>NW_021703767.1:127641261-127957733 GCF_005190385.1 Monodon monoceros
CACACACACACACACACACACACACACACACACACACACACACACACCTTGTGCTGATGGTGGGGTTTTATAGGCTCTTGTCAGTTAACAGCGTGTCAGGAACATCTCCTACCTCGTTAAATGTTTTTCACAACATTCCTTCTCCTCGTCCACTCTCTGAGTATACGGAGCCCTACCTCCTATGGAAGGTGCCCCCATACCTCCCACGTACCTCAGTCCCAGCCCTCTGGCCTGGCATGAGACCCTTGCCTCTCCCCTCTACCAGCTGTTTCCTCTAAGACTACAAACTCACTCAGATCACACAGGCTGAGAAGCCCCTGGGCCTCATCCCATTGCAGCTAAATGAGGAGGGGAATCTCCAGGCATGCCTGCTGCACTTCCCTCCCCTGGGGTCCTGGGCCCACCCCTCCCAGGCCTCGAGCCTCTGGGCGGCCCTTCTGCTCCAGGGAGTCCGTGTTGGCTTTTACCAGCAGAATCCTGACATCCATGGGAATCTAGTTTCTCTCGTTCTCTGCTCCCACCCCCCAAGGGGTCCCAAAATCCTCCCCACGGGCCCAGCTGGTCTGTTCCCATGGGATTTCTTAGGCAGCCTGGGAGGCCTGGATGTCCTTTTGGCAGGCAGAAGGGTGGGGGGCTGCAAAACTTCCCAGCCCATAAGGAGCCTCAGCAGAGCAGGCTTGCCCCCGGCAGGAGAGGGGAGCTCAGGCCGCGTGGGCACGTGAGCAGCCCCCATGGCAAGGTGGAATCTGGTAATTTGCAGGCTCCATATTTTGCCTCAGTAGGTCTCTCAACAAATGATATGTAAATAGAGATAAGTCGTATTTAATCCAATATTCTACTAATTGTTAATTAAATGGTCGTTTTTTATACGGAAAATTTCCCCATTCCTATCCTGTGTGCATGGCCATTTCACCCCATTAGCCTGAGGCTCCATGGCCTCTTGTTCAGAGCAACTGAGGCTGCAGACCTGCTCCCGGAGGGACCCCAGCTGCCCGAGGCCGCTTCCCTGATTCAGGCCGGGCCTACGCCCGGAGCACAGCCCCGGTTCGTGCAAGGGGAGGGCAGAGTGAGCGGGCAGCTCGTGCTGAGCCCCGTCCGATGGGCCATCACGAACATCCTGGACATCACGGGTTTGGACGTTGATTACACCAGCCTTCCACAGTGAAAGGGAAAGTGTCCTGAAGAAGGAGCACACACAGAGGCCCCAGAGGGGCTGGCACCGGGGGTCCCCTGCACCAGAAGAGCTGCGATGTGGGAGCAGGGCTGCTGCAGGAGAGGACCAGCTGGCCATGGCAAGACTCTCGGGGTGCTTGCTGTGGCCGTGCGGTGCTGCCCACAGCCCAGGTCTGGGCCTCAGTGTTTCAGCTACAAGCGCCCAGATTAGAGCTTGCCATTTGGTCCCCAGAGGTGACCTGCGCCCATCACCCCACCGTCCAGGCCAGCTTGGTTGTGAGCAGTGGGGGAACACACTGTCAAGAGGGTCTTGATAAAAGCTCGGGCTGACCGCTCAGCATTTTCACTCCCAGAGTAACAGCTACAGGGGACTCTGAAACCGTGGCCAGGGCGAGCAGTTGGCAAATGGCCTTAATGCACTGTGGTGGCCCTGGCAGTGGGCCAGTCCTCCGCAGGTCAAGATGGGGACCCCAGCTGGCCTGCCCCAGGGGTCCCCGCACAGGTGTCCGCGGGCAGGACGTGGCGGCGGAGGTGGGCTCAGCTTTCTTCCGTACCCTCGCGTGCAGCACCCTGCCTGATGCGCCACCTGTGGCACCTCGACCCAGCTCCCCAGCCACGTGTGTCGAGTGGAGAGCATTGGCATGCCCCTGGTTTCCTTGTCCGCCAGGCGCCCCTCACGGTTGCACCACTGTCCTCCTGTGGCTGCTGGCGGAGCCCTCAGGAGAGACATTCCCAAGTGCTCTGTAGAGGCTGGAGGGGGAGCAGACAGCGGGGACCGCAGCCAGGCTGCGCCGGAGGGACCAGCCAGCCCTGTGTCCCCCTGTCCCCCGGCTCTGCAGACAAAAGGCTGTGTGTGTGTGACTGGGCGAGAGGCAGGGAAGAGGAGAGGCCCGGAGGGACTTCCGGACAGCAAATGCGCCTAAGGCCTGGGGCCACAGACAGACAGACTTGTGGTGCTGGACGCAGCCCCAGCAGGAGCCGCCTCTCAGAGCCCTGTCCCGCCCCAGGATCGCTGGCGTGCAGTGCATGACGGTGCCTGGCTACTCCAAGGGCTTTGGCTACCAGCCGGGGCAGAGCTTCTCCGGAGAGTTTGACCACGCCTGGAACGCCGTGTTCCTGGAGGGGAGATGGCACCTGGTGGACAGCACCTGGGGCAGCGGCCTGGTGGATTCCACCACCTCCAAATTCACCTTCCTGTAAGTACCTCGGTTCTGCGGGGTGCCTGGTGGGTGGAGATGGAGGAGGCAGCAGGTGGAGAAGGCTGGATGGAAGGGGAAGGAGGGCTGGGGGGCCTCCTCCGTGTGCTGCTGGCCGCTCCCACCCTTCCTCTGGTGGAGGGAGTGAGCTAGCTCCAGGCCAATGATAAGGGCCCAGGCCTTCCTGTCACCTCACTCTCCACTGTCGAAATCCCCGCTCTGGCTCCCCAGCGCTCCCTCCATCCAAGCGCTAAAAGCACAGTGTTTGCCCACAGGCCAATGCAAGGAAAGGCCGGGCTGAGAAGCTTCTCTAAGTGTCTGTAGGTTCCCCTCAGGCCTTTGGCCACTGACCTTGTTACAGTTGCCAGAGTTGTCTCCTACTGCTTCTCGCAGACACTGGGCTTCCTCCTCCTACTCTCTGGGCTGAATGCAGCTGAATCCCACCTCTGAGAAAGGGGGTCTGGTGTGCGGGAAGGGGTGCTGGGGTGTGCAGGTTCCCTGTGGCCACAGCGACGGCTGGAGCACATCTGTCTTCTGAGGCTCCGGCCTTAAGCTAAGGCCCTGACATCCATGCTGGATCTTGATGGCCGTCAGCAGCTCAGATGCCTTTTCATCCAGAGAAATGAGAGCACGGCCCCATTTGTGCAGCTAAAATCCTGGCGGTCCTGCACGCAGGGCCGCTACAAGTGCGTGCACGGAGCCCGTGCATGCAGGACGTGTTCACTCACACCCCTGCTTTGCTGCATCAGCTCTGGGCGCTGCTCACCTGGGGTCGAGTGAAGGCTCGCCCATGTCGGATGAGTCCCCCGTTCTTCTCCTGATCTGCATCACTGACCAGAGAGCCGTGTCTAGGCAGCCCCGGGGACCACATCAGGGCCTCCCACCTGCACAGCTACTCACATCAGGTCACCATGTGGATGGAGCCGGTGCACCAGGCTTTCCCTCCCTGCCCTCCCTCCACTCCACTGGCACCTGGTCTGTGGGTCACGGCTTTGCTCCCTTCAAATCTCTTTGGCTTTGAGAGCAGGGGCAGCCCATTCCCCGCCTGGTCACAGCCCCTCCTCGGTGGTAGCCTTCTCTTAAAAGGGGCCTCAGATCCTGTCTCACCTCCTATTTATGGAAGCAGCCACTGAGGGGGCATCTGCGGCGCCCACGTTAGGGTTGGAAATGGTGCCTCTTCCCACTGGGTAGTGGCTGGGCACCCCCCCGCCAGGATACATTAGCCCAAAGAAGGCCCCAAAGTCCCCCTGTGGGCCCCCCTGCCCCTCTGCACAGCCGGGGCCTGCTCCCCCCACATGACTACTGACCTGCTTTCCCCCTCCAGCTACAATGAATTCTACTTCCTCACCCACCCTGCACTGTTCATCGAGGACCATTTCCCGGACAACAAGAACTGGCAGCTGCTCAAGCCTCCTCAATCTCTGAGGCAGTTTGAGAATAACATGTATCACAAGAGTGAGTTCTACAACAAGGGGATGCTGAGCGCCCACCCGCAGACCTCCATCATCAAAACAGGTAACCCGGGCCCGTGGGGCTGCCCTGCCAGGGCCCAGCTCACTGGACGCTGTATATGGGGGCTGTGCAGGGGAGACAGAGGCAGCCCAGGCCGTCAGGCCATCAGGGCATGACGCAGCCTCAGGTCACATTTGCGGGGACAGAAGCCCCTCCCACCAGCATAAACCAAGACAGGGATGCGTAGGGGGTCCGAGGTTTCCCTGGCCTGAGGGCCGCGTCCTCAGCCCGGGGTCGGGGCACCAGGGCTGGTGGGCCCGAGCTGGGGGAGTCTCTCTCAGCTCACACAGCAGGGAAAGGACTGCCTCAGACCTGTCTACACCCGCCTCCCAGCTCAGGTGCCCGACAGATGCTCCTAAACTCCTGGCAGAGAGCATGTGTTGACCCGGCTGAGCCAGGGTCTGTCTGTCAGAGGCTTAAGCAGCTGGTGGGCGAGCGGCGGGCACGTCCCAGGACAGAGCGCTGGGGGCTGTAGTAGGGAGGCAGCCACCGAGCTGGGTGCTGGGAGCTGGAGGAGAGCAGGCATCGCGGGACATGGGAGGACGTGCTCCAGGAAGGACACAGCAAGGCCTCCAAGGTCTGAGCTCAAGCACCCCAGACGACGGCCGGGCTCCAGGGGCGCTGCCTGGCCTCTCAGAGCTCCCCTCGCCGCCTGGATGCCGGCTGGTTCTGCCCGTTGCCCTGTTTCCTTCCCTCCTAAAGGCAGGACCAGCCTCTTCAGCCGACTTCCCCAGGGCTGGGCGTGCAGGACCCCCAGCCGAGCTGTCCCCAAGCCTGGCCTGGACTGACCTTTGTTCCCCACCTCCCCACAGGGGCCACGGGCAGCCAGCTGGGTGTGTTTGGGAACTACAAGGCCTATGGGGTGGCTGGGCCCAGGGGTGCCCGAGCCACAGTCAGGGCTCAGCCCAGCAGGATCAGTGCACCCCAACACTTCCTCCAAGGACTGCCTACGGGCCCCATCTCTGCCCCCAGGGGCCTGTGTGCTCCCAGGAGAGAAGGCCTGAGCTCACCTGGTATGAGCACAGCGGGGTCTGTGGGAGGGTCTTCGGGGGACCCCCACCCCACACTCAGGAATATAGGGGCACCCACATTAGTCCCAGCTGACTTGTCCCTTCCACCTCACAACAGTCTCCTTAACTAGGCTGCTGAGCTCGGGAATACTTTTTCTAACACTACAAATACCTGGCAGCTCCCGCTGCTAAGATAACGGCGTGAAGCTGCCGTCTCAGGAGTGCGGCTCCTACGTGTATGTCAGATGGAGCCCTGCTCCAGCTGTCACGGGCCACGGGGCCACAGGGAGGAATGGGCCAGGTCACACCAGCGTCAAAACAGTGCCCCCAAGGGGTTTGCCTTTTCAAGAGACAGAGAAATGTAAACACTGGGTTTCTTAATATATAGTAAACCCAAAATGTGATTGCATATTCATGAAGCATATTTATAGAACATTTCTTTGCTGGAGCTAGTTTTCTTAAGATTGGGGATGGGAAGAAAGCTGAGAGGAAAACTGAGGTGGGCAAAAGGCAGGAAGGAGAGAGTGAGAGGAGGCAAAGGAGGGGTGAGAGGAAGAGGTGGTCACAGGCTCCAGCTTGGTCCCCAGGTGTCTCCAATCCTTGATTTCAAGTCTTCCCAGCCAGTCAACTTACCTTTGCCAAGAACGCCCTGGGCCAGGCGCCCCGGCCAGGCCTGGGACATGGCAGGAAAGGAGGCAGGCGGACCCTTCCCTGTGGCGCCCGCAGGGAGGACAGACGGACGTTACACATAACCAATTCATTAGTATGGTGCTAAGTTCCCTGGAGGACATGCAGAGCCAGGAGAGAGGCTTCCAGGCAGCTCAGCCTCACCCCAGGACATCAGGAAAGCTTTCTTTGCAGTCAGAACGTTACACTGAGGTCTTATCCAGGTTTGGGGGACAACGGTATGGGGAAGAGCATGTGTGAGAGCCCTGGGACGTGAAGGGGTGTCCCCCGGGAGGATGTGAGGGAATACCGTGTGGGCCCGAAGACGGTCCTGACTCAGGCAAGGCAGGAGGGGACAGGCCTCTCCACTGGCTTCTGGTTTGATGGTGAAGTGAGCCCCGGAGTGACCGGGTGGATATTTTCAGGAGCCCTCGGGCTGCCATGTGGATATGCTGGGAGTACTCCATGCATCAAAGGTGAATTTTACGGGGACAACACAACCAACTGTGGTGCAGGATGGAGCAGGACAGGGTCCATGAGCAGCTGAGGGCTGAGACAGCTTCTGCCCTCTGAGCTGGCTTAGATTAGGAAGTGAGGGGAGAGAAGGGATTCCACCGAGAGAGGTTGATAACAAGTTTGCTGTTCTTGGTCACTTTCCTTTGGAGGTCACCAGGTCCCATGGTGGCTGGTGGCAGTGGAGAAAGAGTGTAGACAAAGAAAATAGCACATAAGCACAAAGAATGCCACAATTAGTGTATGGGAAAGGGAAGGGATCAGGTGGTGGTCAGAGGGTGGAGAGAGGGCCAGGCTGGAGAGGGTGGTGGGTACAAGGCGAGGAGAGGACTTCCAGGAGGGCATGGCCAGTGGCGCAGATCATCCAAGAACACTTGAACACTTGGAGAATGGGAATGGAGGCCAGACTTCAGAGAGCTGACTGGGTGGAGGGGAACTGCAGTGGGCAGGTGTTTGGGAGAGTAAGGTAGGTGAGGAGTTGGCAGTACCTGGGAAGGCAGGGAAAGTCATCCAGATGGAGGAGGTAGCACTGAATGCAGTCGCTGAGCACCCTGGAGTCGGGGACCTTGTGGCTGATTAGACAGGAAGTCTCAGGGACACTTGTCCTAGAGCCTGGGCATGGCTTTCTGCCTACCCAGCAAGAGCACTGGGCCCCCGATTGGGGAAAGGCTACTAGGGAGCATGGATCAGACGCTAGTCTGTCTCCTTCCTTTGCGTTCATCCACGCACGGGACCGGGGAGGTAGCTGGGAGGAGGAGGAGATCAGCTTCTGAGAGGAAGGCGAGGCTCTCAGAGAAGCCCTCCCCCTCCCTGTGGCCCTGCGAAGCAGGGAGGGCCAGGTAGGGGTGTGCTGGTGGGCTGCAATAACCGGAGAACTCCGCCCCTCTCCCCGACAGCAATGACCAGGACAGAGGAAGACAGCACTGGAGGGCAAGGGGAGAGGCAAGGAGCGGGGAAGGTGGGTGCAGAAGACCCTCCCTTGCACTCACTGACCCCATTAGAGACATGTGGCCTGGGGTGGCAGGGGGGGCTCAGGGAGAGTGGGGGACACGCAAGGAAGCAGCCCTGCCCCTTGAGCACAGCCTCCAGGAGGGAAGCCATTCCAACCCGTTTTTAAGGTGATGTGTTGACATGACAGCTGTGATAAAGTAACGCCCAGATGCTGGAGGGAGCAGTGTGAAAGCAAGACTTGAGGCTTGGAGGCTCTCCAACCAGGGTCTTGGGCCCTCCTTGTCCCTCGGCCCTCTCCCCTGCCCTAGAATCAGGTTAAGGCTCCGTGTAACACTCATCTGATACGAATCAAATGGGCAAGGCCAGCACATACAGCTGGGGGCAGAGTTTTTTCTTGAGACACCCTACCACCCAGCTTGCAGCTCTCGAAGAGAACCACCTAGAGGGAGTAGGGGAGCCCTTCCAGAGGTGTGCTGCTTCTGGCTTATATCATGTTCAGTGAGATCACACTGGTGACTTAAAACTATCGTGGTTGGGCTTCCCTGGTGGCGCAGTGGTTGAGAGTCCACCTGCCGTTGCAGGGGACATGGGTTCCTGCCCCGGTCCGGGAAGATCCCACATGCCACGGAGCGGCTGGGCCCGTGAGCCATGGCCGCTGAGCCTGTGCGTCCGGAGCCTGTGCTCCGCAACGGGAGAGGCCACAACAGTGAGAGGCCCGCGTACCGCAAAAAAAAAAAAACAAACTATCGTGGTGAAGGTATTTACACCACGGAAATGGGCAGACACTATATGTCAGCGGTTTCCTCCCAGAGATCCCGTTGTTAAACATTTACCAGCACATCAGCACAGGCCGGACCCCTCTCACCTGACGCCGGCTCTCTCTCCACAGTGAATGGGAAGGTCACAGTCACCATCGAGAGCTGCGCCCCAACGCTGTTCATGTTCATGCTCAACGGCAAGCAGGAGCACGGGCTGCTGAGCCTCAGGAAGAACGGGATGAAGCTGGACGTGTACCCTCCGACCGTGGGCACCCACAAGCTGCAGATCTTCGCCAAGGGCAACTCAGAGATCTACAGCTCGGTGCTGGAGTACACACTCAAGTGCCACTACGCAGATATCGACGTCCGGCTGCCTGCGGAGCTGCACCAGCCCGTGGGGCCCAGCTGGTTCTCGGAGCAGATGGGCATCACGAAGCCGTCCCACCCCGAGCCTGTCATCTACACCAGCGACGGGCGCTGCTCCGTCAGCTTCAGCGTGGAGGAGGGCATCAGCGTCCTGGCATCGCTGCACGGGGACGATGGCCCCGTCACCGAGGAGACACAGCGGCGCTACATCTTCCAGCTGCAGCGGGAGAAGCGGACGGAGCTGAAAGTCCAGTTGCCCCACGCCGGCAAGTTCGCGCTCAAGATCTTCGTCAAGAAGAGGCAGGAACCGGGCAACTACGTCTTCGTCTTCAATTACCTCCTGTGCTGCACCAACAGCAAGGTGAACTGGCCCGTGTTCCCCGAGAGCTTCGGCAACTGGGGGCAGGACAATGAGCTACTGGAGCCCCTGTCGGGCGTGCTGCCCGCCAACCACAACGTCCCGTTCAAACTGAAGCTGCACGGTGTCGCCAAAGCCCTGGTGAAGGGGCAGGACACGTGGCCCCTGACCCTGAACCGCGAGGGCTACTGGGAGGGCAGCTGCAACACAGCTGGCTGCCAGGAGGTCTACGTCATGGTGCTGGAGAATGCCAACCACAACTTCTACTCCTACATCCTGAAATACAAGGTGAATGCCCAGTGAGGGCTGGGGCCCCGCCACCCCTGCTCTGGGCAGTGCAGAGAGCCCCAGACACCCCTGAGTCTGCATGGAATCCCTTCTAGGCCTCTGCCTCAGTCTCGCTGCTCTGCCGCGGGAGCTGTGACGTTTGTGTTCTGGTGGCCGAGGGGACAGAGGCAAAGGCCCTTTAGAAGACAAAGGTGCTATGTAAATCTAAAGTATTGTAAACTGTACACCACTGCCCAGACTCCCCCTTCTCGTGCTGATGCTGTCGTTGTTGTTATCTGGCTGGTGTGGGAAAGCAGGGATGCTGCCTGGGCCGAAAGCTTTTCCTATGATGGGGAGAGAGAAGAGGGCGTACTCTACAAGGTTGAGTCATCCTGAATCCTAGAGCCTCTTTCAAGGAGCATCACAGTGTTTCTCACCAACTCCTGGACCCCAGGGGAGGCTGGACTGTCATCTTTTTCCCAGACCTGACCGCCTTCTGCATTCCCGATGCCACTTGTTGTTCCAGGGTCCGAGAAGGAAGGTATGGAGAGGAAACTAACTGCCTCCCAGCTGACTAGCGGCTGAGGGCCTCCACAATCCCTGTGTGTGCTGGAAATGTGGCAACAGAAAAGTTATGGGAGACTCCAAGGCCAAGAGCAGCCAGTGCCCGCTCTTGGTGTCCTGGGTAGGGGCCAGGAGGTGCAGGGATACATGGCAGCCCTGCCACCTGAGTCTAAGGATGTAAGACCTCCGACTCTGCTCTCAGAGGGAGTAATTCAGTCCACTCTGTCTAAGAGCAATTCACACGGCCCCTCCAGGCCCTCTCAGCCTCCCTCCCACCCCACACCCTTCACAGGAAGCCCCAGGAGGCTGCAGGGCCCTTGGGGAGCCCTGGAGATAACCCTAAATAAAGACTTTGGGTGAAGTAGTGAGAATGCCGCAGTGCCAAGGAGCCCCCACGATAACAGGGCCCTGCCAGCCCCAAGATCCCTACCACCAAAGCCACACCTGGGGGGACCTGGACCTGTCTTGGGAGCAGTTTCTGTGCTGATCGCTATCCTATGCTCCCTCCTCCCTTTCTCAGACAAGAGAGACCCCCAGGGCCCGCCTTCCGTAGGGACAGTCCAGAGCCCCTTACTTGCTCAGGCCTGAAAAGCATCGCTGCCCAGCCGGCCCTTAGCAGCACCTCGGGCCAACGTTGCCATGGCAACAGCAGAAAGGCTGGCTCCAGCAAGGGCAGCAGGAAGGGAAGGATGGAGAGGCCCCAAGAGGCCCTGCGTGGCCACTGCAGCACCATCCCAGCACATGGAGACACTGGAGGTGGTTCCGCCTGCCCTCCTGGCTTCTCCAGCTCTGCAGCCCCTGCCTATCAGTGCCTCAGCCCCTGAGAGCCAGCACTGCCCAGCACTCTCCTCCCCACACATGCTCCACATGCCCGGGCTCAGCTACAGCCAGGACCCCCGGGGGTCCTCACAGCCTCCTGAGCCTTCATCCTCATGTTTGTATATTCAACAAATGTTCGTGGAGCACTTAATAAGCACCAGGTATGGCATCGGTTGACCTTTCATGCTGGGGTTACAGAGGAAACCAAGGGGCCCTGCCCTTGCCATCCCAGAGTTCAGGGTGGGTGGCAGCAGCCTCTCTTGCCCAGGCCTGTTTCAAGTTCCAGGCTCCTAACACTTCAGTCCATCATCCCCCTAGGATCTCTGCCCCGAAAACCCCCACTGTCACCCAGTATGGGCCCAGTCCAGAGACATGTCACTACGGGGTGCCCATCCTCCACCAGGCGGGGGGCCCTGGAACTCAAGGGCAGTACACCGTGGAGGGCCAAGCTGCCCTGGCCTGTGTCCAGCCGTCCTCTGATAGGCTCTGCCACCCAGGCATTCAGCACCGTGTCACTCATGTCTGGAAAATGCACAAAGGCCGCAGACGCAGAACCGCTGTGCACCACAACAGGGAAACAAGGGGAGTTTCTACACCCTGAAAACAGCCTTTTCTCACCCCTTTGATTTTATGGGCTGAAAGAATTGTGCTGTGTTTCATCAAAATAATAAGTGCCTTCTATGACTCATGTCACTCCCTGGACCCAGAGCTGGCTGCTAGTCCTGCCGGGAACAGCATGCATCCTTTACAAAACAATACAATTAATCTATACATTCTAGAGCACACAAAGGATGCCACCCAGAAAAATAAGAGCTGTCCCTAGACGGAGACGGAGGCCCAGCCTCTCAAAGCGCTGGGGAGTATCAGCGGCCCTCCCTGCTCATTTCAACAGGCGCCCCCGCCCCTTGTAAAGACAGCTGTAGGCACAGTCAGACGACACGTGCATTTCTTCCCACTAAAGTAAAAATACATGAAATGAAATCCAATCGTCATGAATTTTTACACGCACGCTGCTCAGGGTAGAATTCGGGGTTGCATTTCGAAGTCTTTTATTCAAATCCCTATCTTTGTTTCCCGGTCGAGGCGTTCCAGCGGCCAGCGGAATGGCACGGGCGCCCCCTGGTGCCCGATGTGCGGAGCTGCGGGCGCTGCAAATCCCCTTGAGGCTGAATCTATCACCGGGGTTTTTACACAGAATTTGAAAAATGCAGCTGAGATGTTTATGTTAAATTCACTGAGTGCTTTCTCGTGGCTTCTCAGCGCTTCCTCGTGTATACATGGAGCACGTCGTTGCCACGCACAAGTTGTGAGGCGAGACTGGGGCCCTTCCTGGCATGGTGAGACGACGTGAATGTAATAGGATTGGGGAGTATTTTGCCCGGAAATCCCTTCCCGTTGGAGTGGATGGAACAGTTTGACCACACTCATTCCGGCGCCAGTGAAGGATTGGAACTGATCGAACTCAGAGAGCTTTTGCTGCAAGTCCCCAGAAGGGCATGGAGGATCGTGGAGGGTGGGGGGAGTAGGATGGGGCAAATGGGCTACAAACACAACCGCAATTAACTTCTTTTCAGCTTGTTTCCGAAGCGCCACCAGCACAGCTGGACTCCGTTTTCAATCTCATTGTGATCATTGTGTGTTCCCCATATGTTACATTGTCCCACCAGGGCGAACCCCTCACAGCCTGCTGAGATTAAAAGGAAATAAATAGATTAACTGAAGCATGAAAGATTTAGGCTAGACATAAAGTATTTCCTGTTGTTAAGCAGGAGGGACAAGTTGCCAAGAAAGTTTGTGAAATCCTCTTCTTAAAGGACGGGAAAAATAGAAAAGTTTTCCCAGTTGTCTGGGGTCTTTGATGCCACACTAAACCGGAAGGACTAGGTTCTTTCCAAACCAGTTTAATTCTTGAAATACGCTCGATCACCCACAGCAAACAGGGGACCAGAATGGTATGGTCGCGTCCTTTGCTGTTGGCTAAGCATTCAGAGGTTGTCGGCATCTGTGTCCCCCGTCAGTTTACCTGAGGTCGATCATTTCTTTTCATTTGGATGAGTAGTTGGAGCTCTGAAGAGGTGATTAGTTTTCATAACGTGTGCATTGAGTTGTGTGGGCCACTGGCTGTTGAGTATGCTTTCCCCCACATTGTTGCTCGTGTTGTTTTTCAATAAAATTTATATTCATTTTTATCCAACAATGTAATTATCGATCCATTCTTATCACTGTTCTCACAAGGGGGGTAAAGAACAGGAAAAAACACTTTGATGTTCAAAGGGAACGCTAGGAAAAAAAATCAATGTCCCAGATATTTGAATGTGATGGTGAGATGCAAATAGAATGTCAGGCAAATAGCTATTTCACATTAAAGCAAACATAATTAGGTTAGCTCCAGCCCCTCTCCGGCACACGTGCCTTTGAAGAACATAAAGGCAGTGTTCGTTTCATTGAATCTTGTTTAACTTGAAATTTTTTAATTCGATCCTAATTTCTGTTTTTAGTGGGAGAAAAAAAAAAAATGTTCCAAAAATGCCTATCAGCCTACTTTTTGTTGTCGTTGTGAATATATATAAATATATATTCCTTGATATACGTATACTTGCAGAAACTTTCCAGGTTATCTCAACAGATTATTCATAAATTAGACATTTAGGGAAATATAGAAAATGAAAATCTAGACACCTCTAAGAAGCTGCCGTAACCATGGAGACCATTCTCATAGCTGTCGTGTGAAGGACAAAAAGAATTCGTGTTCCCAAATCTGGCCTTGTCACGCCCCTCACTGCTAGACCCACAAACACAAGCCCCAGCACGCTTCTCCTTACGAAGGAGGCCCACGGGTGATCTTTAACAGCATGATAAGGGAAAGTCAGAAGACACACTTTCCACATGATAGAAGGGGGGACTCTCAAATTCTTAGACCAGTTTGAAAATGCCAGCCCCGAGGCTGCAGTGGATGACCTCTAAAATCCCTTCCAGTCCGGAGAGTTTGTGATGCTGTGTCTCCGTGAACAGATGCTGGCAGGCGGTAGGCCTGGGATTGTCAGTGACGGAACATCTGAAGGGCCCTGCTGGGTTAAGAGCCTGCCCTGCAGCCCCCAGCAGACTGCGCTGCTGGCTCCTCTCTTGCCTGAGGGACCAAAGGGGAAGCAGCAGCCCCTGACAGGATCTCTGATTTTGTGAGCAGAACTAAAGAAAACTAAAAGTCAGGCGGCAACTGGGATGCCGTCTCTTGGAATGTCCCACCCGCATCCCTGAGTCAAAAGATACTGAACCAAAGTCACTTCTCTCCCCCAGATTACCTCCACCTCCTCCTGGGCCCCCAACAAATGCATCCCCATCCCCTAAGTCAAACTCATGGTGGCCACTAGTAACCCCAGCATCCCCTTCAGTGAGGAAATCTGGTCCATTCTGCCGTGTTCCATATTGGGAACAGTCCAATGCCGTGCGCATTCCTTTGAGCAGCCTTTGCCATAATTCAGGCCCTCCTCGTCTCCCGGTGACACTGTGTGCTTGCTTCCTCTGATGACATGAACCTCCACCTGCCCTGTGACTCTCCATGCTTCCTCTTACTTGAGTACCAGGACTAGTGTGTTGGTTAAGACAAGGTGTCCATGAAAACCTTCCAGAAGTTCGCCACCTCTGGAGAAGGCATAATTTGGTCAGGTGTTGGTGGAAAATGTAGGTCTTCAAACAAAACCTGGTTTTAATAGGGAGGCAGGTAAAATCCCAGAGTCTCCTCCTTTTCCTGGACTCTGAAGAGGCAAGGTGCTGAGGACGTCTCTAGGAGACAGTGTGGAGGATAGCTCTTAGCACCACAGCCAGGGGAGACCTCTGACAGGTGCAGCGGTGGTGGCTGCAGGTGGTCACCCTGCTGGTAAGGGTGATGGCAGAGGATGGTCAGGGACCCTCTGGCCATGAATAGTCTTATGGAGTTGCCTTTCCTTCATCTAACGATGTTTCCTGCCCCAGCTTTTCCCCCAGGGCCCAGTCTGAAGGAGGCTCTATAACCTAAGCTTGGTGCTTCCGTTCAGGAACACAAATACCCTTGGAGGCACCTGCCGGTCCCACCCAAACAAGCCCAGCGAATAAACCTTCCTACAGGAAAGCTTGTAAAACCCCAGGAAAACCTGTTACCTTAGGAAAGAGCTGCAAAAATGGCACATCTTTTGTTATTTAAGACCAAAAAAATAAACATTTTTTACTGACAAAACCTGAGTATTTTCAGGCCTATCTTCAGGAGGGAAGGTTGATGTCTCAGAAAACAATGGTCCAGTGAACACTCAGAGCTCCTGGTTCTTTGAACATTACTGTCCCCAAGGCCGATCCTCTAAAGAGAAGCGCCTATAGGATGAGACATAGAAGAGACAAAATGCCTCAAGGTCCTTGTGTATCCAGTGGCAAAGCTGAGTCACAAGGGTTTGAGAATGAGAAGGAAACCTGGACTTAAACTGGCTCTCCACATGTTTGGTCATTGCTGCCTGGAGCATTGGGTTAAGAAGGATTCTGAGGTCACATCGGGCTCAGTAGGAAAGAGTATTGTGATTAGCTAGTGATCCATAGACACTGGACTGAAGAGTGAGGTGCACCACGCATTTGCCAATTCTGACCGAAAGGCAGCCAAACTCAAGCCAAGACCAAATGATACAGGAGATTATTCAGACCAGTGGGTGAGCGCTGGCTTCCCGGCAACTCTGCCCACGGACGGACAACCAGCCACCTCCCACCATAGACCCGAGGTTGTTGCTCTGGAGGCGTCCTGACCACCTCTGGGCTCCAGGAGGTCACCACCCCACCCACCTGCGTGGAGCACACACACGCGCGCAGACATAATGCTCCAGGAAGGAGGAAGCACCCCGAACTTGTGTGTTATTTCATCTCATGATGAAACAGTACCTTGCATTTAGAATAAGCAATCAGTACGTGTTTGAAGTGAACATCAGTTTGTCCTTTCAAAAGCGAAATTATAAATCACTGGATTTATTTACATGGCTGTTGACCCGAAAGACTGTTGAGTCATCTTTTTCCCAACTAACTGAAAGCTATATGCTGGGCGACTAGCTCCTTTGCCCCTGTGGGAAATGTGGATTTAAGGGACACAAAGGTTGCCACCTGGCTGGGCGTACTCCTGGTGTTCACCTCCAAAAAGCAACCAGGGCAACCGGTCGATCGGAGGAGTGCCCTTCTTCCCGGGGGAACTGCCGCCCTAGGCTTGTGCTGAGATTGCTCTGTTTCCACTGGGGGGACGGCTGAATGCCTCCGTGACACGAGGTATCAGACATAATTCCACCCCAGCTGTGCGGGGACCAGGTGAGGATGCCCCCTCTAGGGTGGCAGGGAGGACGGTGGGGAGGATTGTGCCATGAGGGCAGAGGGGCAGCCACACTGAGAATAACCAGGAGGAATTGGGCCACACGATTAATGGAGAACAGATGTTAGGAGTGAGGGGCCCCTGGCAGCTCCCATATGGACAAGGAGTGGTGATGAGGGAAGACGAGGAACGTTTATGTAAAAGAAATGACTGCGGGATGACAAATTGTCTGGTGAATGCTCTGCCGGTCTGCATATGTATTAGTGTGTATGTGAACACCAAGGGGATCTGAAAGTTAACATTGGTCATTTCATTATACGACAAAAAATTAAATGTAGCCAAGATACCGTAGGCATCTGGAGGCTGTTCCCCACCTTGCCCTCAGGACTGGATGATGAGCGTGGGCACTGTGAACCCTCTCGTGTCTGTTTCATCAGCCTCAGATCCCCTTCCCCACCTCCCGGGAGAAATGCAGTGGAGAGAACCTGATCTTGGGAGGAAATCGACTTTGTCTATGAAAGCTTCACTTGACATTTTTAAAGCTCAACAAGAGGGTTCAAAGGAAAGATGGCCTCTTAGCCGCTGGTCACTGTTTGAGCAAAAGTTGCCTTGTGCGGTCAGGAGCCATTAATGCACGACTGAAACCTCAGTTTCGCTCTGTAAACATTGGCTTGACTCAGGGTAGAGGGGGGCGGGGCCTGAGGATCCCCAGGGACCCCTCCTTGCAGAGCTCCTGAGGCCGGATCCGTGGATGACACGAGGATGGTACCAACCGTGCAGTCAGCCACCCGGATTCCAACCCAGCGCGGACACCTGCCACTGCTGTTGGCAAGTTACCAAGCCTCCTGCTCAGTTTTGTCATCACTAAAATGGGGATAATCATAGCACCCACCATGTAAGCTTCTTATAGGGTTTGAATGAGTGAAAAAGAACACAGTGAACAAAGTCCCTGGCACATAGGAAGGGCTCAGTGAGACTCAGCCGTCATCATCACCACGCCACAGTTGTCACCAGCATCACGAGGATGATACTGATGTGTTGTGTGTTGTTCCCTGAAGAATCCGAAGGTCGCAGGCCCCTCATAAAATCATACCAGTCACTGATTCCAGCCTAATAAGAAGAAATCCTGTCTCCAACACTTGGCTACCCTGCCTGTCCTAGAACCTTCCAGAGACCAGGAGCTCTGCACTCCACAAGGCAGCTATTACATTACTGGGCACTTCTGCTGAAAGGGGCCTTAAGTGAGAGCAGTTGACCAGTCCGCCCACTGGCTGGTGGATATATCTGTTATATCCCAGGACCACCATGTGGCAGGATCCCTGAGCCACCAGTACAAGACCCATCTGATGCATCCCAACCCCCCTCTCCCTTCACCGTCTCCCTCTTCAGAGGATAAGGGTGGAAATTCTTGCTTTATCTCAGTAATGTTTAGTAAACTTTTTTAGAGCCTTGCATATCTTTTATTAGATATATTTCTAAGTAAGCACAGATGTATTTTTCATGATGCAGTAAATGGTATCAATTTTTAAGTTCATTTTCTACTTGTTTTTTTCTAGTGTACAGAAATAACAATTATAGTACCTGAAATCATGCAGTGTGTTCTTTGTGGATGTGTACAAATACAAAACTATGGTTGTGAAATGTTAACACTATCACCAGGATAGCACTTGCTTCTGGGGATAGAAGAAAGGGCAAGAAATTAGAAAGGATCACAGAAAAGTTTTCGGTAGTCTTTGATGCTAGGTAAGTTTTGAAGCATATATGATGAAATGCCAGCATTTGTTAAATCCAGGGGAAAACAAATCACCCAATGCCACCATCTAAGAAAAAGAATCTTTGCCTAACCCAGGATCATGAAGATCTTCTCCTGTTTTCTTCTAGAGGTTTTATAGTTTTAGCTCTAAATGGAAGTCACTCTCTTCTATGAGCTCCGTTCTCCCTGGAGGATGGAAGGAGCACGTGGCAGACAGCCAGCTGCTGTGGCCTCAGTGTCCCTTGGAGCTCTGCAGACAAGGGAAGGTGGCCTGTCCTCCTGCGGCCCTCCCCAACCCCTATCCTAGAGGCCTTGGCTGTGGTGATGCAGCCTGGCCCCAGGTCATCCTTATCACCCCCACACTGGTGTGGGTAAAGGTTACAAACCTCACTGTTCAGACTGCACAGTGTTAACCACAGCCACCGTTTAAAAATCAGGAAAATCACAGTAAAATCTGACTGGCAACTTTTCCGGAGAAGCCTGTGAACAGCTCCACAGGGAACGGAGTTGCAGCGCCCCCTTTGGACGGGCTGGCTGCCCAGGTCCTCCTACCCCTCTCCCTCTGACCATCTCCCAGACCCTGAAGCCAGGGTCAGCTACCCGCCCCTGAGTGGATGCTTTCCTACAGCTGCCCCCTTCAGTGACGGATATTACCTGTGAGGCCCCATCAACAGCTTTTTGATTCTCTTCCCTATTCAGCATCTCACCTGGCCTCAGGACAACCTCACTGAGTGAGTATCAGAGTCCACATTCTGCATATGAAGAAACTGCCCAAGGGCGTACAGCTGGTAAGTGGAGACCCAGCTTTGAAGTTTCCCTCTCTGCTCTCAGACTCATTTCACTCGGCCCATCCCGCTGGGCACTAGGGCCTTCTTTAAGCATTGGTGATGCAAATTGCTAAGGGCGCAGGTGTGTTACTAGACCCGTCATGCACACTTGTCAGAGGTTCTGGGAGCTGGGGTCTGTGTCGCCGGCATCTTCAGGGAATCACAGGAACTCAGGCTTCTAAGATGAGGAGTTTGCTTGATTAAATATTTGATGAATGAATTAATAAATGGATGAACTGTCATCTGAGTAGCCCACATAGGTTTAACTATTAATCACAACACATTTTAACTGCAGAAATATTTTAGCTCAGGCATAAAAGAAGAGGAGGAAGGGTAGCCTACAATGCACCCATGCCAAACCCTCCCTCGCCACCGAGGCCCCCTTCTCATTTAAGGGAAGACTTCCCATGAAAAGCATAGACAATAATATTTGCACAACCCTCTGGGGTAAACTGGAGAGGATTTAAGGGTGTCTATATGAGACAAAATTCATTACATTTTCTCTGCAATATGTAATTTTGATGATAAAAATAAAATGCAAATATTAGGAAAGACATTGAATTTATATAAAACTTCCAATATGATCTTTTCAAAATTTTTAATGAAAACCCTGAGCTTTCTTTCATGACCTTAACTTTTTTTATTGCAATATAGTTGATTCGCGATATTGTGTTAGTTTCAGGTGTACAGCAAAGTGATTCAGTTACATATATATTTTTTCAGATTTTTTTCGTTATAGGTTAATACAAAATATTGAATATTGTTCCCTGTGTTACACAATAAATCCTTGTTTCTTATCTATTTTATATGTAGTAGTTTGTTTCTGTTAATCCCATACTCCTAATTTATCCCTCCCCCCTTCCCTTTCCCTTTTGGTAACCATAAGTTTGTTTTATATCTGTGAGTCTGTTTCTGTTTTGTAAATAAATTCATTTGTATTATTTTTTAGATTTCACATATAAGAGATATCATATGATATTTGTCTTTCTCTGTCTGACTTAGTAGGATAATCTCTAGGTCCATCCATGTTGCTGCAAATGGCATTATTTCATTCATTTTTATGGCTGAGTAGTATTCCATTGTATATATGTACCACATCTTCTTTACCCATTCCTCTGTTGATAGGCATTTAGGTTGCTTCCATGTCTTGGCTATTGTAGATAGTGCTGGCAACAAACATTGCGGTTCATGTATCTTTTGGAATTAGAGTTTTTGTCTTTTCCAGGTATATGCCCAGGAGTGGGATTGCTGGATCATATGGTAGCTCTATTTTTAGTTTTTTAAGAAATCTCCACACTGCTCTCCACAGTGGATGCACCAACTTACATTCCCAACAACAGTGTATGAGGGATCCCTTTTCTGCACACCCTCTCCAGCATTTATTTGTATTCTTTTTGATGATGGCCATTCTGAGCAATGTGAGGTGATACCTCATTGTGGTTTTGATTTGCATTTCTCTAATAATTAACAATGTTGAGTATCTTTTCATGTGCCTGTTGGCCATCTGTATGTCTTTGGAGAAATGTCTGTTTAGGTTTTCTGCCCATTTTTTGACTGGGTTGTTAGTTTTTTTTGATATTGAGTTGTATGAGCTATTTGTATATTTTGGAAGTTAACCCCTTGTTGGTCATATCATTTGCAAGTATTTTCTCCCTTTCTGTAGGTTGTCTATTCATTTATTTGGTTGATGGTTTCCTTTGCTGTGCAAAAGCTTTTAAGTATGATTAATGACCTTAACTTTTTATATCAGGATTTATACTGGAAATTGTTACAAACAATTCTTAATTAAGATATTTTTAGCTAACAGTGTCTTTAAATTCCTTCTAGTCCACCTTGATGAGAAACTTTACAAAGTAGTGATAATTTTCTTTACAACATTAATTTGAAAACTACCACACTACAAAATGTATTTAAAGACTCATTGCAATTCCTCTTCTTTAACTGACAAATTTATTGTTGAAGTTTCTAGTAATTTATGGAGAGATTTTGAATCCAATGAAGCATTTTTAAGTCAACTGTTTAGTTATGAGAAACACTAGTTTAGGGAACTTCTGTTTCTCATTGGAGTAGAGCCATCTTGTAGCTGGCTCGGGGTGAGAGGCAAGGGTACACAACAGAGAGCTATGATTATCTGACCATTGCTGGATAAAACATTTGCTTTGTTTGTAGGATTTAATTTTAGGCCAAGGGTCCAAAATGCATGTCCTGAGATTCAGAGACTACTGGATTGTTTTGTGAAGACAGAGATTCAGGACTGCCATCTAGAGTTGTACCCACAGGAACTCCGACTGGCCTCCCTGTGTTACCAACCAGGGTTCCTGGCCTCCTTAATCAATAGAAATTGATCAGAGGCCAGACAGGAAATTCAGGCAAGGCTTTACTGGGCCCCCTGCTGCAGCAGGAGGGAGCAAGAACAAACAACAGGTTCCCTTCCTCCATCCCCAAGGGGCGGGGGTTCGGTTAGCTGGTTAATTATACGGGGTGAGTGTAGGGTTTGGTCCAAGGGTTGGGCCGGAGGGGCGGCTTAGGTAGTCTGCCCACCTCCTTGGGGGTGCTGTGTGGGTTTTTGGTCTTTTTGTATTTTGTTGTTCATAATTTGCCCCTACTGCACATGCATGCAGTTATTTTTAGTCCCTTATCGTTCTTTGTATTCCGTTGTTCGAGGATAGGCGTGTCCAGGTGCAAGCACTGCAGCAAAGGTTCCCAGGTCCCAGCCTGTCTCACCTGCACCAGCTACCCTCCTCCTGTCCCTTGCCCCACAGTCCCTGGGTGGCCGCCCTTGGGCTACAGAATTCTGCTTGGGTGCACAGAGCCCCAGCTACCCCCGTGTTTCATAGCTCCTTGTCCACAGTGGACGGTGGCACCCTCTGCAGCTCTGTTGGAGGAGACGTCCGAGTGGTCCAGCTTCTCCCTGATCACATGCAGCAAGCCTAAGATGCCACTTGTCACCCACTGGGTTTGTCACCTACAGGGACTGTGGGATGCTTGGCCAAACCTAGCTTTCCTCCGAGGAGCCCCAGGCCAGGAGCTCTGACCATCCCAGGCTTGACCTGGCTGCCCTAAATGCTGAGAGCATCCACAGCCCAGGGTCCCCTGTAACTCAGGGGAATGCTCTGAGCTGTCGAGTGCCTAACACTAGTTCTCCAAGATGCCCAAAGTCACTCCACGAATAATAAAAAATAAGGTTCCTCTTGCATAAATTGGTTTGTGATCTCATCCGTTTAAAGGCTAAGTTCTTAGAATCACAGGTGACACTAAGCACAAATACTGCCCCCACTACACAAGTGAATGTTCACAGAGAACCAGACTGACCAGGGACAAGGTGAAGCATAAATAAGCTCTAAGCCTCTAAATTCTTAACCTGGAGTCCATGGACCCCCTACCAAGGGGTCCAAGGAGAGAATTTAAGCCTCCATGAACTTGAGTGGGAAAACTCAACATCCTTATTCTCAATAAGCTCTAACTGAAATTTAGTTTCCATTCTATTAGGAATGTTGGCTATAAACTACAGCAATACTAGCAGTACCTGGGGCTTTATTCCAAGAGAAATCACAGGTATTTTCACCTCTCACTACAGTTTTTGCAGACACCTCAAAATAGTACCTTCATGCATCATTGCTTCAAAACATAGTGGGCAATAGACCTGTCACTGGGTCTCATTATTGAATGAGTTAATAAAGAGGTGCATGTCATACTTTAATCACAAATTTGTTTTTTCTTAGGTTTTGATAACTGAATGTCAATGTAATTGGTTTTCTTTTTAACATTATATATTTCATTTTGTGGACTTAGTCACTATTCTGAGGAGTTCATAGGCTTCATCCCTCTGCCAAAGAAGTCCCTGGCACACAAAATGTTAAGAACGTCTAAGTGCCTAAGGCCCCCAGCTCCCAGTGATTTGGAAAGCACAGGGGAGACCATCAGGGAGAGGGATGCAGGGGTCGTGGCCAGTGGGAGGAAGAGAGGCAGCTCTCCCAATTCCATCCCCGCTCTGGGGGGATGACATGCAGCATTTCCCATTCTGCTTTGGTACATTTCTAAGGAGCTCTTATTAACATTTTGAAAAATTTCAGGTGTCTGGAACACAGTTTGAGAAATGTGGATTTAAGGAATGACTTAACCTGGGGATATACTGGAATTGAGTGGTGTTGCTAAACCATGTGTTAGTGTTAAAACGTTTGAAGCAAATTAAAGAGATCAGGGGATGCCTTCTAAGTCCACAAGCTGCAGCTCATGCAGGAGGTAGCAGGTTGGACACATCACCCGTCTAGAACCTTCCCCATCCTTTGCTCACGGTCCAACTCTTATTAATAAGAACAGGCTGCTGCTAGCGTTCCACGCTGGGCTGAGGCGCCTGTCAGCCCAGAGTAGAATCACTAGGGAAGCCACAGGGCTCCTGCCTCAGCCACCACTCTGTCGGGTTACACGGGGACCTGCACATTGTAGCACATGCTCCTGCTGGGAGCAAGGGCTGTGCTCAGCCATGGCTGAAGGGACTAACTGGTAGAAAACACTTGTTGCCTTGTTTGTGGCATTTAATTTTAGGCTGAGGATCTGAAATGCATGTCCTAGGTTGCAGAAAGATTCAGACTGGTGAGTTGTTTTTGTCCATATTACACATTAGGGGCAAGACACATCCAAGAGATGGCCCAGCGAGAGGCCCATGCCGCTTCCCCAAGCCAGTGCTTTGGGCCTCAGGACAGCTCCCAGAGCTAGCAGCCAGCTTATCCACACCGGATGCCTCCCAGAGCGTGGTGGGTCCATAACAGCACCGGGCAAAAGGGTGTCGACCAGTGTCCTAGTTGATCTTCTATCCCCTAGCTGAAGAAATGAGCGGGTGTATGACGTGTACCTGGCTTTTCTTCCTCTGTTTTGCTGTCACGCTTGTAAAGACACTGGGGACTGGCCAAGCAGTCTTAGGGCACAGTCTCGTATTCCCACACTTCCCAGCAGTGGTCTGGAACTCCATCTAAAACGTTCTGTAATCAGCCCTCCTCTAACCACTGAGAGAGCGCCGAGCATTCCCGTAGCCCCTCCAGACAATATACTTGGCCAAGAAGCTCTGCCTGGTTGATGACCACGGACGTTGCTGCCTGGGCCCTCAGTCATCCTGGAAGCTGCCCCGCTAGCGGCAGCAGAAGCCTGCGCTCCACTGCGGGGGGAGCAGGAGACCTCGGTGACCCGGATCCCGGCAAAGCCCTTACCCACGGTGTCTCAGTGTGTAATCTTGTCCCCACACAAGCAGTTATTCAGACAGAGCTTGATCACCACCCTCTAAAGAGGGGTGCCACTGTTACTCCCGAGTGTGAAAGTGGAAAATATGAAATTTTAGAATAGCATGTGCTGTATGTGCTGTAATGTTTTCTGAATATAAACTTGACTTTTTTTAGGTGTTGCTGTGCATCAGAGGCTTTTTTTGGAAAGAGCTTCATTAAAATATAATTCACATGCCATATAAGTCATCCATTTAAAGTGTACAGTTCAATGGTTTTCAGTTGTGCTATATTCAGAGTTGTGCATCCATCACCACAATCAAATTTTTGAACATTTTCATAACCCCCAAAGTAACCCTTACCCTTTAGTCTTCACTCCCAATCCTGCCATACCCCCCAGCCCAAGGCAATCAGCAACTACTTCCTGTCTCTACAGATTTGCACATCATGGACTTTTCAAATAAATGGAATCACACATATGTGTTCTTTTGTGACTGGCTTCTTTCACTTAGCGTAACGCTTTCAGGTTTCATCCACATTGTAGCATCAGTACTTCATTCCTTTTTATTCCCAAACAATATTCCATTGTATAGATATACCATGTTTTGTTTATCCATTCACCAGCTGGTGGACATTTATGTTTTCTCCATTTGGGGGCTATTATGAATAATGTCGCTATGAGCATTCGTGTGCAACCCTTTGGACATATGTTTTCACTGATCTTGGGTATATACCTAGGCTCGGTATTGCTGGGTAATATGGTAAATCTAAATTTAACTTTTTGAGGAACTGCCAAATTGTTTTCCAAAGTAACAACCATTTTACATTCTCATCGGCAATGTATGAGTATTCTAATTTCTCCACATCCTTGTCAACATTTGTTATTTTCCATCTTTTTTTATTACACGTGGGTGTGAAGGGTTTTGAGTTGCATTTCCCTGAGAGCACCTTTTCATGTGCTTATTAGCCATTTGTATAACTTTAGAGAAATGTTCATTCAGATCTTTTCCCCTCTTTTAAATTGGGTTATTTGTCTTTTTATTATTGAAAAGCTTGAATTTTTCATGACTATTCAACTGCGCTTTAAAACTCAGCCCCAATAGGAATTCGTTGGGCTCCTCCAATTTTGTATCTCTCCCCAGGAAATGGAACACCATTCTGGGAGAATTCCAGCCCCTAAAGTTGTGGTTCTTAATCTATTTTTGTCTCACAGATATCTTTGAGAGTCTGGTGGAAACTATGGATCTTCTCCCTGCATTTAGTATCAGGGAATTCCTGGACTTTCCACCATTCAAGCTTTGCCTTGACTAGGTTCCTTCTTTTCATAAGAGGAGTATAAACCTACTTCTGATTGGATTGTCAAATCATTTGAATGTGGCCTTAATGGGCAACATAAGTTTCCCAAATTCTAAGCTCCCACAGAGAGAAAGAGTGAACCGTGTTGTTAAAGTTACTAAAATCGCACTGTGGAGAAATGGCTTTTGTAGAAGATTGCTGTCCATCATTCCTCTAAATGTTCCCCTTTGATCAAGCCAGGCCATGAGAGCTTCACATCGTCATGCTGGGGACTTCTGAGAACCGGTTCCTCTGAATTGCACTTCAGCCTTACGCCAGCAGTCCACACTGAAGCCCCCGGTAAGGAAGCTGTACCGATCCTCTTATTAGTCAGTTACAAAAATGCTATGTCCCGCTCCGACGGCTCATACACACACTGAGAAAGAGAGTGCTTCCCTTGAACCCATGGTGTTTTGATTTTGTAATAATTAGTTAATAAACAATAATTTAATTATGTACTTAAGTAAGTAATAATGTTTTCTTCTCTACTCTGGCCCTTAAGAAGCTCAGAGCAGCATTGCTGCCTGCCTCTGGCAACTGGACTGGACTAGCTGTTTCTTTGGGACCAGCGTTTATAGCCCTCACCTGTCCTTTGGCCCAACCCCACTGTTAGTTCCTTTTTAAAGCATTTTTGTATACTATTTCAAGCTGTTTCTAGAACAAGTCAACACATTTCTTTTTCTAACCTTGCCATTCTGCACCTCACGCTGTGCACTTCATGAAACGCCACGCATGACAGCTGTTTGCTTAATGTACGTTCTCAATGACAGGTAGAGCTTATCTTGTAGTTATTCTTCTCACATGTAACGTTTAGGTTCTGGACTCAAGGATATTTTGCAAACAGACAACCATCACCTATAGTTTACCAGGTGTTACATGTCTGTGTATGAAAAGGAAGGTAGAATTTTTTGCAGCTAAGCAGACATAATAGAAACACATAGCACTGTATTGTTTCAACAAGATACTTCCATGTTTACTAGGCCAGGCACTGTTCTAAGTGCTTTACAAATACTTATCTTCACAAATCCTATGAGGTAAGTACAATTTTTATTTCCCCCACATTACAGATGAGAAAATGAAGTCATGGAGAGGTTAATTATTTTGCTCAAGGTCACAGGGCTAATAAGTGGCAGAGCTAGGATTAGGAACAGGGTTGTGTGCCTGCAGAGTCCACACTCTCTATCCCCAGGAGCTGCTAGAAAGAGCTGGGGCTTTGGGACCCTGGGCAAGCCACTTAAATCCTCCCTGTCACATGGGACAATGACACTCACTGCCTCCTAGACTTGTTGAAATCAAATGAGGCTCCATGGGAAGGTCATGTCCATCCCATAGTGGGAACTCATCTGTGTCTTCTTCGGCTAAAATCTGTGTAGAAATCCAAACACAACTTCACTAGAATCCAGGCCAAGGAGAATAACTCACCCAACAAAACATCATCCGAAAACCCAAAAGTAGACAACAGCACCCTTATCTTTTCAGCTAATTTGGGCACCCTGATCACCGAGAGGTTTTGTAAAATGTATTGTATATGAAGAAACTAGCTCAAATTGAATTTTGACACATTTTAATATTTGGCATATCTTTTTTTTAATTTTTATTTATTTTTTTTTTGCGGTACGCCAGCCTCCCACTGCTGCGGCCTCTCCCGTTGCGGAGCACAGGCTCCGGACTCGCAGGCTCAGCGGCCATGGCTCACGGGCCCAGCCGCTCCGCGGCATGTGGGATCTTCCCGGACCGGGGCATGAACCCGCGTCCCCTGCATCAGCAGGCGGACTCTCAACCACTGCGCCACCAGGGAAGCCCCTGGCATATCTTTCTGAAGAATGAAGTTGAGAGATGAAATTACAATCAAATGTTCTGACAAATTCAGACAATCATTAACTACTTCAACTTTAAACAACACAGTATAAATTTAAGGAAATACAGAGCACCTCATGATTCCTTAAGTGCTTCCAGTGACTACAGAGTCTGCCATTGTTCCTCCTAGTCAACAAGTACTATGAGCATTCCAGAAGCAGGGGTTGTACCCTATATATTCTAAGTGGAAGCTCGGGACAGTCTTAAACTCAGAATCTCCTCACACCAGTCCACAATGGTACAGTATTTTCAGAGTCTGCAAAGCCCTCCAAGAAATACCTTTTCAGTAAATCCTCTCAACCCCATGAAGTATTATCCCCGTTTTAGAGGTCAGTACAATGAAAGCTAGAATGGTGGTGATTTTCATCCACCTCGTGTTTGCTTAGTATCTATTATGTGTTAGGCAGCCTGCTGACTGAGGATGGCCCCTGCTTTTGAGGAGTTTTCAGTTCAGTGGGAGAGACAGAAATTGTAAGAGGAAGCACAGGGTGCTCAGCGCTTTGAGAGACGCACACACAGGTCGCTGTGAGAAACGAGGAGCTCCTCCTGGGATGTACGAAAGCCTTGCCAGTCGAGGTGCTAAGGGCACGGGGGGTGTAGGGGTGTGGGGATGGGAGCGTGTGGGAAGAGGGGCTGGCTGAAGGGACGGCATGCACAAAGGCTCACAGGGAAAATGTGTTGCCTCTGAGGAAGGACATTTATTCACGGCTCTTTGAACTGAGCACCTCCAAGTGCTGGGCCTGTGTGGAGAGATGAGGGCCCCACCAGACTGCCAAGTCCTTCCCCTCAAGGAGCTTAATTCTAAAGGCAGAAAGGACAATAAAAACGTAAATCAAGTAACAAAATGACTGCACAGTGGCGAGTACTATGAAGGAAATAACTCAGGGCAGGGAGCGAGAGAAGCTGGGAGAAGCGGGTTTTGGAGACAGCAGTCAGGGAGGCTTTGGAGAAAGCGCCTATGGCAGGCACGGTGAGAGAAAGGGACACTAGGTAAACGGCAAGTGCAGCAACCCTCACAGGTTACAGCTGGCAGCCCTCGAGAGGCAGAAAGGAGGCCAGCGTGGCTGGAGCACGAGGGAAGGACGATGATGCCGCGGGTGACGGAGGCGGGCACGGGGTACTGAGGGCCTTGTAGGCGATGACAAGCAATTCAGAGTTAAACTGAGAGCAGTAAGGAGCCTTTGAGGGCTTGACGGTGTTTAACTTACATTTCTAAAGGATATCTCCGGAGGCGCTGTGGAGAATGAATTAGTGGGGTCAAGAGTAGGAGTCGTCGTACCAATTAGGGGGCTACTGCCAGAACCTAGGTGAGTGACTGGTCGGCAGCCTTGAGAAGGAGAGAAATGGTTGGACCTGAGATAGGCGGCAGCATGGACAGGCCCTCCCGATGGCTTGGATACAGACGTGTGGGTAGGAAGGAATTAAGTATAACTCCTAGCAATCGGCACACATGACGCTGTCCTGACACAGAACCTAAGCAAGAGGGAGAATCGAGAGTTCTCTCTTGGAAATGTTCAACCTGAGATGCTTATCAGACATTCAAGTGAAGCTATTCCATAAGCAGTTCAATATGCAAGGCAGCAGCTCTGGGGAGAGGTCAAGATCAGTTCTGAATGCAGGGGTCACTGGTCTACAGATGGTACTAAAAGCTTGAAGTTGAATAGAACAGTCTAAGGAAGAGCATGTTGAGTGAGAAAACCCACATGGAAGTCCTGGCGGGGGGGGCTTTAGAAGAGGAAAAGCCACAAGAGTAGAATGAGATGGAGTGGCCAGTGGGCAGGAGTGTCAGGTCAAAGAAGCCAGGAGTGGAAGAGGGAGGGGCCAAGTGTGTGAAATGATGCTCAGGACTAAGGAGGTCACTGGCAACCTCTAGAGCAGGAGAGCAGTTTCAGGGAGGGAAGTGGGGATGGAGAGGGTTAGGAAGACAATGGGAACAGTCACTGCAGACAATTCTCACCAGAGGTGTCTGCGTGAAGGGGAGCAAATGTATGCAGCAGTAGATAGGGAGGATATGGAACCGAGGTTTTGTTTTGCTTTAAAGAAAGAATAACAGGATGTTTCCATGCTGACGGGAAAGATCCACCGAGAGGGTCAGATCACAGAAGCCCCATCCTTGGTGGCAAGAGCCCTACACCCCACCTTCTGGTCTCTAGTCGCACATTCCAGCTCCTCTGCTGGATCTAATCACATGATGCTCTTGTGCTGGTGTCCTTCAGGGCGGCCAAGTTCTAAGCTCTGCTCTTCTCTCTCCTTGCCCTCCTCCTCCTCAGCTCTCCGTGGCTTCAAATGCCCCTGCACCTTGAGAGCTCCGTCTCCCCTTTAAACCTCTCCTCAGAAATGCAGATACCAAGATTTCCACCGTGTGTCCCCAGGCACCCACACTAACCCAGCCCCAGGCTCCACCCCCACCTCTCTCCTCCCCCTGTGTTTTGAGCAAGAGGAGGCTTCCTGTCAAAGTCCTTCAGTCCCCTTACACACTTCGGCCCAACCTCACACATTACCAGCCCAGCTGGCTAATGAGAAGCAAAACCAGTACACCAACCTGGGTCACTCTGAGTCTGAGATCCATGCTTCCACTACATACAACGCTACTGCTCTCAGAGGAAGTTCCTATAGTTACTTTATTTTCAACACGAATCATAAAATCTTTAGTTAGTCTACAGCTATTCACATTTAAGTCAGCATGAGAAAGTATCACTTTACGATAATAAATATTAACATGAGAAAAAGTCTAGCAAAGTGGTTTATTTACAAGTTATTGCTGGAAAAAGTCCTTCGAACAAACCAGTGCAGTGAAAGCACCTTAGAGCTAATATCAGTTTCTCAGACTCCTCATGGCAGCTTTATTAGTACATCTCATTTTTATGGTGTCTGTATGTTCAGCCTTTCAAAGAGCCGCTACTTCATGATGACAGTAACTCTTCGGTGTTTATTTTTATTTCCAAGTTTGTGATTTTTTAAGAGGCTACTTTAGGGCTGTGAATTGTTTCACTGTCTTTTCACTCTCTCTTTTTAGTTCTTCAATATGCGCATCCAGGCGCTCTAGAATGTGATGAGACCTCAGTTCCTCCTCTTCCAAAAATCTTGTGGCTATTGAACCAAGAGGAGACAGAGGCAAGGGACGCTAGAAGAGAAACACATTTTGACATACATAAGTTGAATAGTATATTTCTAAGACACATTATTCATAATATTTTCTAACTAGCAATATTAAAAGGTGATGTTTTAAAAAATGCTTTCCTCTGAAAGCATTTGTATATCCTTCTATACCCCAGAAGAGAAATACTTAATGCCTATTATTTCAAACACACTTTTAAAATCTGAATGTTACTTTTGTTTTAAAGCATAGAAAAGCTACCTATAATAAATTAGATATCAGTTAAAATCAATACTTTCCTTCTTCCAAATTGAGTCCACAGTGCCTTATCTGAAACCACTGGTTTCAGAATTTAGATTTTAGAAAGGTCACATGTACCAAGTTCAGTCAATCCTCATTTGCAGTAGTTATTTTCTATGAAAGTCATCTCAAACACTGAATTAATGAATACTGAAACACTGTTCTTATGGGAAACACACACACACACACACACACACACACTTCACATAGACTATAATCCTAACTCCTAAAAACAACTCATCCAGTAGATTCTATTTTCTTTATTTTACAAAAGAGAAAACATGGTTGAGAGTGTTTAGTGACCTGCCCGAGGCCACCCCACTAAAGGGTGCCAGAGCTGGGGTTCAAACCCTGTTCAACGCCAGCATCCGAGCTTCTTGCGCTGCACTGTGCTGTCCCCCAGGGGCTCCATCCTCTGGGCATCTCAACTCAGCACAAGAGCTGAAACAAGAGGGCAAAGTGCCACCCTGACTGACCTCAGCTGGAAACATGCAAGTCCAGTGACTCAAATTTTGTGCACCTCTGCACACGTTCACGAATGACTGTGGAAGTGCTCATGAGTACTGCTCAGGGGTTACAGTTTAGTGAGTAGACGAATTCGCAAATACAGACTCATGAGGGGTCAGAGGTAACTCCCATAATCAAACACATTGATATTTCTGAAGTAAAATGCTAAGTGGGATCAATAAAGTCTATACATACTATCACATCAGTTCAGTTCAGGCCAGGTGAGGTTTCGGTGCCAAATAAGTTTTGCTGACAAACTTAGGAAGAAAGTTAGTTGTCAGGACTTTTTTGGATTTCAGAAATACATATATTACATATATTTTGACAACTAAAAGAAAACCTTCCCATGGACTTGTTGGCACATTAAAAAGTCAAAAATACTGAACTTTCTCAGGTATACGACCACAGGAGGTTGATGGGAATGAATGGCCAGAGGCGAGTGCTTCAGCACAGAAGGTAAAGAAAAGATGGTGGAGTGGAGTCCTCACAGCAGCTGCGAGAACAAGGGGCCAGTCCACGTGGAAAGGCAGCCTCTGACACCAGGGCCACCACTGTGTGGCACCCAGTCCATGTTCTAGACACGTCAGATGCGACTCCTTCCCCCGCCTCTACCCACCTCTTTCCCTTTCCAACCGTTCCTTTTCTCCTTCCCCACTGTCTATGCCCCCGGACTATCTTGGCAGGTAGAGATATTCCTTGAACCAATCATCCCAACACAAAATTGACCCTCTCTGAAAAAGGCAGGAATGGAATTTCGCATTCAGGCTAAAAAGAAATGAATACCTATAACTTATATTTCTTAAGATGCATTTTGAAAAGTAGTCGTGGACAACAGTGTCTTCACAAGCAAAACCTTAAGACAGAAATAATTGAGGATAACAAAGGCTGCTTAAGAGAGAGAACCAGTGAGGGGGGTGGGAGGGGGAATACTCCTCCACCTTGAAATAAAAAATAAAATCAAACCAAATCAACTTAATGCACTAGTGAGCTCAGCAAGTCTCCGTACCGGATATGTAAAGTCTTCTTGGCCATTTATACTTTCAGAGACAGTGTCAGAAAAATTGGTTTCATTTGTATCTAGCACTGAAGGCAAAGAGTGAGTTTTGCACAGAAAGTTAGAAGGCAGAGAGACGGTGGAGCAGCAAGGGCTGATCTGATGACTCGGGGGGCTGAGGCCCCAGGACACAGGCTCTACGCTATCCAACGCTTGTCCTTGCGTAGAATGAAGACCTGCTTTGTAGTGCTCAGCCTCCATCCCATCATGCTTGCGCTGGCCACTGGTTGGCCTGGATAGCAGATTAGAAAATCAAACAGATAAACATTGTAGCAACTTTCCTCTTTTAAAACATACTTCTTGTTGAAGTTCACTTAAACTCACAGGACCAGGCTAAGAAGGCTGTAATTTACCAAATGAGCAGCCGGCTCCGACCAGATGGTCCTTCCCTCACTCCGGCCCCAATCCCCGATCCCCACCGCCAGGCCCCCGCCCCCCACACACTTACAATACATCAAGGAAGATAAGCAAGCTGCCAGGGTGACCCCATGTGGTTGGTGCTTAGGATAAGAGGGAAGCACTGTGCAGAGAGAAGGCCCTTATCTTCATCTGGGGAAGAGGTGGGAGTGGGGGTGAGGGTGTCAGCAAAGGCTCCCGGTAGGAAAACATGTAAACCGTACCGTAGGAGCTGAAGCCAGGTGGTTTTTCACTGAATGCTGACTTCTTAGGTAACAGTCTATCATTAGTTGACCAAAAATACAAAAGAAGCTTTTTACAAAAAGCCGTCTTCTACTTCTTACGGGGCAAGTGGGGCTGGAGAGGTAGGAGGCGGCATGAGGAGGCTCAGTGGAACAGGCTGCCATTTACACCTACATCCAGAAGCCTCGATGAAAGTGCTTAGAACCCCTGCACCTCTTAACCTAACAGCTTTACTTGTGCACAGTGTACTTCAGGATTAAACAGAGTCCTTTGACAAAGGTTTAATTTCTGTAAATTGGAAATTATTCTCAAAGAAATGAGAATTATATTATAAAGATATATATTTTAAATAAACTATGAAGAAATTTTACTTGAACTCCGTGTTCTTGAACTCAGGTACTCTGCTGTGTGTTGGTTTAAAGATCCTGTCCTGGTTTTTTTTGCAAATCTGAGTAGAAATCTCCAGCTGAGCTTTGGTATCCATCAAATCTTTCTGTAGTTGTTGATTTTCAGACACTAATTTATTTAATGCCTCAGTATAATTCTCCTGGAGGTCTGCTAGTGAAACCTCTTTTGCCTAATAAAAAAGAATACTAGAGTCACTTACTTTATACAAGAATAACTTGTAATCTGTGATGCTGCTGTTGGAAAATTACTTTCAGCTGTGACTAGTTAATCTATGGCTTTACTCAGGAAAAAGTGAAGATTTGGTTTTGGTCCCCTAAAAGAGAAACAACGTTCTGTTTCTTACATTAAATAGGGGCAGAAAACGAGGAGCACAATGGGCTTCCCTGATGTGCCAAGGAATATCCAAGGAACTGGAGGAAAGCTGGAACTAGGATGGAAGAAAGCTATGGATGAGAATCAAAAACAGGGAAAAAGAAAGAAAATAGCAGCCATGGATTCTTCCTCAAGAAAGAGAACGTTGAGCTCAGTGAAATAAGTCAGAAAGAGAAATCCAGATACTGTATGTTATCACTTAGATGTGGAATCTAAAAAATAAAACCAACAAATGAATATTACAAAACAGAAACAGAACAAACTAGTGGTTTACCAATGGGGAGAGGGGAGGGGGAGGACCAGATAGGGATACGGGTTTAAGAGGTACAAATGCATGTATATGTATAAATAAATAAGCCACAAGGATATATTGTACAGCACAGGGAATAAAGCGATTATTTTACAATAACTCTAAATGGGCTATAATCTATAAAAATACTGAATCATGTTGTACACTTTAACATAATATTGTAGCTATACTATACAATTATACAACTACGCTTTAACTTAAAAAAAAAGCTACTGATTAAAAAAAAAAAGGAAAGAGAAGGTTGAATAGCCCCAGAACACCTGTGGAAGAAAATCAAAAGACCTATTTCAAAGAAAGAAATTTGGACATAAGGCTCTAAAAAGGAATTCTGGCTGGCAGGGACAACTTTTAAATAAACAACTCTCTGGTCTTAAAGAGTTTTACATAATGTTGGCACCTATTCTGGTATGTGGAACAAATTTGGACATGATAAGGCAGTATTCAAGGATAAGGTAAGTATGACTACTCTGATCTGGTCTGAATTCTGTGATTATTTATTGTTCTTCAATTCTAGGTGTTTCCTGGTAATACAGTACCTTAAAAAACAGAGGTCTGGACCATTTTCTTCTAATGACAAAATATTTTCATTAGCATTCTGAAAAATTATGGTTATCTTCTTTGGAATTTAATTCGATGTTTAGCTTGGTCTTTTCTATAAAGAACTTTCCAAAAATAAGCTGGTAAACAGTGGTTTGACAAACAGAATTTACCTAACAAAAAAATAAATCTTAAAACCATTTAACTATCTGTTCTAGCAGTGACAGTAAGTTACAAAATGCTAAAATCTCAAAAAAAAATTTGCAGGACATAGGAGCTAAACTATAAACTACTGTCAATTTTTTTTTTACTGTGGTAAATACTTTATCAGAGCTATTGCTTTTACTATTAAGATAATTAGATACTTTTATTAAAACAGTTATTTAGCTAAAATATTCATTTGTAAAAGTAATATCACCTTCCTCCAAGGTAAAATGCAAAACGGCACTTTCTAATAATTGTTCTTAATACATACACCATGTTTACACTGTGTGTAACTTCAAAACCAGAGGAAGTATAAACTGCTAACAGGATTCTCACCAGCCAGAGTTTGATGTCTGATGTCATTAAATATACTTTTTAAAAGAAGATAATGTTTGCTTTTGCCAGGCAGGCATCTTTTAAATTTTTCTCAAATTTATTATTTTATTATCAACAATTACAGATAAATGAATGTGGAAGGTAATATAAAAAGTGCATAGCAAGCACACACCTTGCTGTGTAAAGAAAGGACATTACCACCACTGTGAGATAGAGGTTTCAGGAGAAATTAAGCTGAACAGATTCTCTGGTCATAGTCTGGCTTACGCACCCCTGAGAGTTCCCAACTCTTAAATATGAATAGGTAATCTCTGCATAAGATAAGATTCTGTCAATCAGCTATTGCCAAATCCTGAGACTTCTGAAGATTCTGTGGTACAAATCAAATTGGTTCTAGGTTTTCTCCACCACCAGCTTAGTATTGGGTTAAATCAGGGCATATAAAGTCATTTTCCTCCCTCCTTCCCTCCTTCCCTCCCTCCCTCCCTCCCTCCCTCCCTCCCTTCCTTCCTTCCTTCCTTTTTCCCCCTTACAAAATGTTTAGCTATTGTCTCCTCTCCCACTTTTTCCATCCTTGTAGGTTTGTGTTTAAAAAAAAAAAAAAAAATCCTTTCATTATAGTTTTAGAGGGATTTGCGGAGGGAGCAAGATTAGATGTGCACATTCATCTGCCACCTTAAATGATGGCATATTTCCTAGTGTAGGAAGTCATGATTAACCATCCCTCTATAGATTAACACTGAGTTTTTTTCAAAATTTTGGATATTGCAAACAACACTAAAATGACCATTTTTATGCCTTTGCTCCTACAGGATGGGTTCTTTGGGAATGCAAACTGATATGACCTTTCTGGAAAACAATGATGATCAAAATCAGAAAAGCACATGACTCAGGACTTTATAGGCTACATGTATTTACATACAGTTTAATGGATATTGCTAAATTGCCCTCTAGAATTGTTATGTCAATTCACTTTCTCATTAACAGAGCACTGAAGAGCCTGTTCCTCTATATCCCTGCCAACACTGGCTATACTGGATTTAAAAAATCACTGTCAAGCCAATAAACAAAAGAATATTTATTTCTTTTCTTTTGATTATTAGAGGGGTGTAACTGCTTTTCTTCATTACTGGATTTTTGCATTACTTCTATGAATTATCTATTTATGTCCTTTACCCATTTTTCTACTGGATTCCAATCTTTTTATTATCTTTACAGGAAATCCTTATATATTAATATTTTATATTAACCTTTTATCTGTTAATAGATTGTTTTCCTCTAGTTTATTAGTCTTTTTTAATGGGGTCTTTTGTCATCCAGAAATTTTATATTTTTATGCTGTAAAATTCCTTATGTTGTAAAATTCTTTACGGTTTTGTGATGCTAAGAGAGTCTCACCCTCTCAAAATATTATAAAAATGGTCCCCCGTATTTTCTTTTAGCTGAAATAACGTATTCATGTAGTTTTTTGCATGTTCTGCCACCCCAGCCTCCATAATCCATGAGTGTGAAACTAAAACTACTTAGGAGCAAATAGGGGCATTGTGTGACCATGAATCTTTGGAGGCACACACTCTCTGGAAATACAGAAAAGAATTTCTACAATCTCTGGGCATTTGACATACATCAAGAAAAGATGGGTCAGAACAGATGGGTCATTTTGAAAATTATATAGATTTTATAACAAAATAGTTCAAAGAGCATCCATACAGTTTATAACTCACTGTTAGCTGATCATGTTCTCTGGTTTCACAGCAGTTTGTTTACATTTCTTATCCTCCCTACTAGATTACCCTCAATCTTGTAAAGGCAAGAATCTTATCTTAATTCATCTTTGTGTCCATTACACTGTCTACTAAAATACTCTGAACATAAAAGATCCTAGAATACTTGATGAAATGAACTATATCTTGTAGAAATATAAAACCAAACTATTTAAAAGATCATATACTTTATAATGAAAAGATATTGTGAACACAATAATTTCAGTAATAATAATAACAGTATCAAACGTTTATTGTGTATTTACTAAATGCCAGACACTATGCTAAGCCCTTTACATACATTCTCCCTATTAAGAACACATTATGTATTTTATCACATACATAATATTTTTTTAAATCTTCCAATTGCTGGAGTGGAGAGTCATATTTTGCTCACTCCCATCACTGTCTTGACTTCTTTTCATTTGAGAAAGTTTTTGCAGAAGGATTGTTTCATAGTTTGATCTTAACTTTCTCTTTACAATATCAGTATTTACAAAGTGATTTCTTTAAAGGCTTGGATAGTAGAAAAACTTAAGTTTCTATTTATGTACCTCATGTAAACCCAATTCCAATTTCATCACCATTTCAGAAAGACGATGATTTTCTAACTTGAGTGACTCCAACTGAGCCAAAATCTCCTGAGAAGGGAAAAGCAAAAAACAAATAAATGTAACAAATAAATCAAACGCATCTTATAAAATTTTTCCACATGTAATTTTCACTAGGCGAGGTCACATTCTTCATTCATATATACAAATACTTTCTGAAAGGTTGTTGAAAAGGTGTTTCAACATGAATTCATATGCATGCAATTAGAATACTATTCTAAGAAGATGAATCAGGCACTGGTAACCCCCAGCACTCCTCTTACTGGCCTCCACCTCCAGCATCATGTGGACTGCACTCCTTTCACAAGGTAGTAAAACTTATTTTCAGTCCTCATTCTCCTTAGCTTTTCTGCTTAGCCATTCCTACATGAAAAGATTCCTTCCTTCCCTGCCTTCCTACTTCCTTTGTGAAAACTACCTGATTTCCTTCCTTATTGCTACTTTTCTTTTTAGCTCCATTCCAACACCTTTTTACCCTAAATGAGTAGATTCCTAAGTTTGGTGCAAGTCTCTCCTCTTCATACTCTATGCCTTCTCGCTATAATATCAAAGTCTCTCAGGGTTTCAAATGCCAACTTCATGCAAAGATTTCCACAGCTAAATGTCTTACCTTGATTTTAATCTTGAACTCCAGGCCTTCTGTGGAATTGACTACTAGATATTTCCATATGGAAGTCCAGCCTTTATCTCAAACCAGTGTCCCAGCTTGCCTATTTTATGTACCCTTTATACAAACTCATTATCCTCCTCAAACCTGCTCCCTATCTTTTCTGTATTTCACTAAAGAGCATCACTTCCTTTTCAGTTGCCCAAGCCAGAATCCTGAGTGACATCTTTTCCTAACTCTGTCTAACTCATTCTCCTGGTCCAATCAAATACAAAGCCCAGTCGATTTTCTCCAGAATGCATCCATTTCCCCCTGCCTCCCTGGCGCAGTGCTCGGGCCACAGTCTCGCTGCTGTGACAGCATCCGAGTGGTCTCTTTGCCTCCTCACTTATTCGCCACACGACAACCACAGAGACCTTTTACTCCTGCACAGGGTGGGCAGGCCCTTCAGGAGCAGGTCACTGCTTTCCAGTCTCATCCCTGACCACTCGCCCTGTCTGAACTCTGGTCTGTCACAGCGAACGTGGCACAGCCTTAATACACACCCTACACACCACAGAGAGGGTCTCTTCACTTGTCTCATCTACTCTCACCTCCCACCAATCTCCACTAGACTGCTTGTTAACCAGTCTACCCTTAGCCTGAAGGGGAGGGCTAATAAAAATTTACTAAATTAACTACTATGGAAATTATACCTTTAATAAATTGAATCTTCAAAAACAAACTTCAGGGGCTTCCCTGGTGGCACAGTTGTTGGGAATCCACCTGCCAATGCAGGGGACATGGGTTCGAGCCCTGGTCCGGGAAGATCCCACATGCCGCAGAGCAACTAAGCTCATGCGCCACAACTACTGAGCCTGAGCTCTAGAGCCCGCAAGCCACAACTACTGAGCCCATGTGCCACAACTACTGAAGCCTGCACGCCTAGAGCCTGTGCTCCGCAACAAGAGAAGCCACTGCAATGAGAAGCCCGTGCACTGCAATGAAGAGTAGCCCCCGCTCACCACAACTAGAGAAAGCCTGCACACAGCAACAAAGACCCAATGCAGCCAAAAATAAATAAATAAAATTTAAAAACAAAAACAAAACAAACTTCAAATAAAGAGAATTTTTGTTCTAGTTTCACCTTGTGCTCTACTGCTTTTTCTTCTGCCTTTTGTATCTCTGCTTTGAGTTGCCTCTCCATGTCAGAGGAAGAACTTTTGGTGGAAGCAATAGTGATATCTCGCTGATGTAACTCTCGAGTTAGCTGGGAGATCTCCATCTTCATTCCCTCTAGTACAGAACTGTAACTCTGTTCAGCCTGCAAAATCTGTTCTTTCAACTACAAAGAAATAGAAGGCATTAAAAATTAAGAGAAGACATGTTAGATAGAAAAATATAATAATAAAGTAATTTTTACCTTACCTCAAGACATGAATTTTTCCCTGATTAAATCTGCAGAAAATTAGCAATTTACCAAGCTGCATATCTGTACTGAAGATCAGGTGGTTATACCCACAATTACCTATTAGATTTCAAAACAGGGAGAGATGCCCTACTCAAATGCTGAGAACCAGTATCAAAGTCAAAGCCACATTGTTTAGAGGACAGCACCTGTCACCTTCATTCTTTTTCTAGTTGCAAATCTAAAAATTTTGCTTATATAGTTTCCTGGTCCACAGAAGACAACAGAAAGGCAAGAGGAAGAAAGGGGCTAGAAGTAATCTCAAAGAAGTAATAAAAAATATGAGTCAACAAACAGGACAGCCAGGGCCCACTAACATAGAGACAAACTCTGCACACTTCAAATGCCAATGAGGATATAACTACCCACAGCACAGGAGAGAATACACATCCATCACCACCTTTGGTCAGTAAGAAAATATTAAATGCCAGCTCATATAACATGTTCATGTGCTTGTGCAAGCAAGAAGGTGAGTAGCTTCTAGAAAACTTTTCCTCAAGGCACATTTAAAATAACGTTGTACAGTTCAAAGGGGCAGGCTTCAACTCTCTTGAAACTACTTACATGGCATCCCTGGGGATGACACAGAAAGACACTCTCCTAAGCACCTTCCAGGTACTCTCTACTTGTGAGCATCAAATGGCCTCTGGGTTACACTTTTCTCTCATTAAAAATAATTCCTGTAACCTCTCAACCCACAGCTCAGTCCATAAACAAAAAGGGCTTTGCGATCCCAGGCATGTGGACCTTTACCTTCTTAATCTCGGCCCTGTACTCATTGTTATGCACTTCCATCTTCTTCAGTTCTTCATATTTTTCCATTAGCTCTTGGCTCAGCTGTTTACATGTTGTACTCACAGATTCCAAGCTGTATGACAAAATTAAGGTCACATATTTAAAATAAAACAAAACCCTGGAACCCACAAGTTGAGTTATCTAACCTACCTTCTTGATGTCCAAGAAATACCCTTAAACATCACCTCCCACCCCAAAATAAAACTAATTTCCGATTTCCTTATCACTGGAGGCAGCTAAATCCAATTCCCACTTCTGGAGATATTTTTGAGTTCTGTGTTTACCTATATTCTTTCTCTCTGCTTAGAATATTACTGGTTATAAAATTCTAAAGATTATAGCAACTTAGGTAGTTTTTTTCTCTCTAGTTGTACAGGAGCTGCATCATAATCTCAGTCTTCACCAACTTAATTACAATCCCATCCTACACACAGCTGCCAAAAGAATCTTCTTCAAAGAGTTTCCAACTTGTTACCCTTACTTAAGAAAAAATCACTCATCAGATACAAGAACCTCAGGGGCACCATACCTCTCTTATCTCACAGCTCATACTAATAAAGTCTTTTTGCTGCTAAATTGCTAGCCTTTACTGTCTGCCATGTGCCATTTGCTAAGCCTGACTTCTTGTCTCCTCACACACCATCCCCTTGACCACACAGCACCTTCCCCTCCTACCAGGCAATGGATAGTCAACACCCTTTCAAGAGTCAGATCAACATTTACCTGGATAGAGCCACACTGACCCTCATTCCTTAATTACCTTAAAAACAGTCTATTTTCAATTGTTAGAGCTTGAATGTAGACACTTTCTAGAATTTTCACTTTAAATTGCTCTTAGGTCCTTTAATGTGCATATTATGTTTCTCGAACTACAAATTCTATGATTAAAATAATGTCTTTTACTTCTTACCTCCCTCTAACCTTGCCCACCATACCCTTATGCCCTGCATCATTTGGTTCCAGACTGCTCAATACAGGCTTAATAACTATCTAGGTTGTTTCACCCACACAGCCAACTTACCAGATAAGCTATCGTTCAAAAATCCATCTCTACAATACAACAACACAAAAACAATCACTTAAATTCCTACAGTTCCTGTTTCAGGGAATATTCTGTTCAAACTGAACAACACAAATAAGCTGTCTAAAAGGGTTCATTTTTCTACTTGCCTTTTGATACAGAAAAATAATTTTGAAAGTCTTTGTTTTACTACTGAACACTGGTATTTCTATCCATTTATTCCAACTTTACCTATTTCTAAAAATCCTAGAATGCTTATTTATTTGGTACTTAGAATGTGACTACAGTGTGTCAAACATTGAGGTAGAGCGAGAAGAAAATCAGATAATCTTGTCCTATCTACAGATGGGAAAATCGAGGCCTAAAGAGACTAAAGTGTACCAGGTCACAATGCAAGAGGCAGTGTGTCAGTAACAAGAGGCAAGCCTTCAGAGCCTGCTGAGAGCACAGCAAAACATGTAAAAGATCACTAAAAAGTCTATCAATGGAAAATCAGGATAAAAAATGTAAATATTAGTTCTAATGTCAATAAGAATACTAAGCTTTTATTTTATTCAATCTAAAGTATGCAAATATACCTCAGTAATGACAACTAAGAATATCTTAAGTATTCCAAGGTGAGAAAGAAATAAAGCAAAAACTCTGTGTGTGTATGCATGTATATTTAATATGTAAAGAAAATATTTAGTGGTTTGCAAAAACAGAAATAAAAGATATATTACTTAAAGATAGGACAAAAAACTTATTACTGTACTTAAAAGGGTAAAACAGCAATTTTTTGGTTATCTGTTTGCCTAAAGGCTAACAGTTTATTTATTTTATTTTTATCTTCTACACAGCAGAAAATACTACTGTACAAATGACCATGATTTACGTTTAAACAAAATATCAAACTCTTCCCAATCAGCAAGTTCAGCGGGATGATAAAAAAAGTTCACAGTATGGTGATACAAGTGAACTGGGCATGGTATAGCATAAGTCAGGATTCAATCAACACACTAGGAAATATCAACAGCATTTCAGCACAGAAGGAAGGAGCACCGTGTGTCCAGGGAGATCTTCCCAAGAGCAGCTCCAGTGATGTGGCTGGTAGAGGGGAAAGGCTGCCTAACTGAAGGCCTTCTGCACAGGAGAAATGTGAAGACGTACAGTCAGTCAATAGAGACACCTCTTTTGAAGAATTTGGTTTTAAAGGACAGCAGACAAATACAGAAGTAACTTGACAGGGGTATAGAATTAAAGGAGGATTTTCATTTTTTTCCCAAGATGAGGAATATTAAAACATATTTTATACTAGTGGAAATGATTTAGCAGAGATTAAAAACTTGATGATGTAAAAGAGAAAAGGAGAAGCTGTAGAATCAGTATGTAAGTGGAGTCTTAGGAGCACAGACATCATCCATTGATTCATTCACTCTAACAGATTAAGGACACAGACAGATTGCAGGCTGACTGGTAGGTTTGGTGGTAAGAATATTAGGAAGTTCTCCTTTAACTGAGATTTACAGTTCTCCTTTAATTTCAATGAAATAAGAAGTTAGGTCATTTGTGAATGATAGAGAAAAAAAATTTTTTTCACTTGTTATATTAGCTTACTTTATCAACACGATGATTGAAAATATTTTCTAACAATTTGAGTGTTTCTGAAATGTATGTAATTACCTACCTGCCTTCCAGACGAGTCACTTCTGCCTGCAGAAGTTCTTCACTAGTGTGGGTAAAATCCAGTCGGGAGAGCACATTCTCTAAGTCTCCCTGCCCTTGAGAGGCATACCTCCTTTCTGCCTGAGACTCCTCCAGTGACCTATGGGAAGACACAGGAGGACTGTTAAACACCTTGTATCTTTGCAAACAAAAGCAACACACAGCCAGTTCATATTTCCCAACTCTTTTTGGTAATGAAACTCTTCAGAACTCTTCAGTTTGTTTCCTGATTTACGAAAAAACAAAACAAAACAAAAAACTGGGCGAGTAAAGAGGCAGAGATGATGCTTCTAAAAAAGTCAGCAACAGTTTACTCCTTTCTCAACTGGGATTTGGGCTGTTTTTCAAGGGAAAAAGACAAAATGGCAAAAATCACCTTGTTGACACTTGATACCTTGAGTCAAAGAAACTGAAAAGTTATAGACAACAACAGAAATGTGCACCAGACTTACATTACAAACTTCAGAGCAACAATTCATACATAGAAATAAAATTAACTTTAGGAATTTTTTAAAGGGCTATCTCAATAGCTGGCTTATTGATGATAAGCAGCTACTAAACATGACCTGTTCTACCAAGGAAGGGAGGCCTCCCAGGAGACGTAGACTATAATTCCTTTCACGTTTGCAGTTTTGGCAAGGGTATGGATTGACAAAAGGGTTCCTAACTTTCTAAACATCAGAGTCTCTTGGTTAGGGGACCCAAACTGTAGGCAGAAAAAACTAATCATACAATTTTTTCTAAAGATATAAAAATTTAACTCAGAAATTAAAACTGAATAAGAAAACCCATAATATGATCAAACACAAAATTATGACTATGCAATATTAAAAATGGTGCTTAATGCTAAACCACGCCGTGGCTAAGATTAGTAATATTTAAGATTAAATATACCTTATGGTCTCTGCTGTGTGTTGAGTGTCAGTTGCCTTTAATTTTGCTTGTAGCTTCTCCTTTTGTATTCTTGTCTCACACATGAAATTTTCTTGAGTCTGAAGAGCTGCCTTCAATTCTCTCTTTTCTTCTTGCAGAACCTGCAAAAATACTCAGAAAAAAAGTCAGATGTTATTAAATTTTTCTATTTCATGAGAAAACGTAGCCAGGGAATCAAACTGTAAGTTATATAACAGGCACCATATTAATAAGGCCTGTTATTAATATCTGATCCTGTTATTAATATCAATATATATTGGCTACAGAGTAGGGAAGAAACCATAGATTTTGGAACCTAGTTCCAGGTTCATTAGTCTCTCTTAAAACACACATACACACATTTCCTCTGTTACAGTATATTACAATTTAAAAACATACCTCTAACAGTTTTTCAGATTCCCTCAATTTTTCTTCTCTTTGCTGCTGGTCTTGCATAATAGTCATATTGGTTCCAACCAAGTCATTGACCCTCATGGTGAGGCGCTCTATTTCCAACTCATTGGCACAGATGGTGTCATTGGCCCGCTCCAGCTTACTGCTCAGGTGCTGAATTTCCGACTGGCTGGACAGTTCCACAGACTCTAATTTTTGTTTCCGATTGGCAAGCTGAGCCTAGAAACACACAAATTGACAACTGGTAAAAGTGAAAAGGTAAAAGAATAATCAATGAATAAGGAAAACTAAAATGAAACTGAGTTTTACTTCCATAAATACATATAGCATTAGCTCATTAAAAATATATAATCCATTCATGATAAAAACAATTTCCATAATAAAAACTAGGAATAGAGGCGAACTTTCTCAATTTGGTAAAGACGATCTACAGAAACCTTACGGCCAACATTATACTTAAAGGGGGGAAACTTGATACTTTCCCACTAAGATCAGGTACAAGGCAAGGATGTCTCCTCACACTACTCCTTTTCAATGTCACACTGGATATCCTTGTTAATGCAATAAGGCAAGAAAAGGAAATAAAAGGTATACAGATCAGGAAAGAAGTCATAAAACAGATAAAACAGATAACATGATCATCTATGTAGAAAATCTGAAAGAATCAACCAAAAAAAAAAAACAAATCTCCTGGAGTTAGTAAGCAATTATAGCAAGGTTGCAGGATATAAGGTTAATATATAAAAGTCAATCACTTTCCTATATGTCAACAATTAACATGTGGAATTTAAATTAAAAACACAATACTATGGGCTTCCCTGGTGGCGCAGTGGTTGAGAGTCCACCTGCCGATGCAGGGGACGTGGGTTCGTGCCCCGGTCTGGGAAGATCCCGCATGCCGCAGAGCGGCTGGGCCCATGAGCCATGGCCACTGAGCCTGCGCGTCCGGAGCCTGTGCTCCGCAACGGAGAGGTCACAACAGTGAGAGGCCCGCATACTGCCAAAAAAAAAACAAAAAACACCTCACAATACTATTTATAGTAACACCTAAATAAATCACTTAAGTATAAATCTAACAAAAATATGTACAAGATCTATATGAGAAAAACTACAAAACTCTGATGAATGAAATTAAAAAACTAAATAAATGAGATATTCCATGTTCATGGAAAGAATCAATCCTGTCAAGATGTCAGTTCTTCCCAATATTATCTATGAATTCAACACAATCCCAATCAAAACATCAGCAAGTTATTTTATGGATATCAACAAACTACAGTTTATATGCAGAGGCAAAGACTAAGAATAGCCAATACAATATCAAAAGAGAAGAACAAAGTTGGATGACTGATGTTACCTAACTTCAAGATTTACTATAAAGCTACAGTAATCAAGACAGTGTAGTACTGGAAAAAGAACAGACAAATAGATTAATGTAACAGAATACAGAGCCCAGAAATAGACCTTTATAAATATAGTCAACTGATCTTTGATAAAAGAGCAAAGGTGATACAATGGAGCAAAGATAGTCTCTTCAACAAATGGTGCTGGAATAACTGGACATCCACATGCAAAAAAATGAATCCAGAAAAAGGCCTTACACTCTCCACAAAAATTAACTAAAATGGATCATAGACATAAATGTAAAATGAAAACTATAAAACTCTTAGAAGATAGCATAGGAGACAACATAGATGACTTTGGGGACAGTAGGAGATAGAGGACCTACTGAGGTAGGAGATAGATGGACCCCTGGGCTGGACAGCTGGTGTCTGCAAGTGAAGTAAAATTGAAGCTTTGTTCTCACCCAGCCACTCCAAGGACAAAGCTAGTGGCAGAAGCTGAGCTCTGCTGAAGTAAAAAGATGACCAGTCCTGAGGTCAAGGAAAACTTCCCTGTCTGCATATGTGCAGGAAGGCTCCTTGGGGGTCCAAAAGAGAGGGGGCGCCACCCCATAATAAGTGTGGACATATCCCCACAGGCCTCTGCAGTGGGATCCATCTTTGCAAAAAGTTGCGCACGCATCTTGGGGAGGGTCCTAGGACCAGTCAGGTGTGAAAAAAGAAACAAGATAACTGGCCAAAGGTAAACAAAGACCTGGAAGAACTGTCCTACATAAAGGATTTAAATCAACTCTTTACTGCACTCCTCCTCATTAGACAGGACGCACATACTCTTTCTCTCTGGGTGTGTATTTATGCCTAGCTTCTGACTTACTGCACTCCTCATTCAGCACGACCGCACTCCTCTCCCTGGTGTGTATTTCTGCCTTGCTTCTGTCTTAAATAAACTGCTTCTCTGTGTGCTCTCCTACATGATATGCTGTTTCTCTAATAATAAACTTTGTACCTGTTTTTACAGTTTTTGCCTCCTTGAAACATTCTTGCCTTCAATGGGGGTTACAGCCAGGGCCACAATGCTTCTAGCCTCTAGTCCCTGGTGGTCTAGCAGCTAGGATTCCTGGTTTTCATCCAGACTACCCAGGTTCAATTCCTGGCCAGGAAACTAAGATCTCTCTTCAGGACCACTCACCACTATCTCTCCGAGATCAATATCTTTGTAGACACAACACCAAAGACACAATCCCTGAAAGAAATAACTGATAAGCTGAAATTCATTAAAATTGAAAACTTTTACTCTGTGAAAGACAATGTCAAGAGATTGAGAAGACAAGCCAGGTCTGGGAGAAAATATTTGCAAAAGACACACCTGATAAAAGGACTGTTATACAACATATAAAAAGAACTCTTAAAATTCAACAAGAAAACAAACAACTCCATTAAAAAATAGGCCAAAGACTTGAATACAGATGGCAAACAAATATTATATATGAAAAGATGATCTATATCATATGTCATCAAGGAAACGCAAATTAAAACAACAATTACATATCTATTAGAATGGCCAAAATCTGGAACACTGATAATAGTAAATTCTGGCAAGGATAAGGAGCAACAGGAACTCTCATTCATTGCTGGTGAGAATGCAAAATGTTACAGCCATTTTGGAAGACGGTCTGATGCTTTCTTACAAAACATATTCTTACCATATAATCCAGCAATTGTGTTTCTTGGCATTTACCCAAAGAAGTTTGAAAATGTATGTCCACACAAAAACCTGAATATGGATGTTTAAAGCAGTTTTATTCATAATTGCCAAAACTTGGAAGCAACCAAGTACGTGTGGGGATAAGTAAACTGTGCTATATCCAGACAATGGAATATTATTCAATGCTAAAAAGAAATAAGCTATCAAGCCATGAAAACACATGAAGGAGTCTTAAACTCATATTACTAAGTGAAAGAAACCAGTCTGAAAAGGCTACATACTGTATGATTCCAACTATACAACATTCTGGAAAAGGGAAAACAATAGAGAAAATAAAAAGATCAGTGATTATGGGGAGGGTAGGCAGGGGAGTGATGAATAGGCAGAGCACAGAGGAAATTTATGGCAGTGAAAATAATCTGTATGATATTGTAATGATGGGTATGTTTATGGATGGATGGAGAAGAGACGCTGCCTACCTACTGAAAAGACAGCTGCATTATTCTACCTACTTGTACAGAAGTTTAACTATATCCATGACTCATCATATAGGAAAACTGGATTTATCTCTTATTTAAAACATAGGAAAAAGGAACTATAGTGCCTTATTTTATTTCTTACAGAAGTGCAGAAATTAAAATTTTTTAAAAGTCACTAAACCACTTAAATTTCCAGGTCAAATTTTCCTCTCTCCCCACCCCCAAACATGTTTCATGTAGTTAATTATTGTGTTTTAACATTCTTTTCATGAAAATCACACACATTCCAATGATTCAAATTGACCACAAAAATGTTTACCTGTGGGAGGAAAGGAGTGGGGAGAAAAGAATTGTAGAATTTTGTTCCTTCAGGAAAAAGGTGCGTGGAGGGGAGGAAGGATTTGTTCTGTCATCAACTTTTGGACACTCCCTGAGCTAAAAGACTCAACTAAATATAGTGAATCTCAAAGTTTCCTTCTATGCTTTATCTACTGAGTTACATACCAATAAGACCACTTTAGCAACTGTCTCATGGACCTGCAGTACACAGTTCCTAGAACTTGGATGATTTTTTAGGCTATGTATCCCAGCTATACTGTTTTTTAGCTCCCAACTTTCTAGTTTTCAGAAATTTTAATCCAGCATCCTGAAAAGTACTTCATCTTCACACTGAAGATAAGCATAAATCATTTGTGTAAGTAAAACTTCCCTTATTCTAAATATTTTTAAAAGGTAAAGCAGGGCTTCCCTGGTGGTGCAGTGGTTGAGAGTCCGCCTGCCAATGCAGGGGACACGAGTTCGTGCCCCGGTCCGGGAGGATCCCACATGCCGCGGAGCGGCTGGGCCCGTGAGCCATGGCCGCTGAGCCTGCGCGTCCGGAGCCTGTGCTCTGCAACGGGAGAGGCCACAACAGTGAGAGGCCCGCGTACCGCAAAAAAAAAAAAAGGTAAAGCACACAATTTTATTTTTAGAAATTTAAGTGGAAATGTCTCTGGGAAATCTATCTGCTGTGGATTTAAGGATTTTATTGTGAACAGTACAGGGCCAAAATCCTATATTGTGGGCGCATAAAGTAGACGCTCAACAATGCCCCTAAGCCAGAAAAAGGGTGGGAGGAGAAAGGCAAAGAGGCAGATAAATAGTGTTTATATAAACTACAGATCAAAGATTCCAGCACAAAGATTCAAAAAAATTTTACCAGATTCCTGCAACAGTGTGAAAAAAGAAATCAAATAGGTTTAAATGCACAAGAATAACTGCCAGGATGCAGCTGTCTCCAAACTTTTAAAATACAATATAAACTACCCACCCCCAACAAGGGGAAATCTTACATAGAATTCTGTACAGAATATGTAACTGAAGACATTGGATGAGGATGATAAGAAAGAGCCCAACATGCTGAACCTCCCCAACCCTACTTTAAACTGCACAGCAGCCCTGGGGCTTGACAGAACATAGCTAGAAACTGCCACATAGTTGAACAGTGGTTCAACTGGATGCTCCGGATGAAAAACAATACATAACTGCAAAACACTAGCATTGTCTTTTTAACACTGTTAACAGCTATTTAACATTATTCAGTTCAGATCTGTGACCTTAAAGTAAACTGGTATTGAAGTTATAGTTTAACTAAGCTATAGTTTAACCAGCTGGCCAAGATTTGATACTTAAAAACTAAACAACTAGTTTTGTGGCATCAAGAACATAGCTTTTTTTTTTTTAACATCTTTATTGGAGTATAATTGCTTTACAATGGTGTGTTAGTTTCTGCTGTATAAAGTGAATCTGCTATATCCACATATACCCTCCCTCTTGCATCTCCCTCCCACCCTCCCTCTAAGTGGTCTCAAAGCACCTAGCTGATCTCCCTGTGCTATGCGGCTGCTTTCCACTAGCTATCTATTTTACATTTGGTAGTGTATAGATGTCAATGCCACTCTCAGTGCGTCACAGCTTACCGTTCCCCCTCCCTATGTCAAGTCCATTCTCTATGTCTGTCTTTAATCCTGATCTGCCCCTATGTTCTTCAGAACCTTTTTTTTTTTTTTTTTTAGATTCCACATATATGTGTTAGCATTTCTCTTTCTGACTTACTTCAGTCTGTGTGACAGACTCTAGGTCCAACCACCTCACTACTAATAACTCAATTTCGTTTCTTTTTATGGCTGAGTAATATTGCATTGTGTATATGTGCCACATCTTCTTTATCCATTCATCTGTCGATGGACACTGGGGATGCTTCCATGTCCTGGCTACTGTAAATAGAGCTGCAATGAACATTGTGGTACATGACTCTTTTTGAATTATGTTTTTTTCAGGGCATATGCCCAGTAGTGGGATTGCTGGGTCATACAGTAGTTCTATTTTTAGTTTTTTAAGGAACCTCCATACTGTTCTCCATAGTGGCTGTATCAATTTACATTCCCACCAGCAGTGCAAGAGGGTTCCCTTTTCTCCACATCCTCTCTAGCATTTATTGTTTGTAGACTTTTTGATGATGGCCATTCTGACCAGTGTGACATGATACCTCGTAGTTTGGATTTGCATTTCTCTAATGATTAGTGATGTTCAGCATCCTTTCATGTGTTTGTGGGCAATCTGTATATCTTCTTTGGAGAAATGTCTATTTAGGTCTTCTGCCCATTTTTGGATTGGGTTGTTTGTTTTTTTGTTATTGAGCTGCTTGTATATTTTGGAGATTAATCCTTTGTCAGTTGCTTCGTTTGCAAATATTTTCTCCCATTCTGAGGGTAGCCTTTTCGTCTTGTTTATGGTTTCCTTTGCTGTGCAAAAGCTTTTAAGTTTCATTAGGTTTCATTTGTTTATTTTTGGTTTTATTTCCCTTTCTCTAGGAGGTGGGTCAAAAAGGATCTTGCTGTGATTTATGTCACAGAGTGTTATGCCTATGTTTTACTCTAAGAGTTTTATAGTGTCTGGCCTTACATTTAGGTCTTTAATCCATTTTGAGTTTATTTTTGTGTATGGTGTTAGGGAATGTTCTAATTTCATTCTTTTACATGTAGCTGTCCAGTTTTCCCAGCACCACTTATTGTAGAGGCTGTCTTTTCTCCATTGTATATTCTTGCTTCCTTTATCAAAGATAAGGTGACCACACGTGAGTGGGTTTATCTCTGGGCTTTCTCTCCTGTTCTATTGATCTATATTTCTGTTTTTGTGCCAGTACCATACTGTCTTGATTACTGTAGCTTTGTAGTATAGTCTGAAGTCTGGGAGCCTGATTCCTCCAGCTCTGTTTTTCTTTCTCAAGATTGCTTTGGCTATTCGGGGTCTTTAGTGTTTCCATGCAAATTGTGAAATTTTTTGTTCTAGAAGAACATAGGTTTACTTTTTTCTTTATGTTTTTAAACTGAAGTATAGTTGACATACAATATTATGTTAGTTTCAGGCTTACAACATAGTGATTCTACACATATACATTACATATTGATCTCCATGATAAGTCTAGTAGCCATATATCACTATACAAAGTTATTACAATATTATAGACTATATTCCCTATGCTGCACATTTCACCCCCATTACTTAATTATTTTATAACTGGAAGTCTGTACCTCTTAATTCCCTTAGCCTATTTTGCCCAACTCCTCAACCCCAAACCCACGGCAACTACAGTTGTTCTCTGTATCTATGAGTCTGTCTCTGTTTTGTTGTTTGTTTCGTCTTTTAGATTCCACATGTAACTGAGGTCATATGGAATTTGTCTTTGTCTTTCACTTAGAGTAGTACTCTCTAGGTTCATCCATGTTGTTGCAAATGGTAAAAATTTCATTCTTTTCCTTGACTAATATTCCACTGTATACATATACCACATCTTGTTTATCCATTCATCTATCACCGGGCACTCAGGTTGCTTCTATATCTTGGCTATTGTGAATAATGCTGCAATGAATAGAGGGGTGCATATATCTTTTTGATTTTTTGGGGAGGGGAATGCCCAGAAGTGTAATTGCTAGGTCATATGGTAGTTCTATTTTTAATTTTTGAGGAATCTCCATGCTGCTCTCCGTAGTGGCTGCACCAATTTACATTCCCACCAACAGTGCTTGAGGGTTCCCTTTTCTCCACATCCTCACCAACACTTGTTATTTGTTACCTTTTTGATAACAGCCAGTCTGACAGGTGTGAGGTGGTAGCTCAGTGTGGTTTTAATTTGCATTTCCCTGATGATTAGTGATGCTGAGCATCTTTTCTCATGTCTGTTGGCCATCTGTATGTCTTCTCTGGAAAAACGTCTATTCAGGTCCTCTGCCAATTTTTTACTCGTTTTTTGATGTTGAGCTGTTTAAGTTCTTTGTATATTTTGGATATTAACTTCTTATCAAATAAATCATTTGCAAATATGTTCTCCCATTCAGTAGTCTACCTTTTCATTTTGTTGATAGTTTCCTTTGCTCTTCAAAGACATTTTAGTTTGATATAGTCCCACTTGTTTATCTTTGCTGTTGTTTTCCTTGCCTGAGGACACAGATCCAAAAGACTATTGCTAAGAACGATGTCAAAGAACATATTGCTTATGTTTTCTTCTAGGAGCTTTATGCTTTCAGGTCTCACATTTAAGTCTTTAATCCATTTTGAGTTTATTTTTGTACATGGTATAAGAAAGTGATCCAGTTTCATTCTTTTGTCTATAGATGTATAGTTCTCCCAACACCCTTTACTGAAGAGACTGTCTTTTCCCCATTGTATATTCTTGGCTCCCTTGTCATAAATTAATTGACCATATAAGCGTGGGTTTATTTCTGGACTCTCTATTCTGGTGCATTGATCTATGTGTCTGTTTTTTTGCCAGTACCATATAGTTTTTGTTTTTGTTTTTGCGGTACACGGGCCTCTCACTATTGTAGCCTCTCCCGTTGTGGAGCACAGGCTCCGGACGCGCAGGCTCAGTGGCCATGGCTCACAGGCCCAGCTGCTCCACAGCATGTGGGATCCTCCCAGACCAGGGCACGAACCCGTGTCCCCTGCATCGGCAGGCGGACTATCAACCACTGCACCACCAGGGAAGCCCCATATAGTTTTGATTACTATAGACTTATAGTATAGTTTGAAATCAGGGAATATGACACCTCCAGCTTTACTCTTCTTTCTTAAGATTGCTTTAACTATTTGGGGTTTGGTTTTGTGTGTGTGTGGTTCTATACAAACTTTAGATTTATCTGTTCCAGTTCTGTGAAAAATGTCATTGGAATTTTGATAGGGACTGCACTGAATGTGTAGATTGCTTTAGGTAGTATGGCCATTCTAACAATATTTATTCTTCTAATCCATGAGTATGGTACATCTTTCCATTTATTTGTGTCATCTTCATCTTCAATTTCTTTCATAAACATCTTAATAGTTTTCAAAGTATACGTGTTTCACCTTTTTGGTTAAACTTACTCCTAGGTATTTTATACTTTTTGATGCACTTGTAAATGGGACTGAAGTCTTAATTTATCTTTCTGATAGTTCATCATTAGTATATAAAAAAGCAACAGATTTCTGTATATTGATTTTGTAGCCTCCAACTTTACTGAATTAATTAGTTTTTTGTGTTTTTTTTTTTTTTGCAGTACGCGGGCCTCTCACTGTTGTGGCCTCTCCCATTGCGGAGCACAGGCTCCGGACGTGCAGGCTCAGCAGTCATGGCTCACGGGCCCAGCCGCTCCACGGCATGTGGGATCTTCCCGGACCAGGGCACGAACCCGTGTCTCCTGCATCGGCAGGCGGACTCTCAACCACTACGCCACCAGGGAAGCCCTGAATTAATTAGTTTTAATAGTGTTTTTTGGTGGAGGCTTTAGTTTTCTACATATAGTAACATGCCATCTGCAAATAGTGACAGTTGCTTCTTCCTTTCCAATTGGATGCCTTTCATCTCTTTTCCTTGTCTGACTGCAATGCCTAGGACTTCTAGTATCATGCTGAATAAAAGTAGTGAGAATGGGCATCCTTGTCTTGTTCCTGATCTTAGAAGAAAAGCTTTCAGCTTTTCACAGTTGAGTATTATGCTAGCTGTGGGTTTGTCAAATATGGCCTTTATTATATTGAGGTATGTTCGCTCTACACCTGCTTTCTTGAGAGTTCTTATCATAAATGAATGTTGAATGTTGTCAAATGATTTTCCTGCATCTATTGAGATGAACATATGATCTTTTATCATTTTTAAATGTGGTGTATAATACTAATTGATTTGCAGAAATTGACCCATCCTTTTATCCCTGGAATAAGTTCCACTTAATCATAGTATATGAGCCTTTTATTGTATTATTGAATTCGGATTAATAATATTTTGTTGAGGACTTTTGCATGTATGTTCATCAGGGATATTGGCCTATAATTTTCTGTTTGTTGCATCTCCATCTGGTTTTGTATCAGTGTAATGCTGGCCTTGCAGAATGAGTTTGGAAGTGTAGGAAGACTTTCTCTTCAATTTTTTGGGAACAGTTTGAGAAGGACAGGTATTAACTCTTCTTTAAATGTTTGGTAGAATTCACTTGTGAAGCTGTGGTCCTGGACTTCTTTTTTTTTTTTTTTTTGAAGTTTTTTGATTACAGTTTCATTACTAGTGATTAGTCTGTTCAGAATTCCTATTTCTTCCTGATTCACCCTTAGAAAATTGAAATCTTCTAGGAATGTATCCATTTCTCCTAGGTTTTCCAAACTGTTGGCATAAAGTTGTTCATAGCAGTCTCTTATGATCCTTTGTATTTCTGTGGTGTCTGTTGTAACCTCTTTTGTTTCTCATTTTATTTATTTGGGCCCTTTCTTCTTTTCTTGATAAACCTGGCTAAAGGTTTATCAAATTGGTTATCTTCTCACAGAACCTTCTCTTAGTATCATTAATCTTTTCTATTGTCCTTGTAGTCTCTATTTCATTTATTTCTGCTCTGATCTTTATCATTCCCTTCTTTCTACTAATTTTGGGCTACATTTGTTCTTCTTTTTCTAGTACTATAGGTGCAAGGTTACACTGTTTATTTGAGATTTTCCTTGTCTCATGAGGTAGGCCTGTATCACGATGAATTTTCCTTTTAGAACTGCTTTTCCTGTGTCCCACAGATTTTGGAATGTTGTGTTTACATTTTCATTTCTCTCAAAGTATTTTTTAAATTTCCTCTTTCATTTCTTCATTGATCTACTGGTTGTCAAAAAGCATGTTCTTTAGCCACCACGTTTGTGGTTTTTTCCACTTTTCTTCTTGTGCTTGATTTCTAGTTTCATACCACTGTGGTATTAAAATGATGCTTGATACAACTTCAAATTTCTTAAAGTTATTGAGACTTGTTTTGTGACCTAACATGTGATCTACTCTGGAGAATGTTCCATATGGACTTAAAAAGAATCTGCATTCTGCTGTTTTGGGGTGAAATATTCTTTATATATTTATTAAGTCCATCTAGTCTAATGTATCATTTAAGGCCAATGTTGTGTCATTGATTTTCTGTATGGATGACATATCTATTCATGTAAATGAGGTGTTACAGCCCCCTACTATTACTGCATTACTGTCAATATCTCCCTTTATGTCTGCTTTATGTATTTAGGTGCTCCTATGTTTGGTGCATATTTACAGGTATTACATCCTCTTGATGAATTGGTTCCTTAATCATTATGTAATGACCTTCTTCGTCTCGTTACAGTCTTTGTTTTAAAGTCTATTCTGAAATTGATAAACCATTAGTCAGACTCATCAAGAAAAAGAGGGAGAGGACTCAAATCATTAAAATTAGAAATGAAAAAGGAGAAGCTACAACAGATACCGCAGAAATACAAACCATCCTAAGAGACTACTATAAGAAACTCTATGCCAATAAAACGTACAACCTGGAAGAAATGAACAAATTCTTAGAAAGTTATAGCCTTCCAAGACTGAACCAGGAAGAAATAGAAAATATGAACAGACCAATCACAAGTACTGAAATTGAAACTGTGATTAAAAATCTTCCAACAAACAAAAGTCCAGGACCAGATGGCTTCACAGGTGAATTCTATCAAACATTTAGAGAAGAGCTAACACCCGTCCTTCTCAAACTCTTCGAAAAAATTGTGGAGGAAGGAAAACTCCCAAACTCATTCTATGAGGCCACCATCACCCTGATACCAAAACCAAAGATACTACAAAACAAGAAAATTACAGACCAATATCACTGATGAATATAGATGCAAAAATCCTCAACAAAATACTAGCAAACAGAATCCAACAACACATTAAAAGGATCATACACCATGATCAAGTGGGACTTATCCCAGGGATGCAAGGATTCTTCAATACACGCAAATCAATCAATGTGATACACCACATTAACAAACTGAAGAATAAAAACCATATATTAATCATCTCAATAGATGCAGAAAAAGCTTTTGACAAAATCAACACCCATTTATAATAAAAACTCACCAGAAAGTGGGCATAGAGGGAACCTACCTCAACATAATAAAGGCCATATACTACAAACCCACAGCAAACATCATTCTCAATGGAAAAAAACTGAAAGCATTTCCTCTGAGATCAGGAATGAGACAAGGATGTCCACTCTCACCACTATTATTCAACATAGTTTTGGAAGTCCTAGCCACAGCAATAAGAGAAGAAAAAGAACTAAAAGGAATACAAATTGGAAAAGAAGAAGTAAAACTGTCACTGTTTGCAGATGACATGACACTACACATAGAGAACCCTAAAGATGCCACCAGAAAACTACTAGAGCTAATCAATGAATTTGGTAAAGTTGCAGGACACAAAATTAATGCACAGAAATCTCTTGCATTCCTATACACTAAAGATGAAAAATCTGAACAAGAAATTAAGGAAACACTCCCATTTACCACTGCAACAAAAAGAATAAAATACCTAGGAATAAACCTACCTAGGGAGACAAAAGACCTGTATGCAGAAAACTATAAGACACTGATGAAAGAAATTAAAGATGATACCAACAGATGGAGAGATATACCATGTTCTTGGATTGGAAGAATCAATATTGTGAAAATTACTATACTACCCAAAGTAATCTACAGATTCAATGCAATCCCTATCAAATTATCAATGGCATATTTTATGGAACTAGAACAAAATATCTTAAAATTTGTATGGAGTCACAAAAGACCCCGAATAGCCAAAGCAGTCTTGAGGGAAAAACACAGAGCTGGAGGAATCAGACTCTCTGACTTCAGACTATACTAGAAAGCTACAGTAATCAAGACAATATGGTACTGGCACAAAAACAGAAACATAGATCAATGGAACAAGATAGAAAGCTCAGAGATAAACCCATGCACCTATGGTCAACTAATCTATGACAAAGGAGGCAAGGATATACAATGGAGAAAAGACAGTCTCTTCAATAAGTGGTGCTGGGAAAACTGGACAGCTACATGTAAAAGAATGAAATTAGAAAACTCCTCAACACCATACACAAAAATAAACTCAAAATGGATTAGAGACCTAAATGTAAGACCAGACACTATAAAACTCTTAAGACGAAAACATAGGAAGAACACTCTTTGATATAAATCACAGCAAGATCTTTTTTGATCCACCTCCTAGAGTAATGGAAATAAAAACAAAAATAAACAAATGGGACCTAATGAAACTTAAAAGCTTTTGCACAGCAAAGGAAACCATAAACAAGATGAAAAAACAACCCTCAGAATGGGAGAAATATTTGCAAACGAATCATCGGACAAAGGATTAATCTCCAAAATATATAAACAGCTCATGCAACTCAACATTAAAAAAACAAACAACCCAATCCAAAAATAGACAGAAGACCTAGACATTTCTCCAAAGAAGGCATACAGATGGCCAAGAAGCACATGAAAAGCTGCCCCACATCACTAATTATTAGAGAAATGCAAATCAAACTACAATGAGGTATCACCTCACACCAGTTAGAATGGGCATCATCAGAAAATCTAGAAACAACAAATGCTGGAGAGGGTGTGGAGAAAAGGGAACCCTCTTGCACTGTTGGTGGGAATGTAAATTGATACAGCCACTATGGAGAACAGTATGGAGGTTCCTTAAAAAACTAAAAGTAGAATTACCATATGATCCAGCAATCCCACTACTGGGCATATACCCAGAGAAAACCATAATTCAAAAAGACACGTGCACCTCAATGTTCACTGCAGCAGTATTTACAATAGCCAGGTCATGGTAGCAACCTAAACGCCCATCGACAGATCAATCGAATATTACTCAGCCATAAAAAGGAACGAAATTGGGTCACCTGCTGAGACGTGGATGGATCTAGAGACTCATACAGAGTGAAGTAAGTCAGAAAGAGAAAAACAAATATCGTATGTTAACACATATATGTGGAACCTAGAAAAATGGTACAGATGAACCAGTTGGCAGCGCAGAAATTGAGACACAGATGTAGAGAACAAACGTATGGTCACGAAAGGCGGAAAGGCGCGGGGGGGTGGGGGTGAGGGTGTGATGAATTGGGCTACTGGGATTGACATGTACACAAGGATGTGCATAAAACTGATGAGTAATAAAATAAATAAATAATAAAATGTACATTCAAATTTTTTAATGGGATTGAGTTATATCCACCTCTATAACACTTTCTCTTATTATGCCTAATAAACATTAAATTTTTCATTAATGAATAAATTAACCTATTAAAAAAAGTCTATTTTGTATGATATTAGTATTGCTGCTCCAGTTTTTTGTTTCCATTTGCGTGGAATATATTTTTACATCCCTTCACTTTCAGTCTGTGCAAGACTTTAGATTTGAAGTGAGATCTTGTAGGTGAATCTCTTCCTTTTTCATCCATTCAGCCACCCTTTGTTTTTTGGAACACTTAGTCCATTTACACTTAAAGTAACTATTGATAGGTATGTACTAATTGCCACTTTGTTAATTCCTGGTTGTTTTGTACTTCTTCTCCATTCCTTTCTTCTTCTCATGGTCTCTTCCCTTGGAATTTGATGACTTTCTTTAGTGTTATGTTTGGATTCCTTTGTCTTTATTTTTTGTGTATCTGTTACAGGTTTTTGGTTTGTGGTTACCACGAGGTTCATATTTAACAACTTACCTATTTTAACTTAATGGTTGCTTAAATTTGAGTGCATTTAAAAGCACTAAATTTTTACTCCCTATTTTGTTTTTGATGGCATATTTTACATTTATTTTGTGTATCACTTACCTAATTTTATTATTTTATTACTTTTTCAATTTTTTTTAATGAAGATAGTTAATTTACAATGTTGTCTTAGCTTCTGGTGTACAGCAAAGTGATTCGGTTATACATATATATATATAAGATATGTGTGTGTGTATATATATATATATGTAGTTTCTCATATTTTTTTCCATTACAATTTATTACACAATATTGAATAGAGTTCACTGTGATGTACAGTAGGTCCTTGCTGTTTATTTTATACACAGTAGCTTCCAGCTACCAATCCCAAAACCCTAATTTATCCCTCCCCTCACCCCTGCTTTCCCATTTGGTGACCATAAGTTTGTTTTCTATGTCTGTGTGTTTCTGTTTTGTAAATAAGTTCACTTGCATCATATTTTAGATTCCACATATAAGCGATACCATGTGATATTTGTCTTCTTTTGTCTGACTTCACTTAGTATGATAATTTCTAGGTCCATCCATGTTGCTGCAAATGGCATGCTGCTGCAAATGGCATTATATCATTCCATTGTATATATATACCATATCTTCTTTAGCTGTTCATCTGCCAATGGACACTTACGTTGCTTCCATGTCTTGGCTGTTGTAAACAGTGCTGCTATGAACATTTGGGGTATGTGTCTTTTTGAATTAGAGTTATCTCCTGATATATGCCCAGGAGTGGGATAGCTGGGTCATATGGTAACTCTATTTTTAGTATTTAAGGAAACCTCCATACTGCTTTCCATAGTGGCTGCACCAATTTACATTCCTGCCAACAGTGTAGGAAGGTCCCTTTTTCTCCACATCCTCTCCAGCATTTATTATTTGTAGACCTTTTAATGATGGCCATTCTGACCAGTGTGCGGTAATACCTCACTGTAGTTTTTATTTGCATTTCTCTAATAATTAGCGATGTTGAGCATCTTTTCATGTGCTTATTGGCCTCTGGAGAAATGTCTATTTATGTCATCTGCCCATTTTTGGATTATGTTGCCTTTTTGTTACTGAGTTTTATGAGCTGTTTCTATATATTTAAAACTAAGGCCTTGCTGATTACATTGTTTGCAAATATTTTCTCCCCATCTATAGGTTGTCTTTTCATTTTGTTTATCATTTCCTTAGCTGTGCAAAAGCTTCTGAGTTTGATTAGGTCCCATTTGATTATTTTTTATTTTATCTACTGCCTTGGGAGGCTGACCTAAGCAAACACTGCTACGATTTATGTCAGATGTTTTGCCTATGTTCTCTTCTAGGCATTTTATGGTGTCATTTTCTTATATTTAAATCTTTAAGCCACTGTGAGTTTACTTTTGTGTATGGTGTGAGGGGGTATTCTAACTTCATTGATTTACTTGCAGCTGCCCAACTTTCCCAACACCAGCTGCTGAAGAGACTGTCTTTTCTCCACTGTATATTCTTGCCTCCTTTAACAAAGATTAACTGATTGTGGGTGTGTGAGGTTTATTTCTGGGTTCTCTATTCTGTTCCATTGATCCATATGTCCTTTTTTGTGCCAATACCACACTTTTTTTTGTTTTTTGGCGGTATGCGGGCCTCTCACTGCTGTGGCCTCTCCCGTTGCGGAGCGCTCCGGACGCGCAGGCTCAGTGGCCATGGCTCACGGTCCCAGCCGCTCCGCAGCACGTGGGACCCTCCTGGACCGGGGCACGAACCCACGTCCCCTGCATCAGCAGGCGGACTCAAAACCAACTGCGCCACCAGGGAAGCCCCACACTGTTTTGATTACTGTAGCTTTGTCGTATTGCCTGAAGTCTGGGAGGGTTATGGCTCCAGCTTTGCTCTTTTCCCTCAACACTGCTTTGGCAATTCTGGGTCTTTTATGGTTCCACATATATTTTAGGACTATTTGTTCTAGTTCTGTGAAAAATGTCACGGGTAATTTCATAGAGATAGCATTAAATCTGTAGACTGCTTTGGGTAGTATGGCCATTTTAACAATATTAATTCTTCCAATCCAAGAGCCTGGGATACCTTCCCATTTTTTTGATCACCTTCAATTTCCTTTATCAAAGTTTTATAGTTCTCAGAAAATAAGTCATTCATTTCCTTGGTCAGGTTTATCTGTAAGTATTTTACTTTTTTGGATACAATTTTTAAAGGGTTTTTTTTTTTTACTTCCCCTTTCTGATATTTCATTGTTAGTGTAAAGAAACGTGGCAAGTTTCTGTATGTTAATCTTGTACCCTGCTACCTTGCTGAATTTGTTTATCAGTTCTAGTAGTTTTTGTGTGGAGTCTTTAGGGCTTTCTATATATAGTATTGTGTCATCTGCATATAATGACAATTTTACCTCTTCCCTCCCAATTTGAATATCTTTTATTTCTTTTTCTTGTCTGACTGCTTTGACTACGACTTCCAGTACTATATTGAATAGGAGTGGTGACAGTGGGCATCCTTATCTTGTTCCAGATTTTGGCAGGAAGGCTTTCAGCTTTTCACCATTGAGTATTATATTGGCTGTGGGTTTGTCATAAATAGCTTTTATTATATAGAAATATGTTCCTTCTATACCCACTTTGGTAAGAGTCCTTATCATGAATGGGTATTGAATTTTATCAAATGCTTTTTCTGCACCTATTGAGATGATTCTGTGGTTTTTGTCTTCTCTTTTGCTGATGTGGTGTATCACATTGATTGATTTGCATATGCTGAACCATCCTTGTGACCCTGGGATGAATCCAACATGACTGTGGTGTATCACCTTTTTTATGTGTTGGTGGATTCGGCTTGCTAATACTTTATTGAGGATATCTGCATCTATATTCATCAAAGATATTGGCCTGTAATTTTCTTTTTGGTACTGTCTTTGGTTTTGGTATTGGGGTGATAATGGCTTCACAGAATGACTTTGGGAGTGTTGCCTCCTCTATTTTGGAATAGTTTTGAGAAAAATCGATATAAGTTCTTCTTTGTATGTCTGGTAGATTCCCCATTGAAGGCATCCAGTCCTGGACATTTGTTTGCAGGGTGTTTTTGTTTTTTTGCTTATTACAGATTCTATTTCACTTCTAGTGATCAGGGTTTTCAAATTATCTATTTCTTCTTGATTCAGTTTTGGTGGGCTGTATGTTTCTAGAAACTTGTCCATTTCTTCTAGGTGGTCTAATATGTTAGCATATAATTGTTCACAGTATTTACCTTAGGGGTTTTTTTTTGGTATTTCTGCAGTATTGGTTACTTCTCCTCCTTCATTTCTTACATTATATTATTTATTTGGGTCCTCTCTCTTTTCTTCTTGGTGAGCCTGGCAAGAGGTCTATTGATTTTGTTTACCCTTTCAGAAAACCAGCTCTTGGTTTTATTATTTTTCTATTGTTTTTTTAATCTCTATTTTATTTATTTCCTCTCTGATCTTTATTATTTCCTTCCTTTTGACTTTAGGTTTTGTTTGTTCTTCTTTTTCTAATTCTATTAGGTGGTAGGTTAGGTTGTTTATTTGAGATTTTTCTCGTTTTTTGAGGAAGGCCTGTATCACTATGAACTTCCCTCTAAGAACTGCTTTTGCTGCATCCCAAGGATTTCACATGTTTGTGTTTTCATTTTCATTTGTCTCAAGGTATTTTTAAATTTCCTCTTTGATTTCATCACTGACCCAGTGTTTTTTTAGTAGCATGTTGTTTAGTCTCCACATAATCGTTTTTTCTTTTTCTCGTTTCTCTTTCTGTGGTTGATTTCTAGTTTCATGCCATTGTGATCAGAAAAGATGCTTGAAATAACTTCTATTCTCTTAAATTTGCTGAGACTTGTTTTGCATCCTAGTATGTGGTCTATCCTAGAGAATGTTACATGTGCAGTTGAAAAGTTTGTATTTTAAGTCTTTTTTTTTTTTTTTTCTGGATGAAATGTCCTGAAAATGTCAATTAAGTCTAACTGTTCTATTGTGTCAATTAGGGTCTCTGTTGCCTTATTGATTTTCTGTCTGGAAGACTTGTCCATTGATATAAGTGGGGTGTTAAAGTCTCCTACTATTATTACATTCCTGTCAATTTCTCCCTTTATGTCCGTTAGTATTTATGTATTTAGGTGCTCCTATATTGGGTGCATATATGTTAACGAGTGTAATAACTTCTTCTTGTATTTATCTTTTTATCATTATGTAGTATCTTTATGACCTTTAAATTTTGTCTGAGTATTGTTACCTCTGCTTTCTTGTCATTCTGTTTGCATGAAATATCTTCTTCCATCCTCTCACTTTCAATCTATGTGCGTCCTTCACCCTAAAGTGGGTCTTTTGTAGGCAGCATACTGTAGGCTTTTGTTTTATTATCCAGTCTGACACTCTGTCTTTTGACTAGAATATTTAGTTCACTAACATTTAAAGTAATTATTGATTGATATGTATTTACTGCCATCTTAAAACTTATTTTCCAGTTGATTTTGTATTTCTTCTTTGTTCCTCTCTTTTTGTTTTTCCTTTTGTGGTTTGATGGTTTTCTTTTGTATTATACTTGAGTTCTCTTCTGTTTGGTTTTTATGAATCTACTGTATGCTTTTTATTTGTTGTTACCCGTTTTTCAAGTACATTAACCCACTACTATATATACTTGCTTTAGACTGATAGTCATATAGGCTTAAACACATTCTTGAAAAAAAAATCTACATTTTCTTACTCCCCTCCCCGACACCTTATGATTCTGATGTCCTCTTTTATATCTTCATGTTTATCCTTCTGCTGTTCATTGTAGTTATCATCACTTTCACACACACTAAAAAATTTTAGCCTATGTACTGGCTTATTTAAGTGATTTGCTTTCCAATTGCGATTTTCTCTTCCCTATAGATTCTTGCTTCTTTTCTATTTGGAAAGTTTTCAGCCATAATTTTTTCAAATAAACTTTCGATACCCTTTTCTCTTTCTTCTCCTTCTGGGATCTGTATTATGCATTGGTTGGGATGCTTTATATTACCCCATAGGTCTCATGCATTGCTTTCATTTTTTTTTCATTTGTCTTTCTGTCTGCTGTTCTGATTGGGTGATTTCCATTATTCTATCTTTCAGATCACTTATTCATTTTTCTGCATTATTTAGTTTGCTATTTATTGCCTTTAGTTCAGCTCTCATCTTGGCAAATGAGTTTTCTAATTTTAATTGGCTCCTCTTTATAGTTTCTAGTACCTTGTTACAGTGATCTACATTTCTATTGATAGCCTTTCTTAATTCCTTCAGTATTTTTATCACCTCCTTTTTGAACTTGGGGTCTGGTAGATTGGAGAGATCTGTTTCATTGTTTATTCTTTCAGGGGATTTCTCTTGTTCTTTTAATTGGGAGTGGTTCCTCTGCTTCTCCATTATCCTTATATTTCTCTGACTCTATAAATTTAGGAGAAATAGTTATCTACTGTGGTCTTGAAGGGCTGTTTTTATATGAGAGCATCCCTGTGTGGCCTGCGTGAGTCTAATGTTTTTGGTGCAAGGGTTTTTTTTTAGAATGGGTGCCTGCCATGTCTTTCCTCAGGGTGTGCTGGCTGTTATCCCCTTGATACAGGGTGTGATTGCTGTTGTAGTGACCAGAGCCTGCACTGGATGTTGAGCAGGGCCACCTCCTCTTTGCTCTGTGGTTGTCAAAGCCCTGTCAGGAACAGGGTCTCTCCCCAGTTGTTGGAGTAGAAGCCCCCAGATCTATTTGTGAGCTTCAGTGTGGGGTAGGTGGGACTGGAGAACTTCCACTGGGAGAGGAGTCACTGAGTATTCCTCCACAGGAGCTGTCCACCAGGAAGTATGCTCTGTGGTGTTGTCCATCACCCATTGTGCATGCTCACAAAGTACACTGCTGTTGACACTGCCTTCAGGCCCACCTCAGCTGTGGGAATGTAGGACCAGGTGTCCTCAGGCACTGTGCTCACAAAGTCACCAGCACAGATCCACTGGCACAGATCTACTTATATCAGGCACTGGGACCCACCATAGTCACGAGTAGTTGTGCACCTGGACCCACCATGGGAGCTACAGTATCAGTGCAGACCCTGGCCCTGGCTCCACGAGTGCCTGCCCACAAAGCCCACAGCTGCTAACTCCAGACCCACCCCAACCACAGGAGCACAGTAATCTGCTCTGATGTCCTGATAACAATGAGCTTACAAAGGCACCTCAGCGTAAATCCACTTAAGTTGCAAAGCCACCAGACATGGCTCAGATTTCAGCCCTGCTTCTAAAGTCATGTGGCCCCTGGGGATCTGCTCAAATTCCAGCCCCGCTTCCATATGTGGGCTTCCATGTGTGGGCAACCCTCCCGCAACTGCACACTCCCAGAGCTCATAGAAGCAGAGCCATACCCACTGCAAGCACACTGAAAATGAGGCTCCCACTGTGGGGTCCCACGTATCCCTTTGCATGCATGTTAACCATGGGGCTTCTAAAGTGGACCTGGGTTGTCCTGCATACACTCCCAGTTGTGGCCTGGCCAACACTCCAGCCCCTTCAGGCTATCTCCATGCAGCCAACCCCAGTCCTCTCCCCAGGTCTGTCCTCTGAAGCCCAAGTTTCAGCACCCAGCCCCCATGTGCACCATCAGATACATGTCTCCAGCTGGGGAGTAGTGAGGTGGCCAGGATTGTCTGTGTTGCTCTCTCTCTGTTCTGCCTGCCACAAGCCAGCTGCTGTACTCTCCTCTGAGCCTTCGAAGCTCTAACCTTGTCAGTTAGAGTACTCTTGGTTGTTAAGTTTTTTTCTTTCAGCACTTTGAATATATCATGCCAGTCCCTTCTGGCCCGTAAAGTTTCTGCTTAAAAATCAGCTGACAACCTATGGGAGATTCCTTCTTACGTAACCAGCTCCTGTGTGTGTGTGCATGAGCACACATGTCGATGCTTTTAACATTCTCTTTATTTTTAACTTTTAACATCTAATTATATTGTGTCTTTATGTGAGCCTCTTTGGATTCATCTTGTTTGGAACTCCTGGGCTTCCTGGACTTTCATGCCTGTTTCCTTCACCAGGTTATGGAAGTTTTCAGTCATTATTTCTTCAAATAGGCTTTCTGACCCTTTCTCTCTCTCTTCTCCTTCCAGGACCCCTATAATGCCAATGATAGTATGCTTGATGTTATCTCAGGGATCCCTTAAACTATCCTCATTTTTTAAAATCCTTTGTTCTTTTTGCTGTTTTGACTGGATAATTTCTACTACCCTGTCTTCCAGATTGCTGATCCATTCTTTTACATTCTCTAATCTGCTTTTGATCCCCTCTAGTGCATTTTTCATTTCAGTTATTGTATTCTTCAGTTCTGACTGGATCTTTATATTTTCTATCACTTTGAGCTCTTACTGAGTTCATCCACTCTTGTCCCAAGTTTGGAGACTCTTTATGACTATTACTTTGAACTCTTTATCTGTTAAATTGCTTATCTCTGCTTCATATAGTTTTCTTTCCCTGAGGTTTGGTCTTAGCTTTCATTTGGAAGATATTCCTTTGTCTCCTCTGTGTTTGCCTAACTCTATGTTTGTTTCTATGTATGAGGTATATCAGCTACATCTTCAGCCAAGGGCTCCGGAGGTATCCCCTGTGTGGGTGTGCCCTCCTGTTTTGGTTGGACCACAATTACTGCAGGCATACTGGTAGGTGCGATTGGTCCCCAGGCCAGCTGACTGTAAAGCCTGGCCATGACTGTTGTGGGCAGGCATAGCCTATCTTTAATTATTCAATATTTCAATCACATACAAATACACCATTTTTAAGCATAGTGAAAATTACATAATTATTGCAAGAACAAATTCTAAATTTTCATTAACTAGAATGAATACACTAGGCCAATACAGCAGTCACTAGCCACATGTAGCCACTGAGCACCTGCATCGTGGTTAGTCCAAATTGAGATGTACTCAAAGCGTGAAGTACACACTGAATTTCAAAGACTCAATTTTTTAAAAACGAGAATGTAATAATATTTTTGACAAACTCAGATAAACAGAATATATTAATTTTGTTTCTTTTTACTTTTTTAATGTGACTGCTAGAAAATTTTATACATAGGTGACTCATTTCTATTGGACAAAGCTACACTACAATATCTCAAGACTACCTCTTTCCAATATGAAGAGAGTCAGAAATAAAAATATAAACGTTATAAAATAATGATTATTTCTCTTAAATACCTGGTGTTAGAGGTATCTTAAGGATAATATATTTTTAAACCTTTTTTTCACACTAACCACTGCCACTAATTTTTTGAACCAGAAACCAGAGTTTCCTCTTATTAATATAATATATAGCATCCTAACTATTCTAGTGGAGTGGGTAGAATTATTTCAACAACATAAATCACAACAGAGGTGATTAAAAGTAAAGAAATAATTAAGAAAGAAATTTATGTCACGAAGATAAAAACAAAAACCGAGGGTGGGCAGCAAGAGTGTGAAAATAGTTTGGAAGCGCTGGGGATTGGGGGTTGAACACAAATCCTACCCTGGCTTTGTGGTATGTAATCCTGGGACTTCAAGAAAATAACTTTTCCATATAGTGAGATTACTGAGAAGAATATGATACAAAGCAACAGGGTTATTTATTTTCCAAAGGATCTCAACATGAAGTTATGGCCACTGCAGGCATCAATTTTTACAAAGCTCCCCATCAGAGTCAACTCCAAATGTGTCAGTGCAGGCCACAGCTCTGCGGTATTTCCACTAAGTAGCAGCTTGAAGAGCCAGCCCATTAACAGTACAGCTCCCAGTAAGACCTTCTTATCACTGTTGTGTCTCTGTCACCATAAACTTTTAAACAGTAGGTCTGAGCCAATTCAATTAACTCTGTGATAATTCTACCAAGACAACAGATTAATATTTGAGTTAGGATCATCTTTTCCTCATAAGGAAAATGGTGCTTTTAAAAATATAACATATATTCAAACCTATAAATATACATATATAATTGAACAGAGGATCTAAAACTAACTTGAACAATATCACATAGCTCATCTAAATATTTCAAAAGGAAAACATATACAATGCAGCCTTTACTTTTCTCACATACTATGAATAAGCTAAATACTTTTTTTACACTCTGTGTTGGCTTAATACTTTTAATTTTTTTTCAAATGTTCTTATGTTCTCTAAGATTTCCCTGAATGTTTCCTTTTCACTCTTATATTATTTGAGCAGGAGGGAAAGGAGCAAGTGATTCTTTGACCTCTAAACAGAAAAGACCTTATGTTTTAGTGACTATACTGATCTTTTCCTATGCTTATAATAACCATCATTCTGTCTTTGCATCTAATAATTGTCATGCTGTTTAACAACTGTACTTTTAAATTTAATACATTTTAATATTTGATAAAAGAAACATCACCTTTACTCTTTTTAAAAATGTTGCCTAGTACCATTCATTTATCCTTCCATATGAATTTTAGAATCATTCTGTAAAGTTCTCAAAATGTAACAGTCAACAAATTATGTCGATAACCATTTGGAAAAAGACAAATATAGATTCCTACCAAATTCCTTATACCAAAATAATTTTCAGATCAAATATATTAAGAAGAAATTATAAAGCATTAGAAGAAATCTTGGCTTAGTAAGGATTTATAGTATGACAACCAAGATAAAAACCTTAAAGAAAAAACTAATAGAATTAAGCCACTCTAAACAATTGTTTATAAAACAATTGTATTTCCATAAAAATTACTAAGCAGAATTAAGGTAAACTGGGAAAACACACACAATTGCAATGAAACAGCAAAGAGTTAATATATTTAATGTAGGAAGAGCTCTTTCAAAATAGTAAAATATAAATATCCTTAAAAAAATGAGCAAAGAATTTAAATGAAGTTGTGGCCACCTCTGTTGGAGGACAGGGCTCTAAGTTGATTGTGTAATAGATAATGCACTTTCTCAATGGCTCTACAGTCATTATTAACATGTCTTCCTTCCTCCCGACAAGGACATAAGGTCATTTCTGTCCTTCAAGTTTGAACAGTTAATAAATCAGAGAATCCAAGGGGTATGTTCTATTTCCCAGGAATGATTGACACTTTGGTGCTGGGGTTTTATGGGGGGAGGGGGTAGTTTTTGTTTAGCTTGTGTGGGATTGTGTGGGAGGGGAAGTTTTGATTGTTTTTTTTTCTTTTCTTCTGTGAGCTGTTGACGCCTGAAGTAGAACAAGCATGTCTTCAGGTAAAGAGAGGGATTTCTCAACCCACTTTCTGTGATGTCAGACTATTGGAGAAACCCTTTCAGCTGCTTTCCAGATGTACCTAAATTCAGTCAGATATTTTGGATTAAGAAACCTGAAGTCCTGACAGATCATATACTCCAAGGAAATACATCAGGGACAGATAATTGGCTGAAAACACTGATGCTTCAATGTGACACATTTTTATAGAACATTTCTACCAGGGGGTACCGACTTGATTTCTCCTACAAGGACCACACTGCCTTTGTGTTTAATGTAATGTAATCTGTGTACCTTCTAATCATATATCTGCAAAATTTTCTCATTTTTATAAAAAATCATGCCAATAAGCTAGATGTTCAATGTATGTAAGCAGCATTTGGTAACTGTGCTAAGAGGCTACAAAAGTGCATTACTGGTTTAAAATTTTTTTTTTTTTTAGTTCTGATTTGGTTGGATAAGGTTTCATTATGACCTCTTCTGGGTCTCAGGCTCTAATGCTTGATTGAAATAGAAGAAAATATATTGGTTTTTGAAAATCAGTGTATTGTGACTTGAACTGCTATACATTCTTCCACACAATATGTCAGAGTGATTAGTGCTTTGTACATTTCGACATTTTTATTTTATTGTTCTGAAAGAAAAAATATACTGAGTTTATAGAAAGTATTCTCCTAATTAACAAAGTTTAAAATATTATCTCTACTGATTAAAATTACAACAGATTTTGATAAATAAAATAACCAGAAAAAAAGAGCAAAGAAAAGAACATAATTTACAAAAGAATGGAAATAGCCATAAGTAGATGAAAAAAATGCTCAATCTCATTCATAATTAAAGAAATACAAATTAAAACAAATAATCAGATACCATTTTTTCCACCTATCAGATTGACAAAGACAAGCCTAAAAGTAGGAGAAATTTTAAAAAATAATAAATAATAGTGCCCAATACTGAGAGTGGGAGGAAATGGACGATATTGAGAAAGTGTGAGGAAATGGACATTCCCAAACACTGCTGGTGAAAGTGTGTATCAATGCACCTTTGAAGAGTACTTTGACAATATATATTAAAATCTTTAAGAATGTATGACTACTCTGATGCAACAATCTCACTTCTAGGGTCATTTCCTGAGAAAATAAATGGACATATACTCCTAAATATTTAAATAAGGATGTTCACCCATGCACTACTTATAAGAGTGAAAAAATAAAAAAACTATATGTTCCACAACAAAAGACTGGTTATATAAATGAAGACATTTAATGGTAGATTGAACTTCTATACAATCATTATGACTCACATTTGTTGACACGTATTTAAAAAGGAAAATTTTTAACTTGTGAAAATTAAATAAAATATTGCATTATAAAGTGCTTAGCATACTGCCTGTCACATTGTAAGCATATAATTTACATTTTCACATTATGTTTTATGGAAAATTTCAAACGTATACAATATGGAAAGAGTAAGATGATGAACCCCTATATATTCATCACCTAGCTTCAACAATTATCAACATTTTGCCATTCTTAGTAATTTTTTAAGTTTGCAACTATTCCTCTCTTCCCATACACACACATACAGTGTTTTTCCTACCAAATGTACATGAATGCAATGTACACAGCATACAAGCACAGAAAAAGTCAGAAGAAACTTACACGCAAATGTTAACCATGGTAAATCTCTAAAGGATGGAATTATGAGTAGTTTTATTTAATTCTCATTTCATCTACATTTTCTCATTTTTCTAAAATGAACATGTATTATGTCATTTTAATAGCTGACTAAAAGAAAAAAATCAAGCAAATATATGACTCAAAGAGTGAGAAGTTATTCTGAACTCCACTTTTTTTTTTTTTTTGGTTATGTGGCTTGAGGGATCTTAGTTCCCCGACCAGGGATTGAACCTGGGCCCACAGCAGTGAAATCACTCAGTCCTAAACACTGGACCGCCAGGGAATTCCCTGAACTCCACTTTTAGATGTTAAAAAATACAGAAGAAAAAACTTTACATCAAAATTTTTTTTAAATTGAGGGGAAGTGTGGATGTTGATATCCATTTATCCAATCTGCAAGACTTTCTACCTTTATTGTTCAATGGTGATTCACATATCAACAAAATGCAATGTTTCAACCTTAACTGGAGTCCAAGACATTATTTCACACAACTCAGGAAATTTGAACAGACTAGATATTAAATTATTTAAGAAGTTATTTAGTCTGTTAATGTGACTCTGGTATGTCTATTTTTTTTAAGTCCTATCTGTTGGGAAATAAGACAATGTCTGTGATTTGCTCTGTAATATTCCAGCCAAAAGTAAAAAGTAGGGAAGGATGAAACAAAATTGGCAAAATGAGTTGTTGCTCAAAGAGTCTTAGTCTTGCAAGCTGAAAAAGTTCTAGAGATTTGTTACACAACAAGGGGCATATAGTTAACACTACTGTACTCTTTAAAATGGTTAAGATGGTAAGTTTTAATGCATTTTACCACAATTTTTTAAAAGATTGGCAAAATGATAACTATTATTGCTGGGTAATGAGTATACAGAAATTCATTTTTTTAAAAAATTTTAAATGAGGACCACAAGGGAGAAAGAAATATAAGTAACATTTTTTACTTAATCAGAGCAGTTTTAGTTTAAAGAAAACTATCAGAAGAATAATTCAAATACCTTTAAGTAGGGAAAACAAACGTTGGTTTTTTAAAGGCATCTTACTCTAGCCCCAGCTAAATTAGGGTAAATAAAAATCTCATTTTTACTAACAATGAAGCTTTAATTATGCTGAGTAATCACAATAGTAATTTGAAAAAAGGATCTACAATCAACAATAAGCATACTACATAGATGAATAATTGAGAACTTAAAAACCAGGACTCAATTTTCTATTTTGCCAATCTGAGGCCTACAATATCTTACAGCTATTTATGTTTATACAGTGCTTTAGCATTCAGGCCAAAAAACGCTGGTCTAGACATCCAGGATTTTACTGGCCCACTCTGGCTGCATAGCTTGCTGCAGCCTAGTAAATAATTTTGTTCCTTGAGATTGCTGTGGGCCCCTCTTGCCATTCTGAGTAGATTCACTAACAGCAGAGCCATTTGTGGTAGTTTACTAGCCTGCTGATAATTCAGGGGGGATGATTAAAAGCCAATATATTACTGAAACTTAGAGCAGCAAATAATACAGATTGTTTCTTAAAAACAATTTTTTTTTAGAGCTTCTCTCTAGCTCTCTTAACTTCTCCAGTAATTCTCTCTTCTACAAAACTGAGATAACTACCAACCTTGACAAATTATCATGGTATTAAACAGATAACATATAACTATATATTCTAGACAACTATATTTAGAAGAAGCACTGAGACAGTGTCTAGCACACAGAAGATGGTCACAAATATTCACTACCCTCTATTTTCATTTCCCTTTTGATCTTGGTTTTTAATTGAAAAAGCAAACAAACTGAATACGTTCTAAGAAGAAAGTTCCTAAATTAGGTAGCTAATTTTTTGTTTTGTTTAAGCCATTACTTTTTCATTAAAAAAGTTTCTAGTAGTGTTCTAAGAAGTGTTTCTGTTGCCACAAAGATACTGCTTTTAGTTAGTGTGAATCTTTCAATATTTGTGTCCAAACAGGTGGACTGGCCGAAGCTCCCTGGCTGAGGGACCTCAGCCAAGGCACCCCGAACTATCAGAGATGGACAAGACACAGACAGAAGTGGAACCAAGGCAAGAGCCAGAAACAGCCAGAATAAGTAAGCCAGAGCCAGAAAGAAATGGAAAAGGAGACAGAGAGAGCAGAGGTAGAAAGAGAAAAGGAGAGAGGGAGAGACCAAGATTAGGAGAGTGAAACAAATGTGAGTGTGGAGTGAGCATGAGAATGCAAGACAGTGACAGAGTGAGAGAGCAAGAAAGAGCACGAGTGAGGAGTTAGGAACCGCTGAGAAAAGCAGCAAGCAAGGGAGCAAGAGGGCGTGGGGACGTGGGTGGACATGGTGAGCACATGCGCACAGCATTAAGCCAGCTCAAATGTAATCAAAACCTCTCTGCCTCTCATTATCCCAAAATGTCTTAAACTTACCTGAATTATCTCTGATTGTTCAGCCAGAGCCTTCCTTTGAGCCTCCAGAGAAGATACCTGTTGCTGATAAATCAAGCGCTGCTTCTCCCAGTCCAGTGATTTCTGACGAAATTCCTGAAGAAGCAATTAAGGTACTTAACTTCTAAGTGCTTCCCCTTGCTGTCACTACTTTCCAGATTCACTTTTACTTTAATTGTTCCCCAGGTCCCTGGGTACACATGCACCTTTCTCCACAGCAGGAGCCCCATTACTCACTTAGCTGATAGAACTATAGAGTAATACTAAATTCCTTACATACTGTGCCTCTGGAGATCTGTCTTTCTAAATTTAACACCCTAATGGTGAAGAGTATGAAATACAGATGCTAAATACTGGATTCATGATTTTCAAAGATCTGCTGCCACCTAAGGGTTGCTAATAATTTTTTTTAGTGATTTTTCAGAAAACTGATGCTAAGATAATGAAAATTTCAAAATATGATTACAGATACCCCTCACTGCCCAAATTCTTGATATCCAAACCCAGGAACTGAACAGATTCAATTAAATTTTCAGATAAATCCCTGGGTAGCCCAATTCTTATCACTGTCTAAAACTCAGGAACCAAATAGATTCAGTTAACACAGTATCCTTTGATATCCAAATTTTTATTATCTCAACAGAACTGCAAAGACATGAATAACAAGAAATATCTGTATTAAATTTTAACAGATATCTGTAACCCAAAGCCAAACAGTTCAAAATCAATGATGGATCAATAGTAACTTCAAGTTGCATGATCAAGAAAATGAGCCCAGTATTTGAAAATGAGGCAAACCAAAGAGAAAGGAAACTCAGTCTTTCCATCACTGTCCTCCAGGAGCCTCAACTCCAGAAGTCTCATGCTAGCTTAGGGTAATTACTGTTCACCAGCTGATACTCACTTATTATTTCTACCATATACATGCCAGGTACTGTTCTAGGTACTGGGGATACACTATTTAACAAAACAAAAATTCTAGCCCCACTCCATTGGAGGGAGATAGGCAACACATTCATTGTACAGTACATTAGATAGTAATACAGTCACCCCTCAGTATCTGTGGGGGACTAGTTCCAGGCCTCTGCAGATTCTAAAATCCACAGATGCTCACATCCCTTATATAAAATGGTGTATTATTTGCACATCCTCCCATATACTTGAAATCATTTCTAGATTACTTATAATACCTAATACAATGTAAATGCTATGTAAATAGTTGTAAATACAATGTAAATGCTGTGAAAATAGTTGCTTGTGCATGACAGATTCAAGGTTTGCTTTCTGGAACTTTCTGGTATTTTTTTTCCCCAGAATATTTTAGATCCATGGTTGGTTGAATCCATGGATGCGGAACCCACAGATACAGAAAGCCAACTGTACCTGTTTTGGGGAAAATAGAGCATGAAGTGCTCAGAGTTGGGAGCTGCAATTTTCAAAAGGAGTGGCCACATTGAGTAACATTTAAGTAAACACCAAGGGAGACAGGGATGAAGTTATACTATTCTGGGAAGAGGGAACAGCAAGTACAAGGCCTTGAAGTGGAAGCATCCTGGTATGTTCAAGGATGAGCAAGGAGGTTGGTGTGGCTGGAATGAGTGAGTAAAAGGGAAAAAAGGAAGGGAAAGGTCAGAGTTAACAGGTGGTGAGACTACGTAGGTCATTATGATAACTTTGTCTTTTAAGAGAAGCTACTGGAAGGTTTATGTATAGGAGAGGACATGATTTGACTTACATTAAAACAGAATCATTCTGGCTATTGTGCTGGGAAAAGAGAAATCAAGGGTGACTCCAAGGTTTTTAGGCTTAAGCAATCTCAGGAATGGAGTTGCCATTAACTGAAACAGAAATGGTGCTGGAAGATAGGAGAGAAAAAAATCAGGACCTTTATTTTGGACATGTCAAGTTTGAGACAGCTTTAGACATTGGAGATGTGAAACAGGAGGTTGGAAATTATTCTGTAGCAAAAAGGAGAGGTCAGGACTAGATATACAAATGTGGGAATTATCAACATATACACAATGCTTAAAACTATGAGACTGAATGATATCACCAAGGGAGTGGGCCTAGACAGAAAAAAGAAGAGTACAATGACACAACCGTAAGGTGTTCCAATGCTAAAAGGTTGGGGAACAAAAGAGACTGAGAAAGAGTGGCAAACAAGTTAGGAGAAAACCTAGGAAAGTGCAATCGTTCTCCAAGCCAAATCCAGAAAGAGGTGTAAGGAGGATGGAGACCAGCTGGGTCCAGTGCTGCAGACAGGATGGGGAAGATGAGGGCTGGCCACAGGCTTGAGTAATGGGGAAGTCACTGGTGACCTCCATGCAAACAGCTTCTGCAGAGAGAGGGGGCAAAAGCCTTACTGAGTGGGTGTAAGAAAAATGGAAGGAAAGGAACTGGAGACAAGTATCGGTACTTAAAGTAGTTTAGTTATAAAATGAAGAAGAAAAATGGGGCAGTATCCAGAGGATGAAGAGAGAGGTCAAGAAAGGATATTTAAGAGGGGGGAAGTTTGCATGTTGGTGGAAAATATCCAGTAGGGAGGAAAAACCTGATGATGCAGAAGAGAGGAGCATTTCTAGAGTGATGTGGGTAGGGAATAGGGAGAGCATGGACGGTCCCTCCAGCAGGAAGGCAGAGTATATGAGTGCAGTTGCAAATAGGCAGGTAGACACAAGGTTGGAAGTTTGTGAAAATTACCTTCTATTTTCTCAATGAAATAGAAAGATCATCATCCAAAAGTGAGGATGTGGGGAAAAGTGTTGAAAATTCAAAAAAAGAGAAAGTATGAAACAGTCATTATGGAAAGTAGGAGAGTGAGGGGAAATATAATATGATTCTGGGCAGCATGAGGACCCATTTGAGGCGAGTGACCGTGAATTTAAAATGAGGCCAGTCAGCACGATTATATTTTTCTCCAGCCATGGTCTGCCACACATGACAGGTAGAAAGTGGGGAGAAAGCTGGATTTAACGAGAGTTACAGTTTTGCCAAGCAAAGGCGATGAAGTAAGAGAGAGCACAGAATTGAAGGGGAATATAAGGAGTGTAACCATGGGATGGAAGCTGGGTAAGGACTTGTAACTGAGGACACAAGGTAGAGACAGAGCAGTGACAAGTGGCAGGATCCAAGCACTTTAAGGGATGGGGGGTCAGGTGAGTATTGAGCATCAGGAGCCAGAGGGAGAGAGCTGAAAAGACAGGGATGGTAGTTGGAGAATGTGAGCTTAAAAATGTGATTCTAGGAGGGTTGCAAGTATTGGTAATGATACCACCTAAGGAAGGACAATGGGAAAAGGGAGAAGAGACAGATAGGAGATCAAAATATCTGTGGAGGAAAGAACACCAAGGAACTCAAAGACCACAGTATTATAAGCATCATCTCTGTGGATACTGAAATCCTCAAGAATTATGATAAGAGCAAGGTTGGAGAGAATGACAGTGAAGTGGGAGCTGAAGTCTTTGAACAGGAGAGTAACCAGGGATCAGAAGATGACTAACTTTGGCTGTATGTACACTGTTTGGTGGTATATGCTGATGACATGAAAATCGAAGATGGATTTTCTTGTTGGTGGGAATGTAAATTGATACAGCCACTATGGAGAACAGTATGGAGGTTCCTTAAAAAACTAAAAATAGAACTACCATACGACACAGCAATCCCACTACTGGGCACATACCCTGAGAAAACCATAATTCAAAAAGAGTCACGTACTACAATGTTCATTGCAGCTCTATTTACAATAGCCAGGACATGGAAACAACCTAAGTGTCCATCACTGGATGAATGGATAAAGAAGATGTGGCACATATATAAAATGGAATATTACTCAGCCATAAAAAGAAACGAAATTGAGTTATCTGTAATGAGGTGGATGGACCTAGAGTCTGTCATACAGAGTGAAGTAAGTCAGAAAGAGAAAAACAAATACCGTATGCTAACACATATATATGGAATCTAAAAAAAAAAAAAATGGTCAGAAGAACCTAGGGGCCAGACAGGAATAAAGGTGCAGACCTACTAGAGAATGAACTTGAGGATACGGGGAGGGGGAAGGGTAAGCTGGGACAAAGTGAGAGAGTGGCATGCACATATATACACTACCAAACGTAAAATAGCTAGTGGGAAGCAGCCGCATAGCACAGGGAGATCAGCTTGGTGCTTTGTGACCACCTAGAGGGGTGGGATACGGAGGGTGGGAGGGAGGGAGACGCAAGAGGCAAGAGATATGGGGACATATGTATATGTATAACTGATTCACTTTGTTACAAAGCAGAAACTAACACACCATTGTAAAGCAATTATACTCTAATAAGGGTGTTAAAAAAAAAATAAGATGGAGTTTCTGAGGTACAAAGAAAAGACAATGGTCAGGAAGTGGTAATGGGGAACAAGAACATGAGGGGTTTTTCAAAAAAGACCCAGATTTCACTGAAGAGGGCTGGAGGGAAAGCAGTATCTGATTCTAAGCTCTTCAAATGTATAAAAATATTGAGATATAAAAAAATATTAAATGCAGAAATTAAAATTCTAGGTAATAATAATATACTGGCATTTGTGGGTGACAGGTCACTGAGTAGAAAAATTGTAAGTAATCACACAAAGATGTTGAACAATGTTTCTCAAATTAGCATTGGCTAGGGAAGCTAGATAAAATGCAGAGTCCTAGCTCGCATGCCATACAACTGGATCAAAATCTCTGAGAGCCTAAAGAGGGCCCTGGGTGACTCTTAGGTACCGTTGAGACCAAGAGCATAGACAGAGGGGATCCAAGGGGAAAAAAGTGACAGCCTCGTGCTGCTCTTTCATCTGCTCTTGGCGGTGTTAACCCACCACTCCCTTAACTCCTCTAGGGAATCAATATATACAATAATAATGGAGTTATTCAGTCTCAATAAAAACAAAGTCAGTAAAGGGGGAGGTAAGTGACTTACCATATCTAAATGGGAACTGACGATAAACAATCTGATATGCAGAGTACTCTGTACAAAAAAGCTTCAACACTTAGTACCTTCAACACTTACTAAGCCCCTACTCTGTTAGGTGATAAATAAGACAAGGACACTGCCCATGGAGGACAGCTAGTAACTGGTAGTCAATGTTCCTCAATATTGGCATTTTGGGTTCAATACTCCTTCCTGTGTGGAAAAGTCCCAGCCATGTTTAGTGTCCCTGGTCCCTGTGCCCTACACACCAGTTTCACTCCCAGCCATTCTGACAACCGAAACAATGTCTCCATACATTTCCAATGCCCTCAAAGGAGGGTACTGCCCTGTTGAGAGTTACTGATAGCTAGTAACCATCCTGGTGACAGGATGCACAGTGGATCACCCTCCCACCTTTGAAACAGCTCAGTAGTAGTCCTGGAGATGAGAGAAAATTGGTTTCAGGAAATAGCACTATTAGAAACAGCATTTTCCTACATGAAGGCTGACAATCACTATGAGCAAATCAGTACTATGAACATACCTCTATTTTTCCAGTTAATCTCTCAATTTCAGACCGATCTTCCCTGTGATTTCTGGCATTTCCTCTGAAGTCTCTTACATGTTTTCTCTGTAGCTTTTCATAGCTTCTCTTCAGTCTGCCTAACTGTAGACACAGTTATTTCTAGACTTAAAATTTAAGAATGTGTAAACAGTGCTGATACAACAAATTGGCATTATGAAAGCACGCACAGAGCTAACTAGTATCCCTGAAAATAGACAGCATGTCAGATAAAATAACAACTCAAAACTACATATAAAAAATAAACACCAGAAAAGAAATATATTGAGTCAAAGAAAAATAAAGGGAAAATATTTTATAAACAGAAGCTTAATTTTTCTTACAATGTACAATCACCTTGCACTTAGGGGCCCCTAAACCCACCCCCACAATAAAAGCAGCAAATAAAAACCCTGTCTCTCTTCTCTAGGCCTGTGGTTCTTGAACCATTCTCCTGCGGAACACTGAGTAAGTAAGCAAGAGAGGAGTACTGTGGAATTAAATGAAAATAAAAGCAGTTTTTTCCCAATCTGAAGAATAAAATTGAGTTAACTGATAGAATTTTCTTACTTTTCTTATCTATTCCAAAATGCTTCTGAAACCTTTGGATCCTCCATTATTTAAAATCTAGTAACTGATTCAACTTAAAAATTAAAACATTTAATATAAGCTTTTGGTATCAGTATTTCATGGTATTATACAAAAATAGCTCTATTTCTTTCAGGTACTCAACCAACAAACACATTTTAGAATCGCTGTTGTAGGTAGTATCAAACATATAAATAGGCAAGATTCTTTACCTGGGTTTAAGAACAGAGAAATAGATTTCCACCCCTGCACCTCCCTTAGTATATATACATCCACTCTATGAAGTAGAAACTGGCTCGTTAACAAAATTCTCATGGGTTGAAGAGACAGAATTATACAACACATAACAGAATTAAAATCTTACTTCTTCATGTAGTTTCTTTAACTCCAGCTTATACTCTATGGCCATCTCTTGCTTGACTTTTTCATGTTCTTCAACCTGCTGACGCAACATTCCAACCTAAAAGCAGAGAGGTGGTAGCATTTTTCACTATTAGCATTGAAACAATAACCCTGAAACACAAAAATAGGAAATAACCTTTGCACTTATCTGTGAATACACATTCTCAACTGTACAATTTCTCAGGAAGTCAAATATCTAATTATTTAATAATCCATAACAATGCCAAAAAATGGAAAATGAGCAATTGTTCTAGAATTGCTAGGTTTAGAGGGAAACTTCCTCTGTCTCATTTATTCTCCCCAACCCTTTCTATCAAAAAAAACCTCACAAAAAATTAAGAGAGATAAAGTTACAAGAACCTTGGAATCTAAAAATATGGAACAAAAATCTATAAGACTTCAAGAATAAATTCTATAAATCAAAGTACAGAATAGTAACATCAGACAGAAAGATAGCAGGAGACTCGTACCTGCTTTACCATTTACCCGACTTCAAAGAAAACCAGTTTCACCAGCCAGAGTGAGCATGTTATCCTAACCCATTTTTCAGTGGTTTGATGCCAGCCACAGCTAGCTCATGCCCAGCCCTCACTTCCATCAATATCCATCAGCATTTCTCTACATCTCTCAATAACCAGTTAGCATTTCATCTACTAATAGCTAGAAGGGAAAGGAAGAACTGGGAACAGTAAGTGGTAATCTCAATCACAATACAGAATGGTAATTTAAAAATAAAAAAACTGTAGATCTTAAAAGTTCTCATCACAAGAAAAAAAAATTTTGTGACTATGTATGGTGACAGATGTTACTAGACTTACTGTGGTGATCATTTCACAATATATACAAATATCGAATCATTACATTTTATAACTAAACTAATATAATGTTATATCTCAATTATACCTGAATTAAAAAAATGCAAAAATAAAATTCTTATAAGAACAAGGAGTTAATGCAATTGCAATTAAAAATTCTAGTAGAATTCTTTTTTGGAACAAAAAAGTGATTCTGAAGTTCAAACCAGAGGAATGATTAAATATAGCCAATAAAATAGAAAAAACTACTTAATTTTTTTTATTTAAATGAGTATTTACTGAATCCCTGGATAGGGAGAAACTGAGCTTAAAACTAATGAGTCATTTGAGAATGACAGATTTGACTCTGCAAAATATGAAACTTCTATATTTGAAAAAATTCCATTAAAATTAAAAATCAATAAACTGAGAAAAACATTTACAAAAGTATGTCAAAGGGTTTTTAGTATTTAGGTATCTTTTTGTAACTTGTTTCCACTATGTTCAAAGAACATACTCCATTATTTCAAGACTCTGAGTTGTGTCAAGATTTTGGAAAGAGTTGCTTGTGCTAGAAAAAAACGTACACCACAGTTCTCTTGTGCAATGTTCTGTATATATAAATTAGGTCAAGTTTGTTGATCATGGTGCTCAAATCTACATCCTTACTGATATCTGTCTCTTGTTCCATCAGTTACTAAGAAAATTGGGTTAAAATCCCCAACTACAATTGTGGCTGCATCTATTCCTCCTTGTAGTTCTGCCACTCTTTGCATACGGGTAAGAGAAACAAATTTAAAATTAATTAGAAACTTACAAATTCAGATTTTTTTTTGTCTTAGTTTGAGTTCTCCCAAAAGTGTAGATTTCAGGGCAGTTAGGTGATGGAGGTGATCCCAGGAAACACAGTAAGGAAATGAAGAGAGAGATCCAGAGAAGGAAGGAAAGCCAATAAAGTGTGTTACTGAGCTGATTTCTGCAGTAAGTGCTGGAGCCGCTCCCACAGGGAACTCACCAAGGAAACAAACAGAATGTGTTTCAGAATTGTCCCTCTAAGGGATGGGAAGTTGGAGAGTTTATCCACCGATTCCAGTCCCTCCACTGCTTGAGGCTTGCCCCAGGAGTGTTAACTGCCCCCACAATCCCAGGTTTCACCTGAGCAGCTTTTAAGTTTCCAGAAAGAGAAGCACAGTGTAGTGAGATGCTGGCAGTATACAGTGAGCTGTATGTAACATCCAGGTGAAATGAGGGGGCAAGGAGGATGTGATACAGGCCAATAAGAATATCTGCTACAGTTACATATACGGAGGTTTCATATTTTATCATTATGAAGTGTTTCTCTTCACCTTTGGTAACGTTCACTGCTTCTGCTTCAAGTACAGTTTAGCTACACCATCTCTCTATTCAAAGTGTTTGTATGGTATATATTTTTTACATTTTACTTTCAACTTTGCTGTATCTTTATAAACATCAAATAATTGAGTTCAATTATCTTTACCCAGTTGGACAATTTTTATCTTTTAATTAAGCCATTTAGTACATTTACATTTACGGGACCTCTTTCGATTTATATCTATTGTCTTACTAAGTGCTATTTGTACTTAATAAGCTCTACGTTCCTATGTTCCTTTTTCTCTCCTTTCTTGCCTTCTTTGGGGCTGATAACTTCTTACTTCATTTTTCTCCTTCTGTTACCTTAGAAGACATATACTCTATTAACATATTACTATATACTTTTAATGGTTCTCTCAAGATTAAAACTTAACTAATTAACACTAGACTTAACTAACATTAATTAGATTAACATTAGCTAACATTAACATTAGTTTTACCAATTCCCAGGCAACCCAAGGACTACAGAAATACTTTAATTCCATTTACCCCCCCCACCAACTTGACTGAAATGCCATCATAATTCCACATATATGTTCAACTGAAGGTTCTTATTGTTATATACAGTAAATATTCGTTTAGATTTACCCACATATTCACTGTCGCCTTTCATTTCTTCCTTTATCTCTTGAGCTTCCATCTGGGGTCACTTTCCTTCTGCCTGAAGAACATTCTTTTAGTATTTCCTTGGTGCAGGTCTCCTAGTGACAAATTCTCTCAATCTTTGTTGATCTGAAAATGTCTTGATTTCACCTTTATTCTGGGTATAGAATTTATTTCTGGTTTGGCAGGGAAGAAAGTCATTTCTTTGTGGACATCATTCTATTGTCTTCTGGCTTTCACTGTTTTAGCTGACAAGTCAGCTGTTAGAAGCCGTTCGTAGATCACCTTTTTTTCTTGGTAGATATCTGGTTTTGTTTTATTTTGTTCTCTTTGATAACTTTTCAGATGTCCTCTTTGTCTTTAGTTTTCAACCTAGGTAAATATTTCTTTCTGTTTATCTTGCTTGAGGTTTTCAGATTTCTTAAGTACATGGCCTTCCTCACTTTTGGCAAAATCTCGGTCAATTTATCTTCAAATATTGCTTTAGCCCATTCTCACTTTGTTTTCTCCTTCAGGGATCCCCAAAACACTAATATTTGACCTTCTCACTGTATCCTCTTTTCTCTTATCCTCTCTTCTATATTTTCTATCATTCTGTCTGTGCTTTATTCCAAACATTTTCTTCTGTCATATCTTCCAGTTCACCAATTATCTCTTAATCTTAAAGGCCTTAATTTCATTTATTCTATTTTTCAGCATTATGATTTCCACCCATCTTTTAATAGTTTCCAATTTTTTCAAAAGATAAGAAATGCTCAATCTTATCTTTTATCTCCTTGAACACAGTAAACATAGCTATTGCAATTTCCTTTCCTTTTCTTTCTTTCACTTTCTTTCTTCCTGTGAAAACATCCTTCCTGGAGCTTGCCATTCTCAAATATTGGTAAGTTACTCTAGGCTACCTGTATAGCTGTCATCTTGGGAACTCCCTTCACCATTATTCTGGAGGCTTTCTGTGCTTTTCTGCTTTTTGCTTTTTTAAAAAATTCTGTCATCTTCTTCGTAAGTTTACTTCTCATTTTGGTAGAACATTCTTTTGAGATTTTACATGTCTGAAAATACCTTTATTCTCTTTTCACATCTGGTTGAAAGTTTGATTGGCTGTAGAATTTAGTAGTAAATTTCACTCAGGATGTTTTTAGTTAAATGTGAATCTTTCAGACTTTAACATTTGGTAATGGCAGACTAGGTATTCTGGGCCAGCCCATACACTGAGGACAACTATATAAGTAAGATTTCTTAAAAACTGTGCCTGAAGTCAAGCGCTAACATGATAGGGAAGAATTACCAGGTCAGCATCTGGGCTAGGCTAGAGGTGGAGGGAGGTGAGCCCAGAGTTTGGGGCAAGTATTAACTGAAACTAGAGAAGGCAGCTGAAAGGATAAGAGGCTGAATGGGAGTTTTGATAACTTCAAGGGGCTAAGAGAATAAAAGATTTTGTGCCCAAGACAGCTCTGAACCCATCCTTGCTTTGAGTTGGGACCCTGAAAGGCTGTACCCTAGGAGTAAGAATGGGCCAGATGTAGAACAGGCCTTCTTGAAATTGCCAATCAACTGCAGACATCTGAATCTCTGAAATCAGTTTAAGATGATCTTAAGAGAGTGCTAACGTCTGTCCCCAGGCATCTCCAAAGTGCTAGGGATTCCAGGAACTTGGAAAAAACAACCTAAACTTTCTCCAAAGGAAAAAAAAAAAAAACACTATTCTGTGTCTTAAACTATTTCTTCAAATAATTTTACAAATACAGTGCTTGATAACCCACTCAGAAAGTAACCCTACACATACAAAGAGATAAGACAACAAAAGTGAAAAAAAGTAGAAGCAATAAAAGAAAGAGATCCATGGCAAATCTAGATATTGGCATTATCAATTCTTCCTATCATTGAGAAGGTACTTTTCAAAAAAGCAAATAAAAATGAGACAGTTACTAATTCCCCAGAAAACAAAAACATTGCACAAGAAATAAGCTTGATTATTATTATGCTATCTGACTCAGTTGTAAATAATAATTACCATCTTAATGATATAAACACTAAACACTGACCTAACGAAAAATTAAGATATACAATTCTGGCGGGATGAGGGGATGGAAATTGTATATGAGAGCAAAGCCCTTAATTTTCATAGCAGCAAGTTATTAGATAAATAGTTAAAACTGAAAATTAAGAAGATTGCCATAAAATGTTATATAGAAATATGAAGAGAATAACAAAAAAAGAGTAAAAGACACTGAAATGACTGCCTCAGAGAAGCAAGAATCCTAGGTTCAGAGGACTAGGGCAGATGATCACTGTTTTTTCTTACGAGCTTTGTAGAACCATTTTTCTTTTCATTTACTATGTAAGGCAAGCATAAATATAAAATGTGAGAAAAAGATTGTTTAATTTCATTTATTTACCAGAGTCTGGTTCTTAGTGGGCACGCAACAATATCTAAATTTCTTAAAGAAAAAGAGGAGGAAGAAAGAGCTTAATTGCTGAGAGCAAGAGATGGCATTAGAGAAATGGAAGAGAGATTTGAAAACTGTCAGTATGGATGATATCGTTTTAACTACAATTTAGAGTTTTCAAAGTGGTTTCTTAAAACAGTAACTCAATCTTCACAACAACACGGGAACATACGGATTATATCCTAATTTTACACATGATGAAATGGACTCAGAGAGGTTAAATTATGTGTCCAAGGCCATTCAGCTGAGAAAAGGCACAGCCAGGACTCCAAATTCCTTACTTGTTTCATTAGCTCTACCTGCTCTGTAGGGCATTAGAAGGTAACAGCAGCAGAAACGTCCATTAAAACCAATCCAATCCCAACAATGTAATCAGAAAACAGATCATTCACTTATGAAACAAGTTGTTTATACTAGTACTCCTCCAAGTATGATCTGGAGATGGGTTGGAGCTGGTCACAACAGCAATCCAGTGTGAGATAAGAACCTTGAAGCAGAATGTAATCAACTATGTTACAAAACACACTGTTTAGTGCAACTGACATTTTTATACAGCAAAACTTTCTGTGAAGTGAAGGATGCAATGTACTACTTTACATTCTGGTGCAATCCTTTCATCTCACCATGGACCTGTCATTTCAGTAGCATTGGTTTATACCATAGGACTAACTGCTTCTAGGCCTGAAACTTTCAAACAAATAGAACTGACAAAAACTTAAAGCTCTATATTCTAGTTCTTCTATCATGTGCTTTTCAAAGTAGATTACAAACATATTATTACCAATAACACAGTGAAATTACAATTTCACAGACAAACTCTATGGAACAGATTCCTATAATTAGTATTTGGTAAAAACACTTTACCTCTAGAAATTTAATCAACTTCCAGCAACCCAATCAATGAAGCAGCAAATCATTGACAGCTACATTTCTAAACATCTTTTATGTCCCCAGGCCAAACCTGTAATCTTCAAATCTTTACCAAGGAACCTATCTACTCAATCTCTTTAATTCCTCTTTAAGGTATTAAGTACAGGCATACTTCAAAGATACTGCAGGTTCCTTCCAGATCACAATAAAGCAAATACTGTGATAAAATGAGTCACATGAATTTTTTTGGTTTCGCAGTGCATATAAATGTTATGTTTACACTGTGCTGTAGTCAACTAAGTGTGCAAGAGTATTATGTCTAAAAAACAATGTATATATCTTAATTTAAAAACACTTTATTGCTAAAGCAAAAATGCTAACCATCATCAGAGCCTTCAGTGAGTCATAATCTGTATGTTGGTAGAGGATTTGAAATATTGCAAGAATCACCAAAATGTGACTCAGAGACATGAAGTGAGCAAATGCTATTAGAAAAAAGGTGCCAACAGACTTGTTCAACACAAGGTTGCCACAAAACTTCAATTTGTAAAAAAATACAATATCGGCAAAGCATTATAGAGTGAAGTGCAATAAAATGAGTAGTTTTATTACTGCATGTAGTGCAGTAATGCCCTTGACATCAAAACTAAGCTGCAGGAATAAGTTTCAACAGCCTCAGCATGAATATTCTCATGATCACACACACAGGAATTTCTTTAATGGGTTTCTAACGAAGTAAACAACTTAGATATCCACATATATAGTTGACGGTTTGAACTGTGCAGGTCCACTTATACATGGATTTTTTTCGATAAATATGTACTACTGTACTACACCACCCAAAGTTGGTTGAATCTGCAGATTCAGAAGAGATACAGATACAAGGGCCAACTGTAAAGTTATATGTAGATTTTCAACTGCATCGGGGATCAGTGCCCCTAATTCACAGGTTGTTCAAGGGTCAACTGTACAGTGTTTTTTAACTAGGAAAGCACTATCACCTTAACTTTCTAAACAGAACTACTTTTGTTTTGCCCCAGGAGAAATAAAGAAGTAGTAACTAAAGAAACTTACCAAGGAGCACTGACCCTACCTAAATTACGATTTTTAAAAAATCAAATATGATTATCATTCCATGCACTTTTTTACCCACCTTCTATAACTTTTCATGAGGTCTAATTTTATTTTTTTTAATTTTTAAAAATTTATTTATTTATTTTTGGCTGCATTGGGTCTTCACTGCTGCACGTGGGCTTTCTCTAGTTGCAGCGAGCGGGGGCTAATCTTCGTGTGGTGTGTAGGCTTCTCATTGCGGTGGCTTCTCTTGTTGCGGAGCACGGGCTCTAGGCACGCGGGCTTTAGCAGTTGTAGCGCACGGGCTTAGTTGCTCCGCGGCATGTGGGATCTTCCCGGACCAGGGCTCAAATCCATGTCCCCTGCATTGGCAGGCATATTCTTAACCACTGCACCACCAGGGAAGTCCCATGAGGTGTAATTTTAAAATACATTCTCAAAAGTCTACCCAAATCTTAAAATAAATTCCAGTTTAGCAAGTGGCATTCTCAGAACACTGAATCTAAATCTAACACGGCCAATGTTACTATGTATGGTTGACCCTTGAACAACATGGTTGAACTGCATGAGTCCACTTATATATGGATTTTTTTTTCAATAAATACTATAGTACTACATGAATTCATGGATGTGGAATCTCAGATAAGGAAGATTGACTGTAAAGTTATATGTGGATTTTCGAGTGCATTAGGGGTTGATGCCCCCAACCCCCACGCTGTTCAAGGGTCAACTGTACTGCTTTGACCCAATGTGCGCATGGCCAATTGAGAGATTCTCTTGACAAGGAAAAAAACACTTTATGAAGCCTAACTCTTTCCTTGTGACATGAAACATTTCTAAAATATTCTTGATAAGTGAGTATCATCAACAGAATCTACCACTCACAGAAGCACCCCTGAAGAAGCTGAATGACAGCACTGGTGATCCTACTGGTAGGAAAGCCCATCCAAGTGGGGCTTGGGACCAGTGTTTCCCTACAACTCTTCCAATCCTTCTGAGATCAACATTGATGCCAGAAATTTAGGGGCAATTCTTGCACTTATATATGCTTTCTGCTTCCCTTCCAATATTCAATGTTCTTTTCACTGTACCAGCTAAATTAAGAGAAATCATCAGGGCTTCCCTGGTGGCGCAGTGGTTGAGAGTCTGCCTGCCGATGCAGGGGACGCGGGTTCGTGCCCTGGTCCGGGAAGATCCCACATCCCTTGGAGCAGCTGGGCCCATGAGCCATGGCCGCTGAGCCTGCGCATCCGGAGCCTGTGCTCCGCAACGGGAGAGGCCACAACAGTGAGAGGCCCGCATACCAGAAAAAAAAAAAAAGAGAGAAATCAATTAGCAAATGTTATTAAACTTTTCCCCCAAATCACCAATAACATTGGGTGATGAGATCACAAATAATATTTATTTTCCTCTTTTCTTTCTTTTTCCCTAATTGTTAACAAGTGCAAATATAAATTTTATTTTTTTGCTGGTACGCGGGCCTCTCACCTCTCCCGTTGCGGAGCACAGGCTCCAGACGCGCAGGCCCAGCGGCCACGGCCCACGGGCCCAGCCGCTCTGCGGCATGTGGTATCCTCCCAGACCAGGGCACAAACCCGTGTCCCCTGCATCAGCAGGCGGACTCTCAACCACTGTGCCACCAGGGAAGCCCACAAATATAAATTTTTTAAGAAGAGTTTTCTGAATTTTATTTTAAACCTAACCAAAAGAAGCCAATTATTGAATTTGGGGCTTAACTTTTTACACTAGTCATACAATGAGGCCAAAAACAATGTTCGCTAAACTCGGTGATTATTAACATAGGCATGTAATAGAATGAAGGTTTTTACAAAGATCATGTGACACCCTTCACATTTTCTTAAAGAAGTTATTGTATGTATTACATGTGACCAAGGTAACATGATCCTTGAAATAAATATTAATACTCTTATGCATTTTCACCAACGATTCTTCTTCTGAAAGAAACCATCAGAATTTGACACACAAATGCTTTCTTTGCATTATGAAAAAGACAGTATCACCAGTTCAAGATGGCAGTGTAGGAAGATACTGAACTCACCTCCTCCGACAGACTCACTGGATCTACAGCTAAATATGGAACAATTTCTTCTCGAAAAAAGAAACTAAAGGCTGGCTGCGTGATGACTACACATTGGGTAAAAGAGAAGAAAACCATACAAAAGCCTGTAGGGGACATGGGGACACAATCTCACCATAAACTTCACCCCTGATTTAGCAACCAACAACCAGAAGGGAACTCAAAACTCCCTGAGGAGCAAAGGATTCAAACCCCACATTGGGCACCCCAGCTTTTAATACATGCACTTGACAGATAAGCCCCCAAAACATCTAATTTTTGAAAACCAATGGGTCTTGTGTCCCAAGACCCACAAAATGATAGTGATGAGAAACACCTCTTAGAGGGCTCATGTGCTTGGACTCACCCAGCCCAGAGTCCAGCTCAGAGGCAGCCAATCATGCCTAGACTTAAAGTGAATAAGGCTCACCTGCTTATATTAAAACCTCCATCAGAGGGTCAGGAATCTAGTTCAACACACACATCTAGGAGCCTGCTGGAACGCTCTGGGAACAAAGACTGGCAGGCACTACCTTTGCTGTGCTCCAGAGCACCAGTATCTCTCAGCAGGGAGCTTTTACACACATCAGGTGTCCTGACTTTTACAGCTGCTACCCAGGATATGATTCTTGGTTACCTAGCTCTGGAGGCCAGGGGAGCTTGTGTTCTGGGTCCCAAGGAACTGTAATAATTGGTGTCATCCAGAAAGGAGCTCATGCCCCTGTCTGGTGCCTGGATTTTTGTGACTGATGCTAGGGAACACCTCTACATCAACTGGCTCTGGTAGTCAGTGGGGCTTATACTCATGGGTCCTACAGGGCTGTGGCCCAAGGAGAAAGAGTTCTTAAACAGTTACAACCCCAAGGGCACAGCAAAGGCAACAGGCCCAGGAGCTCAATCTTTGTGTGAAGGGAGACTATTAACTGATCATCCTGACTGCTAACTGAGGGGCAAGCTTCTGATTAGGCATGCATCTTGGGGTTGACTGTAATCCTTTCCAGAGACCTTGGAGGCAGGTGCTACCTTTGCTCTCACACTCTGCTGCCTCTAGTGCACCAGTGTCTCCTGGAGGGTAGCTATACACGTGGCTGGTGCCCAGGGGCCTCCCCTCAATTACCTAGCTCTAGGTGACTGGAGGGATTTGCATTCCTGGATCCCACAAGACTATGGCAATCAGAGGGATAGTTCTTGGCAGGCTACCAACCCCAAGGCACTGCACAGAAAGCAGAATGAGGCACACTCCCTAGGGTTTCTGTGAAAGAGTCCTCTTTACTTGTCTTGGACCTTCGGCCTGAGGAGCAGGCTTCAGGTTTGGCTCACATTCAGTGGCCTACAGAGTTGCTATCAAGAAACACAGGCTGTGGGACGCCATCTAGGCACTCTCCCTCTGCCTTGCTCCAACCCATCAGTATCACCCAGAAAATAGTTCATCTGGACCCCACATAGTGGACACCTCCAGATCACCTGGCTCTGAGGACCAATGTGGCCTACCCTCACAGCCCCTCAGAACTGTATATATTTGCATACTTTAAAAGCTGCTGCCTGAGGGTCCAGATTCCAGTCAACCTGAATCTAGGTGCTGAGATCCTCCACTCTGGGACAGTGACAGGTTTTGGCACATCCTCAACTACTGGGAGCTACTAAAAATATAATAGGCTACCTGGACAAGCATAGAGGTTTGAGAGACAACCAGGAGCTGAGGCAGGGTTGAATAACAAGGTTCATCTCCTACACAAGGTCACTCAATCAAGACTGGAAGAAGTGGTTGTTTAATCTACTGTACAGAAACCAACAGAGAGTCGAGCACACTGAAGAAACAGAGGAATATGTTCCAAATGAAAGAACAAGATAAACCTCAGAAAAAATCTTAACGAAATGGAGATCAGTAATTTACCTGATAAAGAGTTCAAAGTAATGGTCATAAAGATGGGGAGAAGAATGGATGAACACAGTGAGAACTTCAACAAAGAGATGAAAAAATATAAGAAAGTACCAAATAGAAGTCACAGAGCCAAAGAATGTGTTAACTGAACTGAAAAACATACGCTAGAGGGGTTCAACAGCAGACTAGATGAAGCAGAAGAAAATATCAGTCAACTCAAGGACAAGGCAGTGGAACTTACCCAACCAGAGCAGCAGAAAGAAAAAAGAATGAAAAAAGGAATTTATGGAACAACATCAAACAGACTAACATTTACTTCATAGGGCTCCCAGAAGAAGAGAGAAAGGGGCAGAAAACTTATTTGAAAATATAATGGCTGAAAACTTCCCTAACTTGGGGAAGGAAACAGACGTCCAGATCCAGGAAGCCCTGAGAGTCCCAAAAAAGATGCTACCAAAGAGACCCACACCAAGACACATTATAATTAAAATGTCAAAAGTTAAAGACAAGGAGAGAATCTTAAAAGAAGCAGAAGAAAAACAACTAGCTCTATACAAGGGAACCCTCATAAAACTATCAGCAGATTTTTCAGCACAAACTCTGCAGGCCAGAAAGCACGATACATTCAAAGTGCTGAAAGAAGAAAACTTCCAACCAAGAATACTCTACCGAGCAAAGTTTTCATTCAGAATTGAAGAAGAGATAACAAGTTTTCCAGAGAAGCAAAAGTTAAAGGAGTTCACCACCACTAAACTAAACTGGCCTGACAACAAATTTTAAAGGAACTTCTTTAAGCTGAAAGAACGGATGCTAATTAGTAACAAGAACACATATGAAAGGATAAATCTCACCGGAAAAATAAATATATAGTGAAGGTAGTGGATTAATCACTAATAAAGCTAGTATAAAGGTTAAAAGAACTATGATTACAATAATTAGCTAAAAGATACACAAGGTAAAAATACATAAAATGTGACATCAAAAACATAAAACATGAGAGTAAGTGTTGAGCTTTAGAATGGGATCAAACTTAAGATGCTATCAGCTTAAAACAGACTGTTATAGATATAAGTTAAGTGTAAGACTCACGTCAACCACAAAGCAAAAACCTAGAATAAATACACAAAAGAGAAAAAGAAAGGAACATAAGCATACCACTAAAGAAAGTCATCAAACCACAAAGGAAGAGAGCAAGAGAAGAAAAAAGGAACAGAGAGAAACTGCAAAAACTGCTAGAAAACAATTAACAAAATGGCAATAAGCACATACCCATTAATAATAACTTTAAATGTAAATGGACTAAATTCTCCAACAAAAAGACATAGAGTGGCTGAAGGAATAAAAAGCAAGACACACCTATATATGCTGCCTGTAATAGATACAATTTCGATATAAGGACACAGACCGAAAGTGAAGGGATGGTAAAAGAGATTCCACGCAAATGGAAACGGAAAAGAAAGATGGAGTAGCTATACTTATATCACACACACACAAAAAAGACTTTAATACAAATGCTTTAATAAGAGACAAAGAAGACATTACATAATGATAAAGGAGTTAATCCAATTAGAGGATATAACATTTGTAAATCTTCATGCAGCCAACATAGGAGCACCTAAACATGTAGCACAATTATTAACAGACCTAAAGGGAGACATAGACAGCAATACAATAACAGTAGGGAACTTTAATATCCCACTTACATCAATGGAAAGATCATCCAGACAGAAAATCAATAAGGAGACATCAGCCTCAAATAACATGTTAAACCAGATGGACTTAACACATATTTATAGACTATTCTATCCAAAAGCAACAGAATACATATTCTTCTCAAGTGTATATGGAACATCTTCCAAGATAGATCATATGTTAGGCCACAGATCAAGTCTTAATAAATTTAAGAAGACTGCAATCATATCAAGCATCTTTTCCAACCACAATGGCATGAAATGAGAAATTACACGAAGAAAAATGGGAAATATACAAATATGTGGAGATTAAACAACATGCTACTGAATAACCAATGGGCAAAGAAGAAATCAAAAGAGAAATTAAAAAATACCTTGAGAAAAACAAAATGGAAAGGTAACATGCCAAAATTTACAGAATGCAGCAAAAACAGTTCTATGAGGGAAGTGCATAGTGATAAACACCTACCTCTAGAAACAAGAAAAGCCTCAGACAAACAACCTAACTACACCTTAAGGAACTAGAAAAAGAACAAAAAAAGCCCAAAGTTAGTAAATTAGGGCAGAAATAAATGAAATAGAGACTAAAAAGACAACAGAAAAGATCAATGAAACTAAGAGTTAGTTCTGTGAAAAGAGAAATAAAATTGACAAAACCTCAGCTAGACTCACCAAGAAAATAAAGAGAAAAGACTCAAGTAAGTCAGAAATGAAAGAGGAGATATTACAAGCGACACCACAGAAATACAAAGGATCATACAGACTACTATGAAAAATTACATGCCAACAAATTGGACAAACTAGAAGAAGTGGATAAACTCTGACAAACGTATAAGTTACTAAGACTGAATCATGACGAAATAGAAAATCTGAACAGACCACTTACCAGCAAGCAGATCAATTCATTAAACAAAAACTCTCAACAAACAAAAGTCCAGGACCAAATGGCTTCACTGGTGAATTCCACCAAACATTCAAAGAAGAATTAATATCAAGCTTTTTCAAATTCTTCCAAAAAATATAAGAGGGGGAATCTTTTCAAAACACATTTTATGAGGCCAGTATTAGCCTGATACCAAAACCAGACAAGAGTGCCACCAAACAAAAAAAATTTGTTTTTACAGGCTAATATCCCTGATGAACATAGATGCAAAAATTCTCAACAAAATATTATCAAACTGAATTCAGCAACACATTGAAAGGATCATATACAATCATGAAGTGAAATTTATTCTAAGGATACAGGGATGGTCCAATATCTGTAAATCAGTCAGTGTGATACACCTCATTAACAAAATGAAGACAAAAATCATATGATCATCTCAACAGATGCATAAAAAGCATTTGACAAAATTTAAATCCATTTATAATAAAATCTCAAATCTCTCAAAAAAGCAGGTATAGAGGAAACATACCTCAACATAGTTAAGGTCATATATGACAAGCCTACAGCTAAATCATACTCAATGTTGAAAAGCTCAAAGCTTTTCCTCTAAGGTCAGGAACAGGACAAGGATGTCCACTCTTACCACTTTTATTCAACATAGTATTGGAAATACCAGCCAGAATAGTTAGGCAAGAAAAAGAAATAAAAGGCATCCAAATTGAAAAGGCAGAAGTAAAACTCACTGTTTGCAGATCACATGAAAATAGCTAGGAAACCCTAAAGACTCTATCACAAACTAACAGAACTAATAAATGAATTCAATAAAGTTACTGGATATGATATAAATACACAAAAATCTATTTTTTAAATAATAACTATCAAAAAGAGAAATTAAGAAAACAATCCCATATACAACTGCATCAAAAAGAATAAAATACCTAGGAATAAATTTAACCAAGGAGGTGAAAGATCTGTATACTGAAAACTACGAGACATTAATGAAAGAAACTGAAAAAGACACAAATAAGTGGAAAGATATTCTATGCTCATGGATTGAGAGAATCAATATTGTTAAAACTGCCATACTATCCAAAGCAATCTACAGATTCAATGCAATCCCTATCAAAATTCCAATGGCATTTCTCATACAAATAAAACAAAAAATCCTAAAACTTGCATGGAACTGAATAACCAAAGCAATCTTGAGAAAGAAGAACAAAGCTGGAGGCACCACACTCTCTAACTTCAAAGTATATTATAAGGCTATTATTACATACAAATGGTACTGTATTGGCATAAAAACAGAGACTTAGATCGATAGAACAGAACAGAGAATAGAGATCGCAGAAATAAACCCACACATATATGGTCAATTAATTTATGACAAATAAACCAAGAATATACGATGGGGAAAGGACAGTTTCTTCAATAAATGATGTTGGGAAAATTGGACAGCCACATGCAAGTGAATGAAGCTGGACTACTATCTTACACCATTCACAAAAATTAACTCAAAATGGATTAAAGACTTGAACATAAGACCTGAAACCATAAAACTCCTAGAAGAAAACATAGGCAGTAAGCTCCTTGATATAGGTCTTAGTGATGATATTTTGAATCTGCACCAAAAGCAAAAGCAAAAAAAGTAAAAGCAGCAAAAGCAAAACTACATAAGTGGGACTACATCAAGCTAAAAAGCTTCTACACAGCAAAGTAAATCATCAACAACATGAAAAGGCAACTTATTGAATGGGAGAAAATAACTGCACATCATGTATCTGACAAGGGGTTGATATCCAAAATATACAGAGAACTTTTACAATTCAATAGCAAAAAAACAAACTATCCACTGAAAAAATGGACAGAAGATCCAAACAGACATTTTTCCAAAGAAGACATACAGATGACTAACAGGTACATGAAAAAGATGGTCAACATCACTAATCATCAGGGAAATGCATATCAAAACCACAGAGATATCAATTCACACCTTGCAGAATGGCTAGTATCAAAAAGACAACAAATAACAAGTGTTGGCAAGGGTGTGGACAAAAGGGAACCCTTGTACACTTGGTTGAGAATGTTAAGTTGGTGCAACCATTATGGAAAATAGTATGGAGATGCCTCAAAAAATTAAAAATAGAACTACCATATGATCCAGTAATTCCACTCTGGGTATTTATCTGAAGAAAACAAAAAAAAAATTAATTCAAAAAGATATATGCACCCCCCTGTTCACTGCAGCTTCATTTACAATAACAAAGATACTTAGAAACAACCTAAGTATCTATTGATGAATGAATGGATAAGGAAACTGTGGGGGGCTTCCCTGGTGGCGCAGTGGTTGAGAGTCTGCCTGCCAGTGCAGGGGACACGGGTTTGAGCCCTGGTCTGGGAAGATCCCACATGCCATGGAGCAACTGGGCCCGTGAGCCACAACTACTGAGCCTGCGCGTCTGGAGCCTGTGCTCCGCAACAAGAGAGGCCGCGACAGTGAGAGGCCCGCGCACCGTGATGAAGAGTGGCTCCCGCTTGCCGCAACTAGAGAAAGCCCTCGCACAGAAACAAAGACCCAACACAGCCAAAAATAAAATAAATAAATAAATTTATTTAAAAAAAAAAAGAAACTGTGGTACACATACACATATATAAAGAATATTATTCAGCCATAAAAAAAAAGTTGCCATATGCCACAGCATGGATAGACCTTGAAGGCATTATGCTAACTGAAATAATTCAGACAAAGAAAGACAAATATTGTATGATCTCCCTTACATGTAGAATCCACAGAAACAAACAAAAAATAAGCTCATAGATATAGAGAACAGATTGGTGGCTGCAAGAGACAAGGCTTGGATCAGGGGATGGGAGAAATGGGTGAACTGTGTTTTGTTTTGTTTTAAATAAATTGAATTCAAAATTTTTAAAATGCTTTCTTCAACAAATATTTAAGAAACATATTTATTATAAAAGGTGAGGTGAAAATATCAAAAAGAGTAGCAAATCATCTGCTTTACCTCTTTGTGTTTCATATCCACCTGACTCCTGAGAGCCTTCAGTTCCCGTTCACGGTTGTCCAAGCAAGTTTCTAGAACATGTGTCTGTCCTTCCCACTCAGATTTTTTATGAGCTACCATTATGTCAATCTGTTTCATGAGCTCCTGTAGTTCTGCTTCACAGGATGTCAAAAATCCCCTATAAATAAGGACAGACCCTTAAGAACATAGAACATATCTCCAAGTGGCTTTTCATCTTTCACATGTAAAAATATAGCAGATGTAAAGCTACCTGACGTGGAACAAATAATCAGAAGCAGAGAACAGGATCTCTGAGCTTTTCCTTTTAATGCTCACATAAGATGATCACTTATTCCACGGAAGTTTGTCTTCCTCCAGTAGCCAACCTAAAGCCTAAGTCAACTAGTCAAACGCAAGGTTTATGTTTGAAGTCTGGTTTGTGAAGTGAGACTTCCACAACCAACAACTACCTCTTCTGTAACATTTTAGGGAAGCTTTCAGGAAGAATCCAGGCAAGCATATGTCACATTCTCAGCTAGTCAAACAAAATAAAAAGCTTTGGAAACAAGTAGGCTATTGGGAAAATGACAATACAATTTTAAGAGCTGTTTTAAGAACCTCCATCCTTGAGCCAAATTTATTCCAACTATTTCTTTCCAACTTATTATTAGAAACTTACCGCATCCTATCTTATTGTTGTAAACTTACTGATGTCCTTCAATGTTTCTGGAGATGCCAAATGTTACAAAGGTAGAAACAGAAGTGGACACAGATGTATTGGATTCAGAGATTTCCGGGAATGGCCACAGAGAGATAACTCCTAAGGCTTAAATACTTTAAAAAAAAAAAGCATTTGTTCTTAGTGTCACAAAACCTCTATAGCCTTTTGCTTTTTAAAAGCAGAAAATTTAACTGGGATGACAGTAAGCATCCAGCTTCACACTGCTGAGATGAGGGAAACACCCCAAGGAGAGAGACTGTCCACAAACACGACATGGATCAGCTTAGATTTTGGTCACACTTCTGCTTCTGTACGCAAAGCACAAAATGGTCAGAGGCATAACAGACATGCTTTTTCAACTCAGTGAGAAGCTTAAGGTCAAAGCAAACTTACCCATCATGTCCCCGATTTTGTATTCCTTCCAACAAAGCCTCCATCGCCAAATCCCCTTTGTTTTGGCAACTGGGAAAGCAAAGAACTCTGTCAGGAGAAAATTCATTTTTTATGTTCTAACATTCCAACTTACAAACTTAAGAATGTGAATGAAAGCATACAAATAACAATGAGAAAATGCAGCACTTCTTAAGATGACTGTAGAAGCAGTCAAGGAATATCTCTTCAAGAAATACTAGAGGGGCTTCCCTGGTGGCGCAGTGGTTGAGAGTCTGCCTGCCGATGCAGGGGACATGGGTTCGTGCCCCGGTCTGGGAAGATCCCACATGCCGCGGAGCGGCTGAGCCTGCGCGTCCGGAGCCTGTGCTCCGCAACAGTGAGAGGCCCGCGTACCGCAAAAAAAAAAAAAAAAAAAAAGAAATACTAGAACCAAATACATTTCAGACTAAAACAAAACAATTTAAAATGATCTGAATTGCCACTGACACTCCCCCTGCACGATTGAAATCAAATACCTCACTGTCACGTCCCTACTTCCTCATGTAAGAGTGGGCCTGGGTGGAGATGGGGTGCTAGCAACAGAGGAACAGTGACACTAACAAATTGAGAGGTCAGAGGAAACGTGTAGCTTCTTTTAAAGAGATATTGTAAAAAGGTTAAATGCCCTGCGCTTCAACTTCTTGGCCCATCATGGGAGATCCTACTCACCGGCTAGATGACAGGCCCATGAAGCTCCTAGAACACCCTCCCTCACCTAAGAGGCAGCTACGTGGGCCCTCCCTCCTCTGCACTTCATTGCTCCCAGTCCTTAACAGGTTCTTTCATAGGAGTTACACCACCCTGGAAATGTCCTTTTGCACACCTTTTTCCCCTACTATTCAACCGTCAAGGGTAGAAAACCAGTTTTTTTCACACCTGCAGCTCCAGGGCTTAGAGTAGCATTTCAGCCTGGCCTGTGCTGAATGCTTTTGGCTTAATGTATCTCAATTCCCCTCCCTTTTCACCTATTCCCCTATGCAAACTGGTCATAGCTGGAAAACTACAGAGAACAGTCTAGCAGAGAAAGAAGGGAAGGGAGATAAAGACACAGGAGAATGAGAAGACTGCAAAATACAACCACTACACGTTATTTGCATCTATTTCTAAAGTTACTAACAGGAGTACTAAATAACTGTTCACGCACACATATGGCAGAGAGGATTTCTTTCCAGCTGGTTTATCCTTTGTATTACACCAACATTAGACAAAATAAAAACCTAAAGAAAAATGTTTTCATGGTCTCTTCCACTTTCTTTCAAACAATGATACAGTCAATTACAAGAGGACGCAGATTCTGTGTTTTGATCCACTCTAGGGAACTGAGAGGCAGTACACAGTTCACACAGTACCATGTATATGGAAACCCAGGATAGAGTCCTGCTCTGCAACTAAGTAGCTTTGTGTCCTTGGACTTCAGTTTTTGCCTCTATAAAGTAAGAAGCATGATCTATATAATCTCCAAGGTTTCTTCCAGCTTTTTAATGGGATTCTAATAGCCAATTACATATATTCTGCACCATGCTCCTGACAACTCTACGTGGATATTTATTAAATACATAGGAAAGTGCTCTTCCTAAGGACAGAGCTACTACAGTTATTCAAAACTATCATCAGTAAAATTATACTCCTTTAGGTCATGTTATTCTTAAAAAAATACATTTAGTAATATATATTAGAAACAGATTTAGTAACATACATTAATATATTTTCTGGATGATATTATTTAGTAATTAGGAATATTTATAATAGAAGCTAAGTCATTGAATGCTCAACTGTTCTGCCTGTCTATATTGTCAAATTCAATCTTCATAACAATTTTAAAACATAACTACTATTACTTTGAGGAAACTGAGGCTCAGAGGGTTAAATAACTTGATTATGGTAAACTACAAACCACAGTCCTAGGATTCAAACCTAGGCAATGTGACTCCTAAGTTCCAGCCAATGTGCAATTTTTATATATTTTACAGTATTCCAGATCTTAAAATACATCAGCATATCTTCTTTTTATTTAATAATGTGTTCTTGGCATAAACAAAATCAAACCAAATTGAAAAGTCTGGACACAGGAAAAAATATACAAACTTATCTATGATGTCACCACCATGGCCACCAGGTGGCAGTAGCACAACAGTGAAAATAGTCCACATAGGGGAAAATAGCCATTTCAGAAATTAAAATGATGGTCTAAGACTTAGTTAAGGAGATCTCTGTTTTTTAAAAAAAAAGGTGGGAGGGGCTTCCCTGGTGGCGCAGTGGTTGAGAGTCCGCCTGACAATGCAGGGGACACGGGTTCGTGCCCCGGTCCGAGGCCCACGTAACGCAAAAAAAAAAAAAAAAAAAGGTGGGGATGGGGTGGGGAGGAACCAGTAACATTCTCTGTGGAAAATAATCTTACTAATATATAATGATCTTTTAACAATACTTTCACCATCTCCTCGAGCAGCTGACAAACACCATCATTTCTCATTCCTGAGGATCAGGTAAATATCAAGGACTCAGATCTTCTGTGGACTTTTCTCATCCGAGTTTCTCATAGCTGTATCACTGACTCCTTTCCTAACCAACCTGACCCTCATTCAGCTCCATGCACTACACCACTTGCTTTCTTTTTTGCCTGTGCCATGTGGTAAGTATATAAAATTTATTCTTTATCCAAATAAATACAAATTTAAGCAATTACTGTTTGATAATCTGCTACTCCTTGCCACTAACATGAAATGTTAATGTAGTTAAATGGAAACTGTGTAGCTCTACAATTGGTACAGGACGCTCTTAGTCATTTCTGCAGTTAGACCAAGATATCAACGAACAGAAGTTATATTTAAAACTCTCATTTCGAATGAAGGCTACTTTAAATCAGTGAAATCTAGAATAAAATGGTTAAAGGAAATACAGGCTTTTTCACCAAGTCTGGGAAGCAGGGAAAACATACTTTAAATCTTAGGAAAAAAGAATCCAAAGAGGTTACCTAGGGACTTCCCTGGTGGTCCAGTGGTTAAGAATCCGCCTTCCAATGCAGGGGACGCGGGTTCAATCCCTGGTTGGAAAACTAAGATCCCACAAGCTGCAGGGCAACTAAAGCCTGCACACCACAACTAGAGAAGCCCTCGTGCTGCAGCGAAGACCCAGCACAACCAAAATAAAAAAAACAAAGAGGGTATCTAGTAATGGGCAAATCTTTGATATTCATTAACATATTGGAATTTAAGAGCTAGAAAGAACCCAAAGGACTCCAATTTAACCTCTTTATTTTACAGATCAGGAAAAATATCCAGAGTATGCACCCAAGATCAAATTACTCACAAAATGGGACACAGGAAGAAAATAAAAACTCTGGTTAGATATGTGTACTAAGAGAAGGAATATGCCTACTCATCAAGTCTCATTTAAAGGAAGATAACAATGCTTTGTCCCTTACCTGCCTTGGTGTTACTGTGATTACAAAGATTTATGGCTATGACAGATATACTATGACTGATAAACTGTGCCTGCTCCAATAAATAATCAATATCATTTATGACTGCCCAGAAAGGTTCCTGCTTAAATTTAAGGGAAAAAATTATCAGATAAAGTATCAAAGAAATTTTCCAAAATAAAAATGAAATTTTAAAACACTGTCCAAACTATGACTCAAAATCCAGAAAGAATAAGGGGCTAAGACTAAGAAATCTTAGTAGACAAAGCTACACTTTTACATGGGAAAAATGCTGTAAGCAAAGCTGAAAGATAGATGACAACATTACTTGGAAGTTTTATCACAAGGGGTTAATTAACCAAATATATAAAGAGCTTCTAAGAACTGAAGGAAAAATAAAAATCTATAGAAAAATGTGCAGAAGGTATGAACAAAGAGTTCTCTCATAAAAAGAAATGCAAATGACCTTAAACATATGAAAACATGCTCAACCTTGTTTACAATAAGAGAAACAAATTTAAACTACACTGAGTTACCCTTTCTTCTGTATTAGATTAATGAAAAATTAAGTTTGAAAATGCACTCTGATGACAAGGCTATGGGAACAGGCATTCACATACACTGTAGGTAGGAATGCAAAACGGTACAACTACTATAGAGGAAATTTTGGCAATACTTAGCAACTGAAATATATGCATTTACCCTTTGATCCAACAATGCCACTTCTAGGAATCTATCCCAAACATATGTTGGCAAGAATACAAAACCATACATGCAGAAGGATATACACTGCAGGACTATTTGCAAGAGTAGGAAACAACACAAATGCCTATTGACAGGGAACTAGTTGAATATTGATCCACCAATGGAATAATACTATGAAGCTGTGAAAAGGGAAAATGATCTCTACATACTTCTATGGTGGGATCTACAGGGCATATAATATTAGATGAAAAAAGCAAGATAGAAAACAGTATATGCAAACCCTACTTTTTACCTACGAAAGGGAGAAAATTATAGATATATATTATATATATTGCATAAATATAAATTATATATTATACATGTTATGTATAATATAAATGTCAGAATATATTAAGGATATATAATTATATATAAATATATAATATATATAGTGTATTTGTTCTTCTGGAAGGACAAGCTCAAAGCTGGTAAATATGATACCTGTAAGGATGGGAAATAGTCAGGGTAGAGAAAACAGGAAGCTAAACTTGTCTGGATGTATACCTTAACAGCTATTTGTTTTATAGGCACTATGCTAATGTTTTATAATATAATGAAAGAAATCCAGTTGGAAAAAAAAAAGCAGTATTGAAAAATATTGGAAACAGGGGCTTCCCTGGTGGCGCAGTGGTTGAGAGTCCGCCTGCCGATGCAGCGGACATGGGTTCCTGCCCCGGTCCGGGAAGATCCCACATGCCGCGGAGCGGCTGGGCCCGTGAGCCATGGCCGCTGAGCCTGCGCGTCCGGAGCCTGTGCTCTGCAATGGGAGAGGCCACAACAGTGAGAGGCCCGCATACCGCAAAAACAAACAAACAAACAAAAATATTGGAAACAAAATGAAATAAATCAACTATCAATTAGATATCAAGTTGGCACCCTTACCATATAACAAATTGTTTCATTGGTTTTAAAATGCAACAATTTTACTGTACATATTCCAACTGGGATATATACTAAGGACAAAAACATACTATAGAGAAACCCTAAACATCACTCAGGAATCATATTGTTAATAGTAAAATTGGTATCATTAATTTGAAAGCATTATATATAATACAGAAAAAGTATGTTAATAGGCAAATGAGAAAAAGATACAAATATAAAATCAAGTGTTTAAAAAAAACTATGAAATTAAATTGGAAATATCACTGTGAATTCTGGATATTTCTCTTTATAAAAAATGTACATATTTCCTAATTTTGGCCACTGTAAATCCTAAAACCAGTGACCAATCTAGTAGCAAGAGTACCTTCAGCACCCAGACTGGTCTCTAAACACCATCTCCCACTGAAAGGAACCAGGGCTTCTTGGTGGCCAGAAATGTTTAAATGAGCCAGGAACATGTTTTACCAGAAAATAAGGAAACTCTCAAAGATTACTGGTCATATCGAAGTGGACAGAAGCCAACTTAAATAGGCTGCCACTCGCCAACAACAGGACAACTTGAGTACCCCCCCAACAAAAAGACTGCAGTAGGTTGAAACAGTTTAAATATATTTAAGTCTATAATTTCATGATGATAAAAAAAAAAAAGGCAAAACCCTCATGGTTACCTTTGAGGTTGCCAGGCCACCAACTTATTACTGTGCTCTGAAAATAGAGGGAAAGAATTAAGCATTTTTCTTGCCTTTCCTATACAAACTGTATTTCAAATAGCTGGTGGGGTAGTCAAATAGCTGGTGAAGTAAAAAGTTCTTATTCATAAAAAATTTCCAGCTAATAAATGCTGAGGAATGACAGAATCAGAAAATCACCGTATTGCAACCACCGATGCAATAGTGGATACAGGCAACCTAAATCCATGAAAGGATCTCACCATTAAGTGAAAGGCTCAAGGAGAATTTCATGATGGATGGACTGGGCTGACAACACCTGAACCCACTATGATGCTCAATTTTAAAATCACAGAGAGAAAACTCAGACATCATGTGCCTCTCTGGAGTGTTTTGCACCACCGATGAAATTTTGCCCTGCCCTCACCCCCACAAAAAAAGTCAAGGTTGAATCTGATCAATCTTCTAGACCAGTGCTGTTCAACAGAACTTTATGCAACTATGGAAATATTTTACATATACACCAAACTATTGGGCCCTTGAAATGTTGCCAATGCAACTAGGGAACTGAAATTTTTAGCTTTATTTCATTTTAATTCATTTAAATAGCCACCAATGGCTGATAGCTACTATATCGGACAGTGCATTTCTAGACCTTACTACCAGTTTAGAGGGAATAAAGGGAATAGATGTACAAGTTAAAGGATACCATGTGGATGCAATCAACTAAATCTAGAATGTTAAGGGAAAAAAGAGAGGCAATGAAACTGCTATATTAAAAAAGACTGAAAAGGTGTTATCAACTCAATGCAACACGTGGATCTCTACGAGATTTTGATCCAAACAAGCTACTTATAAAAATACATGTATGGGACAGGTGGGGAAACCTGAACCCAGACTGAATATTAACATTATGGGATTTTTATTAATTTTCATAGATGTGATGACAATACTGTGGTTTTGTAAAACTGAAAACACAAACTTAGTTCTTGAAGAACAAAAACCCAAAGTAACATAAAAACCGAAAATTCAATTCCTGAAGCCCAGGTCAATGTTGGCTTTAGCTGAATTTCAAATCAAGTTGACATATGTTTAAAAGTAGGAAGCTCTGATAAAGTGGACCACTGACGCTGTCACCATCTGACACCACTACTACATAAGTGAGAACAGGAAGGAACAAGCAAAGGTGTTCTACCTTTTAATGGGAGACAAGTGGCATCAGTACAATTAACATATACAATAACTACAAATAATTGTTAAAACCTGAATACATTTTAAAGAGCAGTGTAACTGAATGTTTATAAATATCTAACCCACTTTAATTTCAGTCATTCTTACCATACTGATCACTGGTAATGATATAGTCAAAAGGCAAGAAGCTCAGGATAAAAATCAACCTAAAGATGATACTGCATTCCAAATAAGAAATTACATACCCTTTGTTATATCATTAAGCTACAGCTATGATCAATATAAATAAAAATTTGAAGGTAACATGTAGTTAACGATCCTTATGATTTCCTCTTCGTATCTAGAAAATAAAATTAAATGCAAGCAGGTGGGGAACTGCATAAGTACAGGGCACAAATCCTACAATACTGCTTTTATTAAAGGAAGAAAAAAAATTTAAGACTGGCTTAGGAATCGTCTGTAAGGCTCAAGGAAAACTACTCTGCAAGTAAGAGTGCTGTTAACTGTAAACGATGACTAGTCGCTGAGAGCAAGCTCATCTTTACCCTGATGTTGTAAGTCATTAAAAAAACAAAACAACACATTATGAGCCGAGATTTACTGCCTTCAAATACCTTCATGATTAAAGTATTCTAAGAACCCGTTCCTTTTATTCCCTTACTTCATTATCTATTTTCCATCCCTGATTTGAATGGAGCAATCCAAAAGTTCAGGGTCCCCCAACTTCAGTCCTTCATGATTTCTGCCACATTTCAGTACCTAATGTACTAACATTAAGGTTTTTAAGTCAACTCACTTTTTACAACTTGCTAAACTTCCCACCCACAAATGAACCGCTATCACCTGCCATCAAAGACCTAAGTCTCAACAATGTTAGGAAGCTAACCAGATGAGGCGGCCCAGGCGGGAGGACTGGGCCGGGGGTCTCTCCCCTGAAGTGGAAGACTGGCCCGCGGCCGACTCCGCTCGGGGAAGATGAGCAGCTCGCCCACCCCGCAGCCCTCCCGCCGGCCCGGCCTCCGGGGAAGGGCTGACCACGTGGCTGGGCCGAACAGTGCGCTGGGGAGGCCATATCTGGCTTCGCGGGTCCGCAGAGCGTCCGCTGCGAGGCCGATGGGTGGGGCGCCGGGGCGGGCCCGGGCCGGCGGGGGCGAGCCAGGAGGCCAGCGGGCCGCTGAGGAAGCCGGCCCCAGGCCATACGACCGCACTGGCCGCGGCCCCACCGCAGCCAGAGCTGCCTGTGGACACTGCCGCGCCTCTCTCGTCCGACGTTCCCACATGCGGTTATGGGGATGCCGCGAGCGCGCCCCCGAAGCTTCCCGCCGTTACCTCCGGCCGGGGGCGCGCACGCGCGTCACCGCCAACCTAACGTCCAGCCACAGTGTCTGCACGTTCGTTCCGCCCACTGCCCCCTCACTTTTAATTGAAGCAACATCCTCCCTGACTCCCCCTCCGCGCCTGCAAATGGGCTCACCCATATCTGGGGATCGGAGAGAAGACCGTGGCGATCACGTGACACTGAGAGGGTGGTCCGCTGGAGGCGGGCGCCGCGCTGGGCCGGGTGCTGGTAAGGGTTTCCCGCGCCCCTAGCCTAGGTCTTGGAGAAGCGGGAGCGCGTTCGGACTTATGCTGCTTCTCTTGGCCGAGGCCGTTCTCTTAACCTCATCCTCATAACCACTCCCCTCACCGCACCTTGGGAGGGGTGGAAAGGGACTTGCGCGGCGGTCCTGGGCCTCCCCCGCTGCCGCATTTGGTATATCCTGCCTCGGGCCGGAAGCCGCGGCTGTGGGGCCGCCTCCCACACCTGTACGGATGGCGGTGGCCTGCGAGGGTCATTTTTAGCGCGGGAAAAGGAGTTCTAGCTTTGCTGCTGTAACTACACGTTTGCAGAGCTCTAAAACAGAGATGGATAAAACTGCCCTGCCCCGGGGAACGTACGCACCGCCTGTCTGGGAAGACCCTGTGACGGGCAATGTAACAAGCTCCCGATGGGGACCATTCTCTGTGCCCAGGGAACTATGGGGCCCGCGGAGGGGCGGGGACCGCGTTCTCCTTGGCGCTTAGAGAAAGTTCCTGCAGGAGGCGACCTGGGAGCTAAGTTTTTAGACTGACTGAGGGTTAGCTAGGGAAAAAAGGAACAAGATCGTGCATTCCAAGCATTGGGATAGTCACACGTGTAAAAAAAAATTTTGTTCAGGAAAGTGGTAATGGCTTGTTCTGGCAAGTGTGGCAAAGTGCTTGGGATGGTGGCCGTGTCCTGGTCACTGCACGCCTTATGCTATCCACCCTTCCAGCTCCTGAAGAGTGAAGGCACCTTAGCGCCTAATTCTGGAAATGGGATATTGACCCCGATGAGCTGACGCCCAACTTTGAGTTTGGAAGGAAGAGTAGGTATTAGTGATGGGGCAAAGAGACCTTTAAGTGCAAAGGTTGGAAAGTGTGACAGGGTTAGAGGTGTTTGGAAGAGGGACAGGTGGGAAAAGATTGAGGCCAGATTGGGGAAGGCTATGCTGAGTCATTGATACAAATTTTACACACAGCATTTGGAAACAGTAATGCCTGAGCAATCAGTCATAAAGCCGACCTAACTTGTTTAGTGGATCATAAGGACAAGAAGGAACCGGTCAAGGGCAGAATGTGTGCTGAAGCTGGAGTGATCTGAGAAAACTTTACAGAAAGGTGGAATCTGTGTGTGACTGGGAAAATCAGCTGGGAGGGACTATGGTCTTATAAATAAACTGCAACCTGACCCAGATGAGATGAGTCTTTCCCAGGGTGATATCATGCCACAATTCACATCCAGGCTAAAAAGCCTGGAGAACCCTACTGCTAGATTACATCACCTCCTCAGTCTTCATGTTTAAGAAATAATCTTTTTGGCTTACAGATCTGGCAAGATCAAAGCTGCAGGAGAATGGACAGTGAGGTACAGAGAGATGGAAGGATCTTGGATTTGATTGACGATGCTTGGCGAGAAGACAAGCTGCCTTATGAGGATGTTGCAATACCACTGGTAGGCTGTAATTTGTGCTGAGGGTGATAGGTTAAAGGTATGATCTGGTAGACCCTAGTAGGGGTAGGATATCAAGACAAATAAACTAGTAAGGCAAAGAAATCAAAGCTGTGGAGTCCTCTAACTCTAGAAGCTTCTGGAGAACACTTAGCTTGACTTTGAAGAGAAATGTGGTCCAGAGGGCTGACGTGACCAGCTCAGTTAGGGGATCATTCCAGAACTAGAACCCAGGTCTTCTGAGCCATGTTCTGTCTACCACACCAAAGCTAGTAAACTGGATGATGAAAGTTTAATGCACACAATGAGGAGGAATAAGAAGCAGTGGCATATGCACTTCATTTCTTCTTTACCTGTGGTTTGTCAGTTGACATTTTTAGAAACTCACATTTTTGGAACACATACCTATTCTAGGTTCCCTGGAAAATATTTGGAAGAGAACTGGCTTTTCTTCTTTTGCATTTAGACCATCACGCTCTTTTCTTTCCTGACCTCTGGAAAATTCTCCTGCAATGAGTTTGTTAAACCTAACGTAATAAGTGACCTAAACATTTTGCTTGAATAAATAGTTATTAAAAATCCTATTTATGTCACAGAGGACTAGCAAGGAGAACAGAGACTGTTTTTCTTTAGAGCCTGCCAATTGCAAAGAGCCATTAATAAAATAGAGCTTGCAGGCAGACCATGTGCTGCTGCCATTTACATTTTCATCTAAGAATAAGAGGTAATATGTTCAGTGAATAATAAACATAGCAAATAACAAGTAACAGCTTAGTTCAAGTTTAGAAAAATAGTCAAAAGAGCATAATGAGAATTATAGTTCCATTTATTGAATACCTGTTTTGTGTCATAGACCAAGGTTGAAATCTGACATACATTATCTGTATCCTTAAGACACCCTTCAAGGGTGGTTGTGTTCTGCCCACTGTATAGGAAGGAAACAGAATCAAAGAGGGGAACTTGCCCAAAGGTTGGTAGCCAATAAGTTGGACTTCACACCGAAGTCTGTGAGGCTCCAGATCCTGTCCGGTGGTGGTTCTTTCATTCCGCAAGCAATTCTTGAAGCCTACTATGTGCCTTAAGACTTGGTAAACGTAAGTACAGTTTCTGCCCCTCGGAGTCTAGAGAGGCAACATATATCAATAAATAATTGTAATAGTAAGTGTTCTAAGTGAGGGTTGTGAACAGCTATGTAGTGTAAGAAGTGGCTGATTGCCTGGTGGGCATCAGGAAGGACTTCAGAGAGATAAATCACATTTGAGCTGGTCATAGGGAGGAAAAGAGGTTTAGTGAGGGTAGACAGGGGCCAACCAGCAGAGGGGACAGATGTGCAAAGGCTCAGAGTTTTAAACTGGGAGATGGTGAGGCAATTCAGTGTGGATGGAGGATATACTTCTCATAAAAGGTAGGGAGAAAAGTTGGTCTTAGACCCAATTTTGAGAGGAGCATTTGATGCCATGCTTAGCCCTCATCCTGAGGATATCCAGGAGTGAGTGGTCTTCAAAGTAGAGATCTGCCACGCTCAAATATATTAGAAAATCAGTTTAGCAGCATTGTTAGAGAATGTGCATCAAGGAGAAAGGGGCCAGTGACAGAGCAAAGAGACCAATTAGAAAGCTAATGCAGTGTCTAGACAAGGGAGGAGGACCTAAACAAAAGCAAGAAAGTGGAGGGGAATTGCTGAATTCTGGACATACTAATAGCAGGATTTGGGGACCATTTGTATGGAAGGGGTTGAGGGAGAGGAAGATTTCCATGCTGACTTCCAAGTTGTAGCCTGGCCCTGTTGCTAATCTGTGTTTTTTCCCAGGACTTGTGATTCTCAGGCAATGTTTGTGTCATTAGCTTTTGTTGCTGCCTAACAAATAACCCCAAAACATAGTGGCTTAAAACAGCCGTTATTTATGTCATGATTTTGTCATTCAGCTGAGAGAGTCTTGTGATCTTTGCCAGCTCGGTTGATCTCTGCTGGACTTGGTGGTGTTTTGCAGTCGGCCAGCAGGCTGGCTGGAGGCTGGGATGATGAGCTGACTAGGCCACAGTCTCATGATCCTGCAGATTAGCCCGGACTTCACAATCATTTTAGGGTTCTAAGAGCAGCATGAGAGGAAACTGCAAGGCTTCATGGAGCCTAGGCCAAGAAGTCACATGATCAGTCCCAATGCAAGATTGGGGAAATAGACAGTGCCTGTTCATAGGAGTGGCTACAAAGAATTGTGGCCATTTTTGCAGTACCCCACAATAGATGATTGTTATGTTCACGATACTTTATGATACTTTGTGTTTGTTTTCCAGGCATATATGCAATTTTATATGTTGGCATTCATTGCAAGAGACAATAGTGACCAAATGAAAAACGTGTTATTTTAGAACAAGATGAAATTAAATAATATCTGAATTAAATAATTGATTAACCAAGGACTTGTTTATGCTTTGTCAGCTGTAAGTAGTTACTGAAACAAAACTTTCTCTTTGCGATATTGCTTTAGAGAAAATGGTAGTTCCTTTCAATTTGTACAAGTATGTTTGAATCTGAGTATTTGTAGAGCAAGATGTGATTCAAACATACTTGTACATATTGTAATTAAGTCATTTTGTTCATATTGAACATCACTTTGAAGGAAAAAAGTTATTATATTCATATACTGCACATTGGAGTCCAGTGGGAAATCATAAGTCTAGATATTGAATAATAGTTTGCTACCCTTAAAAAAAAGTCGGACTTCCATGGTGGCGCAGTGGTTGAGAGTCCGCCTGCCGCTGCAGGGGAAGCGGGTTCGTGCCCCGATCCAGGAGGATCCCACATGCCGCGGAGCAGCTGGGCCCGTGAGCCATGGCCGGTGAGCCTGTGCGTCCGGGGCCTGTGCTCCGCAACGGGAGAGGCCACAGCAGTGAGAGGCCCATGTACAGCAAAAAAAGTCTAAATTCAGATAACTGAAAAGAAATATATTGGTATCAGTGAATTCTAGTACGAAACAGAGTTCCAGTAGTAATAAATTTAAATTTAAAATGCAAGGAAACTATCAAAAACTTCTCACCACACGCCAAAAAATGGTGAACTGTGCAAGGTGATGGATGTGTTAACCTTATTGCAGTAATCATTTCACAATATATATGTGTATCAAATCATCACATTGTACATTTTAAACTTACACAATGTTATATGTAAATTAAATCTCAGTAAAGCTCGAAATGTATAAAAAAATTCCCCAGATTCTACACTAAGTGTGGCCCATGGCTTACCATTTTAAGAAAGTTGCGGGTAGGCTATGTTGTTTTATGTTGCCCTGCTCCACCACTAGGGGGAAGCCTCATCTATTGTGTTACATTTTCAGTGCTCCTACCTCCATTATAATATAGGCACATTGGATACAGGATCGTTGTTGAATACCTTTCTTGTGCTTAAGGAACATGCCAGCAAATGTGGTATTCTATAAAGCAGCCTTCCCAAAAAAAGATTTAGTACTGGCTCTTTTTAGTGTTCCTAGCCACTAGTAAGGATGACAGTTAGTCCTTGCACTGGATACCCCATGCAGTGCTGGGCACCTGACCTGCATTTCCTCATTTAGCCCTCACAGCAGTCCTGTGAGATGGTGACTACTTTTTTCTCTCGTTGCCTAAGAGGAAGCAAAGGCTGCAAGGGTCTGAATACCTTGCCTGAGTAACCCAACAAATGGTGGAGTCATGGCCTTGGATCCCAGTGGCTCCCAGAAGCCTGTGTCCTGAGCCTTCTGCCACGCTGCCTGCCACACAAGTACCAGAGTCATAATGCCATCACTCCCGGCTGGAGACGGATGAGGCACGTTTGAGCGAGGCTTGTGATGTTTCCTCACATTTTTTATTTTCTAGCTATTTCCATAGGATATGCTTCTATGCTGCCTGTTTCTAGGAACTCACAGGTTTTAATTCCAAGTGCTTTTGAGTTTTAAGGGGTTTGTTAACATAGAGTGTGACATCGTCCTGAATGTCCATTGTACCTTTTCAGAATGAGCTTCCTGAACCTGAACAGGACAATGGCGGCACCACAGAATCTGTTAAAGAACAAGAAATGAAGTGGACTGACTTGGCCTTACAGTACCTCCATGAGAACGTTCCCCCCATTGGAAACTGACGCCTGGCTCCTTGTTCATCCACAGATTTTTTAAAAATACACAGATACAAAATGTTTTCTTTCAGCCTCCTAATTTGAGTCTTTTAGTGTTAGATCAACGCTCAAAAATGTTCAACTAATTTTGTGGCCACAAAATGCAGTGTGAAAATACTCAACCCGAACCAGAAGCTGATTGCGATTTCTTGGGATTGCAGAATATCTGGCCCTTTGAACCTAAAGTTCTTCATTGACTAGCTAGTATTTGAGCATGATTGATTAAACATTTGCCTTTAACTCTGATTTTGCTTTACTGTCAGAGTTTAACACTTCCCAACTACTTATATATGTCCTGTGACACAGGTGATTGAAGATATGAGAGGGAAAGGCGAAGAACAACGAAGCCAGACATGAGAATTAACTTCTCATGTACCCCCATTCTGAGAATCATCTGAGTGGGTGTGTGTGGAGTCTGTAGATGTAATGGACGTATAGATGGCCCATTCACTGACTACTGGGATTCCTAAGATTCCCCATGATATTTTCAAACTTTGGATAAATTTACAAATTAAAAGCTATCTTGACCGTTAACCCCTGCTCTCCCTACAGCTTCCTTTGGTGCCGCTAGAAAGGCGAGATAGACCATTAGTTTTATCCAGTAACAGGATTTCTTATTTTCTCAAAGCCCTTTCAGATATAACTGAAGCACCATGGAATCAATATTTAGTTGCACATTTGTGAAATAACTTGTATTTTGGAAAACGCCTTGATGGACATTATCTCCTAGAATTCTTTGCCTGTTTTATGTGGTATCTCTTTTATTCTCTCCCCAGATTGTAAATTCTGTGGGAAGAGGCCCTGGCTTTTACATCTGTATCCCTCACTGAAAAACTGGAAACACTGAATAATTGAAATTTCTCTTCTCATCGTTTTTTTAACTGGGTCATTTTATTTACATACCTTTTAGGAGTAGGAAGTGTACCACAAAACAAATGAGCCGATTTTAGGGTTTCGATCAGAAACATGGTTGTAACAACTCACCTGACATCCAGACACACCCAGGCTGATCTCCCTGTGGATCAGTGACTTGCCTAGAAGTCATTTATCTCAGAATAAAGACCCCAAGTCAGCAGCCCCTCAATAACTGAAGACAGACAACCCAGTAGAAAAGAGAATTACGATGTTCAAAAAAAACATTTTATACCGAAAGAGAACAAAGCTTTTCAAAAAATTAAAGTACCTAAAATTCCACAGTTCTTCCATGTTCTAGTTAAATGAGGGCTTTACTACAACTTTATTTGTGGTGTATAATACCTAAAACACTGACATCTGGATATTAGGAGATGTTCATATGAATCCATCCATGCTTGTGGACCCAGCCTTTCCCAGGGGTATTGGTGGAACAGTAAATATTAAAGCTGTCTGGATTTCAGCTGAATCAGAATTAGGCTTGTAAGACAGGCAGCTGTTGGTTTATCTGCTTGGCTTGTGACCCTTATCTGAGAACTGCCCCCACGCCAAGTTTGTGACCTGTGATGTGGTGACAGCCATAGCTCATGTGAGGAATTAGGTGACAAATTCTGGGCCAAATTGTCAACTGCAGCTTTGGAATCTGCCCATCTAGGACTGGCTTGAGGATCATGGGCACAAGAGATGCTAGGCTGCCATTGTAGGGTGCCTTTTCAACCTTATGTGCCAGAATACCCAAGGAGGAAAGTGTCTGCAGAGGGAGGCTCAGAGGCTGTGTCCCTGTAGCTTTCCAGTTGGTTCCTGTGCCTTTGTTCCTGTAACTTTCGAGTTCAAAGCATGTGTGTTGCTCTCCTCTATGGGAGGCGCCTCACTTGGTGCTGAGAATATGGCAGTGAACAAAATAAGAATGGCTTCTGCCTTCATTTAGTGAGGGAAACAAGCATTAAACCAATAGGCATACAAATCTCTGATTTTAAATTGTGACACATGCTAGGAAGAAAAAATAGAAGATGCCCCTTAGGTTCCTGGAAGCAAAATCTGAAGCAGTTTCTTGTGCAAGGAATTTATTGAGATTGTGCGCTCAGGAGAAATCTGTGAGGGAAGCAGGGTAGGGCAGGGGGAGAACCTGAGCAAAGATGTGGCTTCAGCTGGAGTCTGGCCTCTGCCTGATCCCACAGGAGCTACAGAGCACGATGTTACCAAGAGTCTTCCCACCTTGAAGCAAGATCCTAGGCCTTCGCGTTGAGTATGCGGTGGTCAGCCATTGGCTCTGCCCTCCCTCCGTCCCCCAGGGAGGGCATAACCAGGCATTGCCAGGGGCCAGGGCTCTCCAGGGAACAGTGTATCTCCTGGCAGCCAACACAGTCAGGGAATGGGTGCACAGACAGATGGGGCAAAGGGGATCTGGGCCCCAGCAGTGACTATTGCAGGGTATAGGGAGTATGACTGGGGACCTGATTTAGATTAGATAATCACAGCAAAACTTTGTGATAAGTAGCTTTTATAGCACATAATTTCAAATATATTGTATTTGAATTTTTTCCATTGTCCAAGGAAGCGGCCAGGTCCTTACTGCTTCCTGTTCACAGCAGAGAGCATGTGCTCAAAACCAACCCTACCCCCTTTAGGGGAGCAGGGGAGGGAGGAAGAGGAGGATCCTCTTAGGAGTAGTGGAAGTCTGTGCCCCAGTGGCTGGTGATACCCAGGGAGATGGTGAACTTCAGAAGCTCGTGGTTTGGGGGTGCCCCAAAGGATACCTGAAGTCAACCTGAGTCTCCCAGCTTGGGCAAAGACACCCTAGCACTGGAACCACCTCCTTCAAGGGCCCCTCAGAGTTGACAGTGAGGATAGCAGCAGGGACGCAGATGGAGTGGAGAGTAGAGCTCCTCGCCCAATTTCAAGCTCATTTATGAACATCCTAAATGCTTGTGAGACCCTGAAAGAGGAAAGGATGCCTCAGGGACCACAGATCTAATTTCTCCTGCAGCACAGCAGAATGGAGCCGAAAAGATTTAATTTGCTCTGAAGAAAATAAGAAAACATGATATTTCCTGTACCCTCCTTGAGTTTGTGGGCCAACACCTGATGGATGGGTAGGAGTAGCCAGGGGAAGAATTAGGGGGTGAGGATTGATGGCCAAGAGCAAATTGCATAAAGCTCAGAGGTGGAGCTGGCATCCCGAACAAGGTGGGTGGGGAGGCAGGAGGAGGTAGAGGAGTGGTCTAATCAGGTTTTATTTTTTTTAACCTTTTTTTTTTTAACCTAAGTCACTCTGGGTTTGAGCAGGTAAGAACAGAAGTGGAAAGACAGAAGACCTTTGCCTTGGCTCAAGTGAGGGATGATGATGGCTTGAACCAGCAATATGGGGGTGGCAGTAGAGGGACTTGGAGTACCTTAGAGGTCATTGCCCACAAGTGCCAGGTGAGAGGTGTGTGTCATGAAGCCAGCACCCCGGATGGTGGTTGTGTGGTTCAAAAGAGACTCGGGTGCCCAGTGTGAGTGCTAACCTGTGACCAAGGGGGAAATTCTCTGAGCCAGACACACGACTCTGGGTGCAGCCTCTGTCCTCTAGCAAATGGAGAATCTGGTCCAGAAGCTGCCCATCCTTTGAAGTCCAACTTAAACCCACTTCTTAATAATATAGTAACAATAATACAGTTAACTGAGTGCTTCTTTGTGTTTTAGACACGTGACCTCCAGCCCTCATGTCCACTTTTTAAGGTGGATATTATTGTCCTCATTGATCAAGTGATGGCAGCTTAAAATTGAATAATTCATTCCAAGTTAAAGTCACTCAAATAGTAAATGGGTTCCATCCTAGGCTGTCTGATCCTAAAATCTGTGTCCTCTTCCTGGACCACGTGATGTCCCCTGAAAAACCTTCTGTGACCACTGCATTCTGAAATGGGAAGAAAATCCTATTGGATCATTTAGAACTTCCAAATGTTTACCTTCTTTTACAATTGAGATTAAAAAAACTGAAAAATTTTTGCTAGGAACCTAGGAGTCATGAAACATTTAAAAATTCAACCTATTACCAAACCTATATATAATTCATGTAACTCATAATTTTACCACCATGAGTCATGTTGTTGTCACTGGTTTGTGTACGAGGTCAAATCCCTAAGATGTGTTTTCAGATTTTGGTGCTTTGACAGTTTGATGTCAATGCTACTTAGTACCCAGCAGGAGGCGCTCAATTCCTTTAAGAAAGTCAGAATTGCTGGCGGAACTTTAAGTAAACTCTAACTCAAGGTCCTGAATAAATGTGGTTTTTGCTTGGGAGCGATTCTGCATATCTGGATTCCCAGTGTGTTGGGTAAGGGTTTGTGTGAGTCCCCGGAATTTTGGCTGGCCACACATGGACTGGACAGCTCACCTAGTGGGCTTCTCACTCCCACTCTGTGGGGGGCCAAGAGGGCACATGGAAGGTGCGGGGAGTTCAGAATTTGGGTTACAGAAAAAGGTAGCCAGAATCAGGGGTTTTGCCCACCTGTGACCCAAGCTTATAGACATAGTCTGGCCTGGGGACTCTTTACTATGCCGTTTCCCAGCTCTTTGTGTTAAGTTATTTGGAGATGTTAGGTACCATCCTGGAATGATCTATTAGACTCTAGAAAGACTGTTTGTTTCCCAAATCTTCCTCCATGATGTGGCCCTGCCACGGTTAAATTCATCCCCCAGTCCATTGCCACGCTGCACCTCATCCATGGGCTCCTCTGGGAAGTACTGGGGGAGGTTAGGGGCTGGCGGGGAAAAGCAGCTGTGCCATCTCTTGAGAGGACTTCACGTCTGTGGCCTTCCTGGCCTTGGCCTCTGCACCTGAGCCAACCAGGACTGGCTTCGTGAGCACACAACCTGTGCAGACATACAGGCCCTGCACGCAGAAGGCCCTGCTGTGGCTCTGTTGAAACCAGTAATCATTTTTGAACAAGTAGCCCACATTTTCATTTTGTACTGGGCTCTATAAATTCTGTAGCTGGTCCTTGGCAGTCATCTGTAGGGGTTCCACCTTGTTAGTGAGAATTCAAGACACCATGAGTATCGGCCTTTGGGGTGATAGAAAAGCAGGCAGGTCCGGGAAAAGGAAGAGAAAAGCTGGTGCAGACCTCCAGGCTTGCTGCGGAGTCCTGAAATGTATTCTGGCTCCTCAGCAAATCCTACAAGTGCAGTTGCTGAAATTGTTTCCTGAGCTCCTCTGTCATTCTTGCTGCCTGATAGCTGACCCTGGGGTGAGGGGTATGTATAGAAATGCTAGAAGTGCAGCAAGACAGATTTTTGTGGATGGCTAAGAGAACCTGAAGGGAGATGATCACCCAATCCCAGGCGTGTTCTTGCCCAAGTTTCACCTGGAGCTCAGCCAACTACTATATGGATGTGCACTCTGTCGCCCTGGGTACAGCAATGCAGCTGGCTCACAATATAGCCTCTGACCAAGTAAGAGGAGAAGCACAACTACAGAGCTGGGAAACACCGTCAACACATTCCTTCATGACGAGTTCTACCTAGGTTTTTATTTAGTTTACCCTTCTGTGTTGAGCCATATGAAAAAGCTGCTTTTATAGGTCAAAGTCATCAGTCACAATTTCCTCTGTCTTTAGCTAATATTCTTACCTAGAGCCAACTGTGCATGAATACACCCAAAGACACATACACACACAGCGCACACAAACCAGATTTGATGGGGGAGGTGAGGAGTTGGCAAAGGGTGGAGAATGTGAAAACAGCCAAATGACTGGAAAGGAAGTGAGGGAGGTTGATGCATAAACCCATCCCAGTGATTCCACGCCTCCCCTAGTGACTCAGCTCCCCTTTATCGTCGCGCCACCACCCAAGGCCAAAGAAGTTTTCCTCCGCCCTTGCCATGGTCCTGCCTCCATTCTCCTGACACCTCTGCCCATGCAGCTCAGTCTCAAGTACTACCCGTTGCCCCCACCACCGTGCTCACAGATTGGTACTCACTTTAACTGGCAGGCAGTCTAACTGTGAGGTCTTCTTGAGGAAGAGTGAGGTGGCAGCTTCCCTGCCTCTTTGCCAGTGGGGACACCCTTACATCTGTCATCCAATAAGACCCTCCGCAGCCTACCCCAGCTCAGCCCAGACAGATGGGAACAGGCCTGCCTGGTGAGGCCCTTCTCTTCAGGCTCATCTTCCTGGCTTTCGCCTTCCCAGCCACTCTCCTCCCCGCTCAGGCTCTCAACTCCCAGGGCTATGCAGATGTTGGGAGATACTCCTTCTGCCCCACTTCCAGCTGCTGTTCAGCCAGGGCTGCCCTCTAAGAGATTCAGTGCTGACAAATCCAAGCTCTTAGCCAGGGAGTACAGGCAGCAGAGCCTTCAGGAGTACAAGAAAAATGAGCCCCAGGCCGGACTGGAGGGTTCCTGATGGACTGGACTCAAGACAGGAGTGGAAGGGCTGTGGCTCTGGTCCCCCCTCCTCCCGTTGACTGCTTCCTGCCTCTTTCACCAGGTTTCAGTCTTTCTCTAAAATCAATCAGGGAATCAGTCTTTCTCTGTGTATGTTCCTATTTCTCTTTCTTGCTATTTTTCTCCCTTTCTCTTATTCAAGCATTTATCTAAATATCTTCCTCTATACATTAGACTTATCTTTCTTCTTTCATGTTGCAAATTCCTTTAAAGTAGAACTCACATCACATTTGCATCTTGTTTTATTTTACATAATAGTTACTTATATGAAATTACATATAAGTAAAGCATATATAGGCTGCTGCAAAGTATAGGGGCTAGAAGTACAGACTTTGGAGGCAGAAAGACCTAGGTTGCAAACCCGGCGTAGAAAAAAAAAAAAAAATCCAGCGTAGCACATCTGGTGCCCATCCTCAAATAAGTTATTTACCTTTCTGAACCTGAGTTTCCATATTGGAAATTGGGTTGACAATATTGCTTACGTGATGGCTTATTGGAGGACTAAATGAGACAATGCAAGTAAAGTGCTTAGAACAGTTTCTGGCACGTGGGAAGCACTTGATAAACATTAGCTTTTATTTGTTTTCAATATAATAAAATAAGCGTTTCCAAAATAATTCTACACTGATACTCAGAAGTAAAGCAAAGAATAATCCATTTTATTATGTAGATAATTATTCCCCCCAAATCCTTGGGGATTATTTTATATAATAGAACCAGCAATGAATTAGAAGGCAAAACACCTGGGTTCAAGTTCTAGCTCTATTACTTACCAGCTGTGTGACCAGGAGCCTGCCTGTCAACCTCTCTGAGCCTACATCACAGGGTTAGGGAATAAAATGAGTACAATAAATTCAAAACTGTTTTGTAGTTATAAAGAACTGTATACACTTACATTAGACATCTTTTTTACTTCATAAATTCACAATTTATTCTAAAATTCATGTTTCATAGAGCTCTTAACATACGTGCTAATTTAAACATAATAAATGTACATGTAGGTATATCTGTATGTGAATGTACATAAACATGTTTTTATAAGTCTGGATGGAAAGACAGCAAATTATTGGCAGTGGTTGCCTCTTGGAACAAGATTAGACTGGCCAAGAAGGAAATTGTCACATCTTACTCTATCTTCTTCTGGAAAAGGATAGTGTTGGAGTTATGGGTAACTTTTGAAAATCATAATGTAGATATTGTGAAAATCAGAATGGCATTGCTTTTAAAAAAAGTATTTCCACTGCCTTTGAATAAGGATTTGGAACGTACATTAACACTTGTGTCAGAATTCAGTAACTCGTTCTACTGACGTTCAGCAGGAGCACCAGCTCTGTGTGAAGCACTCTGGGAGATGCAGAAGTAAATCAGATGTGGAATTTTACCTGAGATTACAACAGATCAGATAAGACACTTAGGCAAAGAGTCATAATCTAGGAAGAAAGTGGTCGGTGTGCTTGGTGTACTATAAGTGCTCAGTAAATACTTTCTGGATAGATAGACACAGGGAGGGGTGGATGGATGGATGGAGATATAAAGATAATGCCATGAAAGAAGGAAGGCAGAAGAGGAATAGGTCTAGAGCTGAGGGAATTTAGAAAAGCTTTGTAGAAAAGATAGCCTTTGAAAGACAGGCTGGTTTTGGACATCTAGAGATGAAAAGGGGAATTGGGAAAGTCCCTTAGTGATGATATCCTTTCATTCCTGATTCAATCCCGGTTTTTCCTTCCCTCTCTCACTTCCTTCCAACTAAGAGGCAGAGCTGGTATATTTGGAAACGTGAGAAATTTTGGTGTTACAGTGACTGGGGTGGTGGGGAAGGGAGGTGTCAAAGGCTACTGCTGTATTTAGTGGTATTTTGGGCAGAGCTGTTAAATATACTGCAGTAAAGAATTATTCTAAAATATTGATGGTGACCACATTGAGAAATACCAGTTGGTGAGAGAAGCATCATAAACGATTATTACAATGTCATGAAGAAAGTGCTGGGCTTCCCTGGTGGCGCAGTGGTTGAGGGTCCGCCTGCCGATGCAGGGGACACGGGTTCGTGCCCCGGTCCGGGAAGATCCCACATGCCGCGGAGCGGCTGGGCCCGTGAGCCATGGCCGCTGAGCCTGCGCGTCCGGAGCCTGTGCTCCGCAACGGGAGAGGTCACAACAGTGAGAGGCCCGCGTACCGCAAAAAAAAAAAAAAACACATATAACAAAAGTATATGTTTCTATTTAAACATGCATATGTCTGCAAAAATCAGACAAAGGTCAAGAAGGACACAAACCAAACTACCCTGAAGGGTGAGGAGGGACCAGCACAGGGCTTTTGCTTCTACTCTCTAATCTTCTGTATTATTTGAACATATGAATATTTTACAATAAGAATGTACTCATATATTACATAATTATAATACATAAGATATTATAAAACACTACAGGGGCAAGATTCCAACTTCCAAATACCTAGACATTTGACATAGAGATTGATCTATCTATCATCTCTCCGTCTATCTAGAAAGACGCAGTGAGAGAGAGAGAGAGAGAAAGCAAATATGACAAAATGTAATACTTATCTAGGTGGAGGGATATGGGTATTCATTGTATTATTTTTTCAACTATTTTAAAATTTTTCTCATAAAGTTGGAAATAAAAACACATCAAATACACATCCTTGGACACATACACACTTTTCCTGCGCAAGCAAATCTTTCCAGATGTGTGAGCAAAGCCTGTGGCTTGCTCGGCGGCAATTATGGCCAAAAAGCATTGGCAATCCTTCCCTCTGGCTTCTTAAAGCAAGTGTGTCTCACTCCTGTGTCTTGAGTAGGCTGCAGAGGTCTCAGTGTACACTAACTGGGGTGGTCAGCAGCCCCCTCCCCAGTCCCTCTGCAGGCAGAGTCTGGGCCAGGGCCTAGTGGGGAGCAGGGACCTAGCTGTCTCTCTGCCCCTCTTCCTACAGAGACCAAAGCCAAGGGCACCTTTAACATGAAATATGCCCCACCCCAGGTGTGTATTTATGCCAGCCAACCCCATGAAGGGTAGAGGTGGCCATTGGTAAGGAGAGGACGTGGGGGCTCCTTCATGGCCACAGGACCCTTCATCAGTCTTCCACCTGGTGTTTATTTTTGAGATAGCAGTGTGAGAAGAATGGGGGGAAAAGGAATTGCAAAAAAAGGAATTGGAATTTTAATGAGAACCATCTGGAGTGTTTGCCAAGGGTGTAATGTTTGGTATAAGAAAGTAATTCCACAGCTTCAAAGAGGAAACGAGAAGAGAAGGAAATTGTTATATCGTGCTTACCCCCCAAAACTGATGCTGAACAGAACCACCCATAACACGCACATCACACATGACCGGGGGTGAGGCAGGGCTGCGGGGAGAAGGAGAGGGCCCTTCTTCGCTCTGGTTCTCCTCTGTCAAGGAGACTTTGGGGGATGCGTTGTGGTGGGCCCTGGGCCAGCGCCTGGAATCTAGGTAACCATGGAAACGGGCCAGCGGGTGACAACAAACACGGGTTGGAATTTCAGCGTTCGCAGCCAGGCCACGGAGGAATGGGAAAGTTCGGGAAAGTTTTTCTGTTTGTTTTTTACCCGGGGTTGCGGGGGAAGCACAGGAGGGAGCAGCGGTGCTCCGAATAAACGCTCCCTGCCCGGCACCCCAACGGAATCACAGGGAGCCAGATTCTCTCGGAGTCTCTGTCTTCACCTTATTCCTTTTATTATTTATAGCCCCCCGCATTCCACCAAGCATTGCACCGGGTCTAAAGCCGCTCCTGAGGGGTGGCGGTGCACAGCCGATCCTTGCCTCAGCGGGAGACGGGCGGCCCCAAAATCGCAGAGCCTGAGGACGGCCCCCTCCGCATCGTCTCAATTCAGCCTCACAACAGCACTGCGGCCAGGGTGGCCAGGTCCCCACTTTACACAGGGGGTCAGGAAATTCAGAGAGCCAAGGTCGGAGGGCGGTCTTCCCAACCCAGCCCATCCTCCTTGCGCCAGGCCATCCCACCTGTAATCGTTATTCTGAAACAAATGAATAATTACGGTAGTCAACATTTATTAAGAAAAGTCAACTGTTCTACATCCATCGGCACACAAATGCCAGCTATCCCTGTGGCTGAAGATGTGGATCTTGACTGAATGGGAAAAGATCTCTATGATGGAAGGAAGAAATTTTTAGAGCTAACAGGCAGAAAAAATTAAAGAAAAGAACTCATGATATAGATAAACAACAAGGTCCTACTGTATAGCACAGGGAACTATATTCAATATCTTGTAATAACCTACAATGGAAAGAATCTGAAAAAGAATATACATATATATACATAAGTATCACTGCTGTACACCTGAAACATTGTAAATCAACTGTACTTCAATTAAAAATAAAATTAAAAAAAGAACCCATGGACTCTAGAATTTTCTTCTCTGAGACCTTTAGAAAGAGAATGCCTGGCAGAATACCTAGACAGAAGCACGCCTGAGACTGAAGGAACCGTAAAGACACTCACTGCGGGCTCTGTGCTTTGCAGACAGGGAAACCAAGGCAGAATCCGGGGCTGGGCCCCATGTCCTGCTTCCTGGTACAAGGTTGTCTTCTGGACAGCATGTCCCAGGACCCCAGAAACAATCCCATGGTTGACCCTGGAGTCCAAAAGTGGGTTTTGGTGAAATAGTATGAATCAGCAGGGTTAAAATAGTAGGTAATACAACTGTTACAGAGCAGAGGACAGTTGCAGAAAAGGGGAAAAAATGCTTAACTTCATATTCTTCGCAACTGAGATCAATATGGTGTAAAATCCTCCCTAGTTTCACCATCGTGACCATCAATAGTTAAGAACGAGTCTCCGTTCTGAAAAGAGAGAGAGAGACTCAACAGTTGAGAATTTAGCAAAGAAGATAGTTTTAAATGAGCAAAGTTACATAACTTTATAACAGTTTCAAGAAATCATCTTGAAACTTCATTAGCAAAAAATGCCCCTGAAGAAGCCAACAGGAAATAAAGAATTGCAAGGAATTTCTGGAAATAGGAGAGTGTTTTTTTGTTTGTTTTCAAAACGGGAAAAAAAAGTTTTTAAGGAAAAAGGAAGCCCTGACCCACATAAAGATAGGGTTTCAGTGAAACTAATTTGAGACCAAGAAGGAAAGTGTTGGCCTCTCAGCAGTTTGAGAGCCAGGCCCTGATGGCTTTGTGTGGGCTGCAGAGAGCAGCAGCTACCCCCAAAACATGGGCTCAAGAAACAGAGCCAGTTTTACACTAAAGATGAAATCTCATTCACAGGAAAGTGACGAATCTGCCCAACTGTCCACAGCCATGTTGAAATTTACATAGAAACTTAAAAATTGTTTCAGTGAGTAATCCAGGAATAGCTGCTATTTATCCTGAAGTCACTGGTTTTTCCCTAAAGCTCTGCCTTATAACTTTCTATCCTGACACCCCTATTTCCCTTATTTAGTTGTGAAAAATGGCAGGGGGGGGAATATCATTCATTTTCTCAGCAAATATTTTTAACAACGTACTCTATGCCAGGCCCTGAATAAAGGGCTGCTACTGTATCAGATTATTGCCTCTTGGGCTTAATACCGTATCTGAGTTAATATTACAATGCAGAGTCTGCTGTGAATCTCTGAGACTCCCATAAAGTGTTGAGAGTACATAATACCGTAAGTACTGTGCAAGCTTAAAGAAGCCACTGCCCGTTCTTAATGAGAATCTTCTGTTTATGATTCATGGATTAAACCCCCATAAATGGTTTCATGTACATGCCCAAAATATGTGGATCCACAAGAGGTCTGAGTGTATTCACATAAGTATGTGTCTGCTCGTGAGAAAGTGTGTGCGGGACGGAGGGAAGGAGTAGAAACTGTTTTAATTTTTAAAAGCTTAGAGGGCAAGCAAAAACTATTTATATACATCATTACAAAAGTGAGTGTATAGGACATAAAGATGGGAGAAGCCAATGCATTTCCAAATTGTCATTCCTTTAGCTCTTGAAATGATGACTCCTTAATGGGAAATCATGGGCTGGTGTTTGTTTTCTCAGTGATAATTACACTGTTACTGTTGCTTTTTAATCCCAGCGATTCTAAAAAGGGGGTTTAAATAGGATTTTAAAAATCACTTTTTATCCTTTTATAAAAAACTTTTTATCCTTTTATAAAAATGGTACTAAAAACAACCCTTTATCACTCAGCTTTTCATTATCTCACTGATAATTGCACTGAAAGGTCCCCACTGCTGTTGGCATGGTGGCCTCCACACCATTACAGCACGCAGTACTAGCCTGACTGATTTGAAAGGGCCTTAGACGAGATCATCTCAGCCCAGGGTGCCCAATGATTTGTCATGAGAAAGTGTTCTCCAGGCAAGGTGTCCCTTTCTGACCGACTCCAGATTGTACCCATTGGATGAGCAGAAGCTTAAGTATTGGGCGTGTTCTGAGTGAGGAACACCCTGCAGACCCTTTCCTGTCCCCTCCCTGGCCTGTCACCAATGGCTTGCTTCCAGCCTTCATGGGGACAAACCACCAGAAACATTAGGGCTATTACTTAGATGTTCTATGTTATGTAAAATTGAAGAGCATCACTTCTGTTTTTGCCAAAATGCCTACGTGAAGCTGGATTTTTCAACAATAACTCTGATTTAAAAAACTATGAATCAGAATATATTGAACTCAGGTTTGTATTGTGCTGTCAAATGCATGTCCACAGACAAGCCTGTATCAAGGTAATATCCTATATCCAACAAGGAAACCTGCAATATCTGTGTGTTATTTAGTATGCTTTTGGCTGGAAGTAATACGAGACTCAACTAACAGAAGCTAAATCAAGGGGATTTATTATTTCATATAGCCAACCCAGATCCAAGGTTGGTTAATTCCACAGCTAAATGACATCATCCAGAACCCAGGTTCCTGTCCATTGTTAAGGTTCTTGTGTCCTCCCCAGCTGTCAGCTTGCTCTGCTCTGGTCACAAGATGGTGGCCACAACTCTGGGCAACACATCCTCACATCTGAAGCAGAAAACCATTTATCTTCTCCCTCTGGTTCGAGGATGGCCTGATGGCAGAATCAGAGCCAATGAGAGCCTAGCTGGGAAAGTGGAACAGAGGTGAGTAACACACATGCATACACTGGATGGATATAGCCATGTGGGCTGCTGGCAGCTGTCTCGTAACTATGTGGTGAGTGCATACCTGAGAATGATCTGACTGTTCAGAGAAGAGAAGAATCAAGCAAAGAGACAGAGCAGAACTGGATACGAATGCCATTCTGAAGCCACATACGCCTTTTGGCATTTTAGCTACCTGAGTCAATAAATTCCTTGTTTGACAGGACAGTTCAAGGTTGGTTTTCTGTCACTTGCAACATAGAGACCTCACTCATACACCTCTCTTGTCTAACCTTTCCAGCCCTGAACTGGTCCTCCAATTTTGTTTTGCTTTCTAAAAGCATTACTGGTTGGGACGTCCTATAATATAGCTGGCCGGTACTCATTAAAACTGACGAGGTGTGATAAACAAAGACTGAGAAATGGTCTCAGATCAGAGGAGACTAAGGAGACATGAAAACCAAATGCAAAGTGGAATTCTGGATCAGATCCTGGGCGAGAGAAAGATATTAGTGAAAAAACTAGGAAAATCCAAATAAAGTCTGTAGATTAGTCCATAATATTGTACCTGTGTTAATTTCTTAAATATGCTGTGGTTAGTAATGCGTTAACATTAGGGGAAGCTGGGTGAAAGGTGTGGGAACTCTCTGTATTATCATTGCAAATTCTCTATGAATCTAAAATGATTCCAAAATAAAAACTTTTAAAAGATATATTACCAGTCCCTAATACTCCAAAGTCTAGTAAACACTGAACTTGTCTGCCTTCTTCAAGTCACAGATAAGCACATTAAGTCCCAGAGAGGTTAAGGGACTTGCCTACCTCACTTGGTGATTCATGTCAGAGCTAAGCCTGGAATCCAGGTCGTATCACCTGGACACACAAATCACCCTGCAGCCAGGGGACCCAGGGACCTTGCTCAAAGGAATTAGTTTCCATGGAAACAGCTCTTCTCTAAGCATACTAAATTCCCTTGCTGCTCCCCATATTAGCTCTGGACTATTACATTTCAAAGTCCATTTTTCACATTGATAAACGACACACTTACAGCAGTCCAGGAAGGAGCTATAACATCGTGGAAAAGGAATCTGTACCAGAAATTTAAACTACCATAAGGTCAAGGGATTAACATCAACCATAAATAGAAACCATCACATTCTGTGGCGCCTGCCAATCACATTCACATGAATTAAGCATTTTCTGAAAAGCAATACACACAAAAAATATTAATTCAGGATAAGCCCAAGCCACTACATTTCCAAAGACAGATTTTTAACGGGGCTGTATCTCCAAGAAATTAGGTGGGAGGGAGCATGGAATCCTGGAAAAATACAACATTAGGTGACTCAAAAAGTGGTTCTAGTGATGACAGACACTGATGTCAAAGACTCGTTTGTAAATCTTGGATAAAATGTGTTTCATGCCATGTGAAGGAAGAAGCAGAATAAGGCTCAGCCCTCCTAGAGCAGTCTCCTGTACCATGCTGAGTTCCTCCACGTAGAACTGAATAATACAGCCTCAAAATGAGACTGAGTAAAAGGGAGCTACCCTGGTCCACCTGCTTCCCCCCAGGCACACCAGTCCCGTCCTCCACGGTCCCCCTCCTGTGATGCTTGTGGCATCCACACCCTGGTACCCAGAGCTGGACAAGGAGTCGGCCACGGAAGTTAGTTCCCTCCTCCCCTCTTTTCCCGCCCAGTTATTACTCCTCTTCCACCTTGTGAGCATCGGCCCTTAGGCAGAGCTCAGGCATCTGCTGGTGTGTTGATCACAGAAGGTGAGAACCCAGGAGATCCCTGAGAAACATGGACAGAGGTAAGCTCATTAGCACCCTTCCCCATAATTGCTGGTGACTATTGGAATTATCTGATAAAAGTGATGACAATAGTCCCCCTTCGTTGGCACAGAGATGATTCAGGAAGCACATCCTGATAGAGGGAAAAGCCATAATTTCCAATGTTGGCTATGGTGTCCCTCATTACCTAATGGTTATATGACAGAAGATAAAAAATGAGCTTGACAGGCAGGAATAACGGGCCCCAAATGAGAAAATGTAATTTAGAAAGAATGTAGGCAGTGCCCTACAGTTAGGTTCCAGAAAGTGCCTTGCAGAGGCCCAGGTGGCAGCGTGTGGTGACAGCCAGGGAAGAGGGCTGGGCCTAGGAGTGCCAGGTCCCAGCAGAGCCTCTGGCCAGCTGGCTGTGCTTGGACAAGTTACTAGCTTCGGGGAATGCAGTGTTCTCATCTGGAAAATAAGAAAAATGGGATGCTCTTTCCTGTACGTCCCAGATTTGAAGCAATTTTTTGCCAACAATAGGAGGATGACTCAATGAATTATGGTGCGTCCTCATGATAGAGTATCATGCAGCTGTTACAATCCCTTTGTTTCCCAAAAATATCTAAGGTGAGAAAGTGCTTTTGACATGATGTTAAGTTAAAATTAAAAGTAGGATGAAAAAAATCAAATATGGATTATGATTCTAATTGTGCAAAATGGAATAGATGCCTCAGAGAAATAAAAGACTAGAAGAAACCACAAAAAGTATTAACAGTGTTTACCATGGGTTGTTTAGTTTTTATTATTCAGAGCGCTTAGAATTGCATTTATTATTACAAATTGTAAATGCTTGATTAAAAATTCCAACGATACACAAGTATATACAGTAAAATTTAAAGTTTCTCCTTTTTCCTCCCACTGCCACTCCCCAGATGTAAGCTATATTAACATTGTGAAGTAAATTGGACTTTACCAAGTTTGAAGCTGAATTTGCTAGAAGCGTCCTTTGGTACAAGCAGTCTATTTACAATGAGAAAGTTAGAAACATAGATGGTTTCTATTTTAAAATAAAACCTTTAAAACCATTGTAAACCCTAGGAAGAGAACTTCAATGAGATATTAGAATAAGAGTAAGAATTAGGATAAGAACAAATAATAATTAAATCTAGGTACTAGCACTTTTGTAAATGATTTTAATAGAAATCTAATAATCAGTTTTATGATGACTGATATTTGGAGCATTATTATTTCTTAAAGTATTTAAGAAAGTCTAATATAATGAATTTGTAATTTTAGAATATGATTTAGAATATGATAAGTGTTTAGAAAATTAAATAACTTTCCATCAGTGGGAAAAAATGACTGGGAAAATTTAATTTATAAGTCAATGAGTTTTGACTTATAATTGTGTAAGTGCTGTGTGAATATGTAGAGAAATATGGAACATTTAAAATTAATGGAATGTTAATCATTTGATAAATTTGGAAGATTGATGAATGAACCATTAAACAAAGTGCAGGAGTAGTAATTCTCCATCCTCAAAAGCCCTCAACCATTAAAGAATTGTTTATGTACATGCTTAGAGTTCAGGCCATACTTTGTTGAGGACACCAAAGTATGAGCCTCAGATGAGGGTGTGGGAAGGGGGAGGAAAGGGAAGTCAGCCTCCATCCCCACCTGCAGACCCTCCGCCTCTGCCAGAGGCTGCACCCAAATAGGAGACTCAGTCCCAACTGGCCACTGATTTTCACCTGTGACCAGTGGTGTGACATCCTTCTGTGGTGAGGGTCCCAACAGCAGCAGAGGTCTCCAGGGACATCAGAGGCATCGGCTGTGATGCCTGATTCCTGGCTTCTGGGACAGGTCTGAGTTCTTCTCCACCGTGAGGCAGGATGCAACAAACACAAGTTAACAACTTGGACACTTCTCAGTTTACCCTGGCAGGGTAGACTCCAGGAAGAGAGAAAACATGAGTTGAGATTGGGGGCACAAGATGTTTAATTGGAATACTGCAAAGAGAGATATGACCTCAATTGTACCCCAAGCAGATGAAGTGGAACATATTGGTCACTTTTTTTTTAATAGATCTTTATTGGAGTATAATTACTTCACAGTGCTGTGTTAGTTTCTGTTGTACACCAGAGTGAATCAGCCATATGCATATATATATCCCCATAGCCCCTCCTGGTTACTTTTAAATCTGTGGTTTAGTTGGAGAGCTATTGTTTTGCCCCCAAAGCATCTATTCACTCTTTTTACCAGGTAGCTGTACATCACTTCTCTTCTGGGGGACCACCTCTCCTCCATGGTCAGTGCACCTGTTCCTAGTGCCGTGGATTCCTACCCCTTCTCTACCTGCCAGACTGTGATCAGGACCAGCCAGTCAGAGCATCACTTGTAAACTCTGGAGCCTGGAGCTCTGAAGGCCATCACATGGGGTGCTAGAATGAACCAAACACAAAGGAAGGCTGAACCTGTCTGCTAGACAGGGAGAAACCAGCCCCTGGACCATGGCAGTCCTGGAGCATTTCCTGGACTTTTCAGTTAGTTGAGCCAATAATTTCTCTTTGGGGCTTAAATCCATTTGATTTGGATTTTCAGTCATTTGTTACCAAAAGGGTAACAAACTTGTATCCTAACTGATACAAGTGCATCTGAGTGCTTGGAAGGATCTGGAAATTTCACCAAGGAGAGCAGCTGAGGAACTGGTGATGTAATCCGGAGAAGAGAAGATTCTAACACTACACAATAAGTCTTCAAATACCATGTCGATGGGTGTTAGTGTCCATTCAGCAGGTAGATGAGTTTTCTAATAATTAAAGTTGTGCAACAAAGGGACCAACTCCTTCAGATGGAGGCGACCTCCTTATCAGAGGAGCAATCCAGTCAAGGATGGATGGCTTCCTGACAAGGCTGTTGGCACTGAGATCCCTTCACTGGGTAGGAAACATGAATCTCAAATGACTCTTCTGACCCTAGCAGTCAACAGAAAGTCGGAGAAGATACAATAACTAGGGAAAATGAATGAAGGTACTGCAAAACTCTGCAAGGTCCTGGCTTGATCATTGAGAAGCTTTGGCGTCAACTCTCTGAATCAGCTTTGGTCTACAGCCTGATGCTGCATAATAAGAGAGCTAACGTGGAAGTCAGAGGCCTCACTGGAAAGCATAGCGGGCTAACCACTTCCTTCTCATAGAACACCAATTCTTTAAATGGGAATTCTGTAGTTGGTTTGGAATGCTCGTCTGCAAAGTCACTTCTGTTGACTTGGCCAGGATGAGAGTAAAATATGGAAGAGACCAGCCAGAAGCCTGGCGGGAACAAAGGATTCTACATACACCTGCATATATGTGTGACTATGGAAGTGACCAGAGTCAGCTCCCTGCCCCACTGGCACCTAGTGTTAGGGGCCTAGAGATCGAGATGGGCATAGAACAGTTAATGTTTTCCTCAGTGTGGCAGGTTGGCAGTTTTCACCACATGCTCTACATCTCTGACCTCTTCTTCTCCCCCAAGCTCATTGCACTTGAATCACTTGGACTTTCTTTTGATTCCTCACATACATCTGGCTCATTCCCATCTTATAGCCTTGGCCCTCGCTCTTCCATTTACCCAGAAAGCCCTACTTCTAAGTCTTTGTATAGCTGGCTTCTTGGGGTTGTTCAGGTATTAGCTCAAATGGCACCTCCTTGGTGAGTTCTTTCCTGACCACCAACGCAAATTAGCAACTTTGTCCTCAACATGTGCCCGAAGAGCTCCCATTCTCTGCGTCACATTATCCATTTTATTGTCTCCCAAGAACTCATTACTATTGGAAATTGTCTTGCTCATTTATTTTCTGCCTGTTTTAGTCTTTCCTCTCCTTGAAAGCATAAGCTCTGTGAGAGCAGGAACCCTGTCTGCTTTGTTCACTACCACATCCTCAGCTCTTAGAACAATTCCTGGCACATGGTACACATGTCATGAACATTTGTTGAATGAATAAATGATTGATTGAACCTACTCTTTCCCACCTTGCTCTTGGAGAAATTTCCTCCTATGTAACATAATGTTTTCTGGAAAACAGAGCAAGTGAGTGACTGAGACTCAACTATAAAGACTCTTGTGTTGAAAGGACTCGTCCCTGGTATGGCAACTTGCCCTTTAATTGGTTTAGTGTCCTGAGGTGACCAAGGAGGAAGGGAACACAAGACTTTATCCAGAGCCCAGCTCTCTCTGTGAGCACATCTAACGTACTCTGCAAGAGCAAGCTGACCTTATTTGTTAAAGGAGCCACGGCTCAGCAACACCCAGCCCATGGGATGCTTACTGCCTTTTCAACCCATTAGCTCTCCTCTGGTCCTCTGTGAAGAGAAGCATAGACAGAGACCTCCCTCCTCCACTGTGAAAGCCCAGAGCCTCGAGCTCCATTCAACTCTCAAGTGTGACTATCGTTTTTCCTCTTTGTATATACAAATAATTGCTTGCTAGCATGCCCAGTGCCTGAGATGATTGATAGAGGATGGTTTGTAAAGTATGCATGCACATCAACAAAGCCAGGCTTGGATCACCTTCCAAGGACTTTGCCCTATGGGAAACTTCTTTCAGGACCTGGGGAGGAAGAGACCTGTAATTATTTAAATGAAAGAAGATGGGAGGAGTACTCTTTGGAATGTCATCTCACAGGCTTTCCTGAGTTAGGAGTAATCTCCAGGCACTCTAAACACGCTGGCCAATGTGGAGCTGGCTTTAGCTTCTCAGGGAAGTCTGGGTACAGAGGGTGGGGGGAGAGGCTTCCTACAAGGAATTTTTTTTAAACAACATCTTAAATACAGGAATGGCATCTCTAGGGCAGGGACGGATATTCAGGAGGGAAGGATTGCTCAGTGATGGCGTGAGAGGGTAACCAGACCCAACACAGGGACCATGCCCATTAGAAAGGTAGCCACGGGAGGGGTGTATTTTTTGGCTAGAATACTGAACTATTGGGAAGGCTTTTATTTCTTCACTCACTTTTATAGCTGCTGGAAGTATAAGAATATGGTCCATCCTGCATTTACTCACTCATTTATTCATCAGCCAACATTACTGAGTTGCTGTTATGTTTCAGACACCATTTTTGGTTCCAAGGAATCAGCTCTGAACAGTACAGACAGGGCCCCTTTGCACACGGAGATGACATTGTAGAGGTGAAGATGGACATTTAAGAGATATTTGCACCAGGAATTAATACAGATATGACGTTATTTGTAGGTAAGTTGGCCAAAGGAAAAAAGGTCATGAGGCCAGTTTCTTCCCTTTCACACTCCACCTGTTAAAAAACCCTGCAAGGAGTTGGGGGTGGGATGGGGGCCAATAATAGCCAGAGGCAGAAGGTGAGCAGCAGCCCTGGATCCCAGGGTCCCTGCACTCCGCCCAGAAAAGGGGCGATCTCGGGAGGCACAGAAACCAGAGGCGCAAAGCTTTCCCCATTTCACTTTCTGCTCAAGCCATGCTCTCAGGGGCAAGCGGCTCTGGGCAGGCCACTGCTGACCCGACCCGCCCTCAAACCGTTTTTGCCCTCTCTGCTGACAGCTGAAAAGCCACATGTGGTATTTCTCACACAGACTTCCTCACATGTTAGATCAGTTCATGTTCTCCAGGAAGCAGACACCAAGTTGGAGTTAGGAGGGCAAGGGATTTCCTGGAGATGACTGAGAAGAAGGCGGGGAGGCAGGGAGAGCCTTCAGACCACAGTGCCGTTCTGACCCCATGAAAGACAGAAGGAAGGAAGGAGAAATAAGCAGCAAGAGCCTCAGAGCAGTACAAGCCCCAGAAAATCTCAGCCAGCCCCCCCTGGGAGCTCCAGAACAATGATTGCCCATGAGAGGAGCCCTGCGCTGGACAGAGACCGTCATGTACGTGGTCATTGCCTGTTGCTGCCCAGAAGAGTGTGGCCTCGGCTGTAACACAGCAACGGATCCTGGGGGCGGTGCAGCCGGAGCCTATTAGCTCCTCTGGACAGGTTCCCTCTTGAAGAGAGAGCTGCGTGGCTCACTCCAGTGGCTGCCCACAGGGTCAGCCATGCTGGTGGCCTCGCTCACGGTTCCAGTCTCCACTGCCGTGATGGACACCAAGGGAGGCTTTCCGTAAGCAGAGCCTTTGGCCTCTGGGGAAGACAGTAGGGATGAGATGGGGGCGGTGGGCACAGAGGGCACAGGCGGGCCCCTGGGGTTTGAGGAAACACCAGAAACTTTGCCAAGGCTCAAGAAGTGCCAGCTGTGATGGCTGAATGACAACTGGGGGGGACTCAGTAGTGGGAAGTCCTGCCAGTGCTGACCAGGGTGACCGGAAGTGGCTGACCGCCAGGAGTCACCACGTGGACAGGCCAGTGACGACACGACCCTCACAGGCAGGCAGCCCAGCCCGCAAGTTTAGTTACTCTTCCTTGGTTCCCTATATTCTCCTTGGGGCAAATGTAGACACCCGCCTCTATAAACACCCGTCTACATCCAATGGTGTCAATCCTTCTTATCCTCAGGAGCTTAGCAACTGGTATCAAAGAAAACACCTGAAAATTGTTTTGATAAAAAATTCAAGAATTAAGCTGAATCTATCTTAAACTAATTTTAAGTCATATTTCTCAAAATAGAATAGAACATCTTAGCAATACATTTAATCTAATTTAATAGTTCTTTGAAAAACTCATCCTGAATATTACATCCAATGTTAAGAGGCCCCTGGACACACCAAGGATTATATTGTATCGTGAAATGAGGAGGACACTGAACTAACATCTCTGTAGCTAAGGTCCAAAGAGAAAATAAAATGAAATAAAGCAATGCTAACCCAGCGAGAAGGGCCCCATACTTTTGAGCACCCCACATGTTACAAACACAAAATCCAAACATCCACCCTCGTGATGAGCACCACTGAGAGCCTGGGAAAACCTATCCCCAGAGCTTTTGTCCCGAATCCTCAAAACAAAGTGACTATTGATTGCTGTGAAGGGGCGGCCTCAGAGAAGTGCAGTGTGCTTAGGTGGACAGGGGGTGCTCAGATCAAGAAAGACAAATTAACCTGCCTGATCCTTCCTCTCAGAAAGTATGAATGCAATAGATTCTTACATAATGGAATATAATTTCCCAGTCGTACTGAGCATCTACTTTCCTGTTCTCTTCCTGTTCCAGTGTGTGCTTCTAGATGTTCTCAATTAGTGCTACATTCATGGCAGTTGTGTATATATGGTGGCTAAGGAACCTTTTGCAATTTTATTACATCATTCCCATTGCTATTAAATTTGGTTGTCAGCTGAATCTGTAATGTTTCAGTACATAAGCCTCCCTTTGCACTCTTGGCCTGGGCCCCTCAAATCTGAGGATCAGGCCTGGACTGTGGTATCCCTGTTACCCAGAAGAAGTCAACAAAAGGATCCATAAAATTGGGCCACACTTCATGAAAATATTCCCATTATGGATCGTTAGAAATGGTGATAATCACAGCAGCGGTTCTATAAACACACCCAAAGGCACTGGGTCTTACACATTCTGCTCTCGTAATCAGCTCTTTGCCCTGTTCTGTGTGGTATCTCTGTGTACTGCTGTAAGGAGCATCCCTCACACCCCAGCTTGTAAAGGAAGGACCACTTCTTGTCCTACCTCAGCCCTCGTCCTCCCAGTCAGGGAATCCGGGCTCTCTGAAATCTGCTCCCTGGTGGGCTCTGGAGACATGCTTCCAGATAGCCTCCTCACTCATCCTCTGCCCCAGCACTGCTGCCCCTCTGCCTAAGGTCCACGTGAAGGCATGTCTCTGTGGGTGGCTGGGCTGAGCCCCACCAGAGCCTTGCTGCGGGACCCGACCTAGAGACCTAACTCTCCCGCCCCTCACCCATGAACGGAAATCCCTCCTCCACTGCTGCTCCACGCATCTTCTCAGACAGTGCCTGGCTCCTTCTGCCGAGTCCCTTGTCTGTCTGTCTGGCTTCTCTCAGCTCCCAGACGTCCTCTGAGGACCTCTTGTGGCACCTGCCATATGACTCTCCACCCTCACCCCACCTAATCCCCAGGTAACTCCATGGCACTCGCTCAGCCCTGAGAGAGCAGGTCTCTCCCTCCCCAGACCATGTGGTAGTACTGCATGGTTCCTTTAAAAATAGACACTTAGGGACTTCTCTGGTGGTCCAGAGGCTAAGACTTCGCGCTCCCAATGCCAGGGGCTCGGGTTCGATCCCCTGTCAGGGAACTAGATCCCACATGCCGCAACTAAAGTCTCCACATGCTGCAGCTAAAGGTCCCACATGCCACAACGAAGACTGAAGATCTCGCGTGCCACAACTAAGACCCGGTGCAGTCAAATAAATAAAGTAAATAAATAAATATTTTTAAAAATAATAAAAAAATAAAAATAGACATTTAGTCTGTCCCCAGCATGACCCTTTCAAAGTAGTCATTTTTCTCAGTTTTAAAGAAAAAGAAAGAAAAGGCCATGCTACAATCCAGTTCCACTGCATTCTTTGTTACACATCAAATGATCCACTGACAGCTTCTCAGCTGCCGAAGATTTCCATTTCCAACTGTTTCTCAGAGCTAGGCACACTCAGGAGGGGAGATCAGAGACAACACCCACCAGACACCACAAATCTCAGGAGAAGTTCTGGAGTCTAGTTCTGGAGCCTTCCCAGTGGAACAAAAGGCCTCCTTCATGTGTCCGAACTGTCAGAGATGGAAGACCAGGAAAGCCATGCAGCGTGGTCCCCTAATTTTACAGGTGGGGAAACGGAGGGGCACGGAGGAGAAGCAACTGGGCCAGGTCACTCTGGAGTCAGCTGTAGGGCAGGAGCTCTGACCCAGGGTGCTTCTCATCACAGAAAGGCTGTGGATTCTGTTCCCAAGAAACAAGCCCACACTTCTTTGGTAAATAGGAAGGGACTTCCAGGGCCCTTTCACCACCCCGAAAGGAGAATTGTGGCCAGGAACTGTGGGCAGAAGTCCTTGGGCAGTCGCCAACCGAGCTGCCCAGCTCCAAACTCATATGGGCCTGGAGCATAAGAAGAAGGTGTGAGAGCAGGAGAAGGAGAAGGGGCAGTGGGGACCCCCTCTGTCTCTGCATCCTCTGCTTTCTTCCCCCACCCCCCTCACCGTTCCTGGATCCACACCCCTCCTTCCCACTGCAACGCATCCTGCCTGGCCTTCCCCACTGTCTCATCACCTGTGCCTCCTTCTGAGCAGAACAACAGTAAGGTGAGAAGATGCTCAGGAAAGTAAAGGAAGAGGGTGTTAAGTAGGTGAGATACACATCTGATACAGAGAGAGCATTTGATACAGCTCCCCAAGGAGAAAGAACTACAGCCCTCATGCTGACTGTGGAGCTTCTTAGGTCAGTTGCCTCAACCTTGGCAACACAATGGAATTACCTAAATGGCTTTAAAAAATACAGATGCCTGGACCCACCCAGAGACTGACATTTTTTTTTCAATACTTCTGAGCATCAGGATTTGTAAAAACTCCCTTGATTATTTTAATATGTACCCGGGGTTGAGATGCAGTTCTTAGAAGAAAAGCCCCTGGTCCATCTTATATTGGGTTCTCTGCTTCAAGAAGAAGCAAATAATGTTTAGATAGAAAATACTCAAATCCTTTTCCTATCCTGCTCTCAGCCTGCACACCAGGAATTACAATTGTTCTAGATTAAACTGTCAGATTTTCTGCTGAGATCCTTTTCCTGGCATCCTGGGCCTCTGCTACAATTGTCAAATCTCCATACCTCAGATTCTCCAAAGTCCTTTCCAGTTTCCATGGTATGTGGCTCTATAAAAAATGTTTAGAATCACCACTGCTATGAATGTGATCTTTTTAAAAATCCGTCTTTCCTTTCTAGGCATGGTAGAGTAACTGGTACCAGTCTTGTCCTCCCACTATTAAAAAAATGATAAAATTGGACAAAATGTATGAAACTGCTGTTTCCAAGTACAGGACAACAGGCAGTGCAGGACACTGGTCGAGGAGAGTTAGGAAACACAGTGAGCCCTACAATTGCCCTGGCTTTCTGTCAGGAGCCACTTTTCCAGACAGTGGTGCAGAGTAGCATTACAGTCTTGTCAAGTTAAGCAGACAGAGATCAGAGTTCAGAGAGGCAGAAATGGCTGGAATTTATGGGGCTGAGTACTAGAGAGGAAAGAACTATGGGAAGAAGGAGTTCCTGGATCTACATAGTGATCTCCTTGAGTTTATTGCTGAAGACCAAGCTGTGAATGCTTAGGGTGAAACTCCAAGAGGCTATGCAAAGAAGTACTGGGAATCTGTGATGAACAATCCCAGAGCTTACTCAGGGATATGAGATAGTATAGATCCAGCCAAGGAAGAGAGTTCACCGGACACCAAGGGCACTTAGTAGAGACCCTAGAGGGTTATATCTTAATAGTAGAGCTAAAATAGACTTAAAGTAAAGGCTACTCTAGACCTGCCTTAACAAATTTAAAAGCAAACCTTCAAAAAATTGAATTGATCCTAAATTCCCCAAGTGTATGCTGAAACAAAATTCAATATTCTTTAAAGAGAAAAACAAAAGAAATCTACTCAAAAAGGCTACTGTGACAATGCCTAGCACCCAACAAAAATTTGCTAAACATACAAAGATGCAGGAAAATGTGACCCATAACTAGGAAAAAAATCAGCAACAGAAGCATACCTAGAAATAACAGATTTTGGAATAAGCAAACAATTATATTAAAACAGCTATTACATATATGTTAACATAAATTGGCATAATGAGGGAAGAAGTAGAAGGGTTAAGAAAGAACAAATAAAAATTCTGGGGATAAAAAATACAATATCTGAAATGAAAAGTTTAGTGAATGGAATTACCATCAGATAAAATACTGCAGAAGAAAATGCAAGTGAATTTGAAGATGGAACAATAGAAATTCTCAAACTGACACATGGAGAGGAAAAAATTAATAGAATCTGTGAACCATGAAAATAAGTCAAAAGGTTAAACATGTGTTCATATAGAAATGATGTCTGAAATATTTCCAAATTTGGTAAATTTTTCTTTGAATCACAGATCTAATTAGCTCTACTAACCTCCAAGAAGGGCATACACAAATAAAACAACATGAAGGCATATTGCTAAAACTAAGGATAAGGAGAAAATCTTAAAGGCAGACAGAAAAAAAAAGACATACAACATAAAGAAAACAAAATGAGAATTCCCATAAATTTATCATCAGAAAAAATGCAAGCCAGCAGACAATGAAGTGGCATTTTTAAAATGCTGAAAGAAAAAACAAATCAATCCAGAATTCTATAAGAAGTGCAAATATGCTTCAAAACTAAAAGTGAAATAAAGATATTTTCAGACAAACAAAAGTTGAGAGAATTCATTGTCAACAGACCTACTTTACAAAATAATATTTTTTATAAATATAAATAGAAAATTTTTATAAATATAAATAGAAATTTTTCAGGCTGAAGAAAAATGACTCTGATGGAATCTTGTACCTACACAAAGGAATGAAATGTGTCAGAAATAGTAAATAAGTGGGTAAATATAAAATACCTTTTCCTCATTTAAAAATTTATTTAGGAGATAACTTGCTGTTCAAAGAATAAAATAATAACAATATATTGTAGGATTTATAACAGAAGTAATATGTATGATAACAATAGGACAAAGGATTAGGGGCTTAAATATATTGTTGTAAATTTCTATATTATACATGAAGTGATACAATATTATTTAAATGTAGACTGTGGTAAGTTAAATATATACATTGTAAATCTTATTGCAACCATTAAAAAATAAAACAAGACATATAGCTAAAAACTAAAAGTAGAGATGAAGTGAAATACCAACTGTATTAAAAAAAAAGAAAACAGCCCCAACTATATGCTGTCTGTAAGAATCCTACTTTAATCATAAAGACTCATAAAAGTTAAAGGTAAAAATATCTTTTGTAGAAAAGGATATAAAATGCAAATACTAACTATAAGAAAGCTAACAGGGCTTCCCTGGTGGCGCAGTGGTTGAGAGTCCGCCTGCCGTTGCAGGGGACGCGGGTTCGTGCCCCGGTCCGGGAGGATCCCACGTGCCGCGGAGCTGCTGGGCCTGTGAGCCATGGCCGCTGAGCCTGCACGTCCGGAGCCTGTGCTCCGCAACGGGAGAGGCCACAGCAGTGAGAGGCCCGCATAACGCAAAAAAAAAAAAAAGAAAGCTAAGAATGCTATATTAATATTAATTAAGCAGGCTTTAGTTCAAAGAATATTATCAAAGGTAAAGATGGACATTTCATAATGATAAAAGTGTCAATTCCCCCAAGAGGACATAACAATCCTAGACATTTATGTACCCAAAAGTAAAACTTCACACCACACGAAGCAAAAGCTAACAGAACTGAAAAGAGAAATAGACTTTATCCATAATTACAGTTAGATATTTCAACATTTCTCTATTAATTTATAGAACAAGTAGACAGAAAAACTGGCTAGTATATAGGAGATTTTTTTTTTTTTTTTTGCGGTATGCGGGCCTCTCACTGTTGTGGCCTCTCCCGTCACGGAGCACAAGCTCCGGACGCGCAGGCTCAGTGGCCATGGCTCACGGGCCCAGCTGCTCTGCGGCATGTGGGATCTTCCCGGACCAGGACACGAACCCGTGCCCCCTGCATTGGCAGGCAGACTCTCAACCACTGCGCCACCAGGGAAGCCCTATATAGGAGATTTGAACAGTAATTAGCCAACTTGATTTCATAACGTTTATGGAACACTCCACCAAAAACAGCAGAACATACATTCTTTTTTAGTACACATGGAACATTCACCAGTATAGACCATATTCTGGGCCATAAAAAAAGTCTCAATAAATATAAAAATACTGAAGTATATGTTCTCTGCCCACTCAGAATTAAATTAGAAATTGGTAACAAATATATCTAGGGGAAAAATTCCCCAAATATTTGGAAATTAAAAAACAAGCTTCCTAATAACCTATGGGCCAAAGAAGAAATCATGAAAATACTTTGAAGTGGATGAAAATGAATATACAACATATCAAAATTAGAAAAATGTAGCTAGAGCAGTACTTGGATAAAAATTAATAGCTTTATATGTTTATATTTGAAAAGGTCTAAAATCAAGTATATAAGCTTCCACTTTAAGAAGCTAAAAAATGAAGATCAAATTAAACCCAAAGTAGAGAGAGTGAAAATCAATGAAAATGGACAAATGATAAGAACATCAATTTTTAACCTCTAGTTTTTTTTTAAAAGATTAGTAAAATTGATAAACTGTTAGGTAGATTGACAAGAAGAAAACAGAGAAGACACAAATTGCTAATATCAGGAATGAAAGAGGGCACATCATTACAGATGCTATAGACATTAAAACGATGCAAGAGAATATTAGGAACAATTCTATGCCAATAAATTTGACAACTTAAATGAACAAATCATTTGAAAAATACAATAACAAAACTGGAAAAGGAGAAATAAAAAGTCTGGATAATCATATGCTTACTAAAGAAATTGAATTTGTAAATAAATTTCTTTCCATAAGGAAAACTGCACTCCTAGATGGTATCACTGATGGATTCTTTTGAACATTTCAGAAAGAACTAATACTAGTACTACATAAATTCTTTATAAAAGAGAAGAAGGAACATTTCCCAACTTGGCTTATGAGGGCAGCATTACCTTGTTACTAAAATCAAGCAAAGATGTTACAAGAAAAGAAAACTATAGACCAATATCCCTCAAGAATACAAACACAAAAATATCTAACAAGATATTAGCACAGAAAGTTTAGCAATATTTAAAAGGGGTAAAGTATTATGAACAAGTAGTGTTTATCCCAGGAATGCAAAGTTGACAACATTTGAAAATCAATCAACATAATCCACCATATTGACAGAATAAAAGAGAAAAACAACATGATTGTCTCAAGAAAACAAAAAGAAAAGACATTTGACGTAATTCCACATCTATTCATGGTAACCAATCAGAAACAGAGGGGAATTTCCTCAACCTATAAACAGAATCAATGAAAACCCTACAGCTAACTTCATACCTAATAGTAAAAGATGGAATGCTTTCTCCCTGAGATCAGGGAGAAGGAAAGAATGTTTGCGATCATCATTTCTATCCAACACTGTACAGGAGGTCTTAGTCAGTGTAAGAGACAAGCACAGGAAATAAAGGGCATTCATATTGGAAAGTAAGAAGTAAAACTACGCTGTTTACTGTGTACAGAGTTTCAGCTGAAGAAGATGAAAAAGTTCTGGAGATGGATGGTGATAATTGTTGCACAACATTGTGAATGTACTTAATGTCACAGAACTTTACATTTTAAAATGGTTAAAATGATAAATCTTATGTTATATATATTTTACCACAATACAAATTAATAAAACTTTAAAAAGTAAAATTGTATTTTCAGATAACACAATTGTATACATAGAAAATCTAATGAGGCTACAAAATGTTACTAGAAGTAATAAGTTCTAGATCTCAGAATACAAAGTCAATATACAAAAATCAAACAGAAGTATTTCTATATAGTAGCAATGAACAATTCGAACAGAAATTTTATAATTCCATTTATAATACCATTGAAAAAACATGATATATTTAAGAATAAATTTAACAAAAAATATGCAGACATGTACTCAAAACTACAAAACATCACTAAAGGAAGTTAAAGATGAACTAAATAAATGGAGACAGAGTACGTGAATTGGAAGACTCAATATCATTAAGAAATCAAATCCCCCCAAATTGATCTATAGATTCAATGTGATGTTCATGAGTTGAATCTAAAATTTATAAAGGAGTACAAAGGATCTAGAATAGTTAAGAATATTTTTATAAACAACAAATTTGGAGTTCTTACCTACCTGATTTCAAGACTTACTAAGTACTATAACTATCAAGACAATGTGGCAGGGGACCTTCAAGATGGTGGAGAAGTAAGACATGGAGATCACCTTCCTCCCCACAAATACATCAGAAATACATCTACATGTGGAACAACTCCTACAAGACACCTACTGAATGCTTGCAGAAGACCTCAGACTTCCCAAAAGGCAAGAAACTCTCCACGTACCTGGGGTGCATGAGGAGAGGGGATTCAGAGCACCACCTAAAGGAGCTCAAGAGGCAGGTGCGAGCCACAGCTATCAGCACGGACACCAGAGACAGGAGTGAAACGCTAATGCTGCTGCTGCAGCCACCAAGAAGCCTGTGTGAAAGCACAGGTCACTACGCACACTTCCCCTCCCAGGAGCCTGTGCAGCCCGCCACTGCCAGGTTCCTGTGATCCAGAGACAACTTCCCCGGGAGAATGACAGAGAGCCTCAGGCTGTTGTAACGTCATGCCTCTGCCTCCACAGGCCTGCCACGCATTCTGTACCCTGCCCTCCTCCCGGCCTGAGTGAGCCAGAGCCCCCTCATCAGCTGCTAATTTAACCCCATCCTGTCTGGGCGGGGAACAGATGTCCTCAGGCAACCTACACGCAGAGGCGGGGCCAAATCCAAAGCTGAACCCCAGGAGCTGTGAGAACAAAGGAGAGAAAGGGAAATTCCTCCCAGCAGCCTCAGGAGCAACGGATTAAATCTCCACAATCAACTTGATGTACCCTGCATCTGTGGAATACCTGAATAGACAACAAATCATCCCAAAATTGAGATGGTGGACTTTGAGAGCAACTGTAGACTTGGGGTTTGCTTTCTGCGTTGAATTTGTTTCTGGTTTTATGTTTATCTTAGTTTAGTATTTAGAGTTTATTATCATTGGTAGATTTGTTTATTGATTTGGTTGATCTCTTCCTCCTTTTTTTAAAAAAAAATATATATATATTTTTTTTCCTTTTTCTCCTTTTGAGAGTGTGTATGTCCTTTTCTATTTTTGAGAGTATGTATGTGTATGCTTCTTTGTGTGATTTTGTCTGTATAGCTTTGCTTTTACCATTTGTTCTAGGGTTCTGTCTGTCCATTTTGTTGTTTTTCTTTTTAGTATAGTTTTTAGTGCTTGTTATCATTGGTGGATTTGTTTTTTGATTTGGTTGCTCTCTTCTTTCTTTTTTTATTACTTTTTAATTTTTAATAATTATTTTTTATTTTATTTTATTTTATTTATTTATTTTCTCCCTTTTCTTCTGACTGTGTGGCTGACAGTGTCTTGGTGCTCCATCCAGGTGTCAGGCCTGTGCCTCGGAGGTGGGAGAGACAAGTTCAGGACATTTGTCCATCAGAGACCTCCTGGCTCCATGTAATATCAAATGGCAAAAGCTCTCCAAGAGATCTCCATCTTAACACTAAGACCCAGCTCCACTCAATGAGCAGCAAGCTACAGTGCTTGACACCCTATGCCAAACAACTAGCAAGACAAGAACACAACCCCACCCATTAGCAGAGAGGCTGCCTAAAATCATAATAAGGTCACAGACACCCCAAAATACACCACTGGATGCAGTCCTGCCCACCAGAAAGACAAGATCCAGCCTCATCCACCAGAACACAGACACTAGTCCCCTCCACCAGGAAGTCTATACATACAGCCCACTGAACCAACCTTACCCACTGGGGGCACACACCAAAAACAATGGGAACTATGAACCTGCAGCCTGCCAAAAGGAGACCCCAAAGACAGTAAGCTAAGCAAAATGAGAAGACAGAGGAATACACAGCAGATGAAGAAGCAAAGTAAAAACCCACCAAACCAAACAAATGAAGAGGAAATAAGCAGTCTACCTGAAAAAGAATTCAGAGTAAATGATAGTAAAGATGATCCAAAATCTTGGAAATAGAATGGAGAAAATGCAAGAAACGTTTAACAAGGACCTAGAAGAACTAAAGAGCAAACAAACCATCATGAACAACACAATAAATGAAATTAAAAATTCTCTAGAAGGAATCAATAGCAGAATAACTGAGGCAGAAGAATGGATAAGTGACCTGGAAGATAAAATAGTGGAAATAACTACTGCAGAGCAGAATAAAGAAAAAAGAATGAAAAGAATTGAGGACAGTCTCAGAGACTTCTGGGACAACATTAAACGCACCAACATTTGAATTATATGGGTCACAGAAGAATAGAAAAAGAAAGGGACTGAGAAAATATTTGAAGAGATTATAGTTGAAAACTTCCCTAATATGGGAAAGGAAATAGTTAATCAAGTCCAGGAAACACAGAGAGTCCTATACAGGGTAAATCCAAGGAGGAACATGCTAAGACACATATTAATCAAAATATCAAAAATTAAATACAAAGAAAACATATTAAAAGCAGCAAGGGAAAAACAACAAATAACATACAAGAGAATCGACATAAGGTTAAAAGTTGATCTTTCAGCAGAAACTCTGCAAACCAGAAGGGAGTGGCAGGACATATTTAAAGTGATGAAATGGAAAAACCTACAACCAAGATTACTCTACCTAGTGAGGATCTCATGCAGGGTCGATAGAGAAATTAAAACCTTTACAGACAAGCAAAAGCTGAGAGAATTCAGCACCACCAAACCAGCTTTACAACAACTGCTAAAGGAACTTCACTAGGCAGGAAACACAAGAGAAGGAAAAGACCTACAATAACAAACCCAAAACAATTCAGAAAATGGGAATAGGAAAATACATATCAATAATTACCTTAAATATAAATGGATTAAATGCTCCCACCAAAAGACATAGACTGGCTGAATGGATACAAAAACAAGACCCATATATATGCTGTCTACAAGAGATCCACTTCAGACCTATGGACACATACAGACTGAAAGTGAGGGGATGGAAAAAGATATTCCATGCAAATGGAAATCGGAAGAAAGCTGGAGTAGCAATTCTCATATCAGACAAAATAGACTTTAAAATAAACACTATTACAAGAGACAAAGAAGGACACTACATAATGCTCAAGGGATCAATCCAAGAAGAAGATATAACAATTGTAAATATTTATGCACCAAACAGAGGAGCACCTCAATACATAAGGCAAATGCTAACAGACATAAAAGGGGAAATCAACGTAACACAAAACTAGTAGAGGACTTTAACATCCCACTTTCACCAATGGACAGATCATCCAAAATGAAAATAAATAAGGAAACACAAGATTTAAATGACACATTAAACAAGATGGACTAAATTGATGTTTATAGGACATTCCATCCAAAAAAACAGAATATACTTTCTTCTCAGGTTCTCATGGAATATTCTCCAGGATGGATCATATCTTAGGTCACAAATCAAGCCTCAGTAAATTTAAGAAAATTGAAATCGTATCAAGTATCTTTTTCTACTACAACGCTATGAGACTAGACATCAATTACACGAAAAAATCTGTAAAAAATACAAACACATAGAGGCTAAACAATACACTACTTAATAATCAAGAGATCGCTGCAGAAATCAAAGAGGAAATAAAAAAATACCTAGAAACAAATGACAATGAAAACACGATGACCCAAAACCTATGGGATGCAGCAAAAGCAGTTCTAAGAGGGAAGTTTATGACAATACAATCCTACCTCAAGAAAAAAGAAACATCTCAAATAAACAACCTAACCTTACACCTAAAGCAATTAGAGAAAGAAGAAAAAAAAAAACCAAAGTTAGCAGAAGGAAAGAAATCATAAAGATAAGATCTGAAATAAATGAATAAGAAATGAAGGAAACAATAGCAAAGATCAATAAAACTAAAAGCTGGTGATTTGAGAAGATAAACAAAATTGATAAAACATTAACCAGACTCATCAAGAAAACAAGGGAGAAGACTCAAATCAATAGAATTAGAAATGAAAAAGGAGATGTAACAACTGACACTGCAGAAATACAAAGGATCATGAGAGATTACTACAAGCAAAAATATGCCAATCAAATGGACAACCTAGAAGAAATGGACAAATTCTTAGAAAAGCACAACCTTCTGAGACTGAATCAGGAAGAAATAGAAAATATAAACAGACCAATCACAAGCACTGAAATTGAAACTGTGATTAAAAATCTTCCAACAAGCAAAAGGCCAGGACCAGCTGGCCTTACAGGCGAATTCTATCAAACATTTAGAGAAGAGCTAACACCTATCCTTCTCAAACTCTTCCAAAATATAGCAGAGGGAGGAACACTCCCAAATGCATTTTAAGAGGCCACCATCACCCTGATACCAAAACCAGACCAAAGATGTCACAAAGAAAGAAGACTACAGGCCAATATCACTGACGAACATAGATGCAAAAATCCTCAACAAAATACTAGCAAACAGAATCCAGCAGCACATTAAAAGGATCATACACCGTGATCAGGTGGAGTTTATCCCAGGAATGCAAGCATTCTTCAATATATGCAAATCAATCAATGTGATAAACCATATTAACAAATTGAAGGAGAAAAACCATATGATCATCTCAATAGATTCAGAGAAAGCTTTTGACAAAATTCAACACCCATTTATGAAAAACACCCTCCAGAAAGTAGGCATAGAGGGAACTTACCTCAACATAATAAAGACCATATATGACAAACCCCCAGCCAACATCGTTCTCAGTGGTGAAAACTGAAACCATTTCCACTAAGATCAGGAACAAGACAAGGTTGCCCACTCTCAACACTATTAGTCAACACAGTTTTGGAAGTTTTAGCCACAGCAATCAGAGAAGAAAAAGAAATAAAAGGAATCCTAGTCGGAAAAGAAGAAGTAAAGCTGTCACGGTTTGCAGATGACATGATACTACATACATAGAGAATCCTAAAGATGCTACCAGAAAACTACTAGAGCTAATCAATGAACTCGGTAAAGTAGCAGGACACAAAATTAATGCACAGAAATCTCTTGCATTCCTATACACTAATGATGAACAATCTGAAAGAGAAATTAAGGAAACACTCCCATTTACCACTGCAACAAAAAGAATAAAATACCTAGGAATAAACCTACCTAAGGAGACAAAAGACCTGTATGCAGAAAACTATAAGACACTGATGAAAGAAACTAAAGATGATACAAACAGATGGAAAGATATACCATGTTCTTGCATTGGAAGAATCAACATTGTGAAAATGACTCTACTACCCAAAGCAATCTACAGATTCAATCCAATCCCTATCAAACTACCAATGGTATTTTTCACAGAACTAGAACAAAAAATTTCACAAGTTGTATGGAAACACAAAAGACGCTGAATAGCCAAAGCAATCTTGAGAAAGAAAAATGGAGCTGGAGGAATCAGGTTCCCTGGCTTCAGACTATACTACAAAGCTACAGTAATCAAGGCAGTATGGTACTGGCACAAAAACAGAAATATAGATCAATGGAAGAGGATAGAAAGCCCAGAGATAAACCCACGCACATATGGTCACCTTGTTTTTGATAAAGGAGTCAAGAATATACAATGGAGGGCTTCCCTGGTGGCACAGTGGTTGGGAATCTGCCTGCCAATGCAGGAGACATGGGTTCGAGCCCTGGTCTGGGAGGAACCCACACGCTGCGAGCAGCTAATCCTGTGTGCCACAGCTGCTGAGCTTGTGCTCTGGAGCCCACGAGCTGCAACTGCTGAGGCCCTCATGCCTAAGCCTGAGCTCTGCAACAGGAGAAGCCACCCAATGAGAAGCCTGCACACCATGACTAAAGAATGGCCCCTTCTTGCCGCAACTAGAGAGAGCCCTCGCACAGCAACAAAGATCCAACACAGCCAAAAATAAATAAATAAATAAATTTATTTAAAAAATAAAAGAATATACAATGGAGAAAAGACAACCTCTTCAATAAGTGGTGCTGGGAAAACTGGACAGCTACCTGTAAAAGAATGAAATTAGAACACAACCTAGCACCATACACAAAAATAAACTCAAAATGGATTAAAGACCTAAATGTAAGGCCAGACACTATAAAACTCTTAGAGGAAAGCATAGGCAGAACACTTTATGACATAAATCACAGCAAGATCCTTTTTGACCCACCTCCTAGAGAAATGGAAATAGAAACAAAAATTAAAAAATGGAACCTAATGAAACTTAAAAGCTTTTGCACAGCAAAGGAATTCATAAACAAGACGAATAGACAACCCTCAGAATGGGAGAAAATATTTGCAAATGAAGCAACTGACAAAAGATTAATCTCCAAAAGTTACAAGCAGCTCATGCAGCTCAATATCAAATAAACAAACAACCCAATCCAAAAATGGGCAGAAGACTTAAGTAGACATTTCTCCAAAGAAGATATACAGATTGCCAACAAACACATGAAAGGATGCTCAACATCACTAATCATTAGAGAAATGCAAATCAAAACTACAGTGAGGTATCACCTCACACCAGTCAGAATGGCCATCATCAAGACATCTAGAAACAGTAAATGCTGGAGAGGGTGTGGAGAAAAGGGAACCCTCTTGTACTGTTGGTGGGAATGTAAATTGATACAGCTACTATGGTGAACAGTATGGAGGTTCCTTAAAAAACTAAAAATAGAACTACCATACAACACAGCAATCCCACTACTGGGCATATACCCTGAGAAAACCATAATTCAAAAAGAGTCATGTAGCAAAATGTTCATTGCAGCTCTATTTACAATAGCCAGGAGATGGAAGCAACCTAAAGGTCCATCGACAGATGAATGGATAAAGAAGATGTGGCACATACATACAATGGAATATTACTCAGCCATAAAAAGAAACGAAATTGAGTTATTTGTAGTGAGGTGGATGGACCTAGAGTCTGTCATACAGAGTGAAATAAGTCAGAAAGAGAAAAACAAACACCGTATGCTAACACATATATATATGGAATCTAAAAAAAAAAAATGGTTCTGAACCTAGGGGCAGGACAGGAATAAAGACGCAGACGTAGAGAATGGACTTGAGGACACAGGGAGGGGGAAGGGTAAGCTGGGACGAAGTGAGTGGTATGGACTTATATATACTACCAAATGTAAGGTAGAGAGCTAGTGGGAAGCAACAGCATAGCACAGGGAGAGCGGCTCGGTGCTTTGTGACCACCTAGAGGGGTGGAATAGGGAGGGTGGGAGGGAGACGCAAAAGAGAGGAGATATGGGGATATATGTATATATATAGCTGATTCACTTTGTTATAAAGCAGAAACTAACACACCATTGTAAAGCAATTATACTCCAATAAAGATGCTAAAAAAAAGAAGATAATGTGGCATTAGCATAAGGATACACATATCAATCAATGCGACAAAACAGAGAATCCAGAAATGGACCCACACATATGTGGCCATTGTTTTTTGACACAAGTGCAAAGGTAATTTAATGTCGGAGAGAAGTTTTTGGAAAAGTGGTGCCGGAACAACTGGATGTAGTATGTTTAAAAAGAAAAAAGGACAAGAATCTTTTCTCTTATCTCATACCATACATAAAAATGTACTCAAAAGGCATCATAGACCTAAAGATAAGAATAAACTATAAAACTTCTAAAAGAAAACTTAAGAGCAGATTTTTGTAATCTTAGGGTAGGCAAAATTTCTTAGGATACCAAAAAGCACAAACCATAAAAGATAAGATTATTAAATAGAAAGGACTTCCTCAAAGTTAAAACTACTCCTTTTCTCTTTTGGCTGCACCACAGGGCATGGGGATTCCCTGACCAGGGATTGAAACTGTGTCCCCTGAAGTGGAAGTGCAGAGTCAACCACTGGACCACCAGGCAAGTCCTAAATACTTCTACTTTTAAAAGACACTACTAAGAAAATGACAAGGCAATCCACAAAATGGCAGAAAATATATCTGATAAATACACACACATCTGACAAAGAATGTATATCTAAAATATATAAAGAGCTCAATAATCAGAAAACAAACAAACAAATATGGGCAGAAGATTTGGAAAGGAACCACAAAAGGAGATACACAAATAATTAAAAGCATGTGAAATGATGCTCAACATCATTAATTACCAAGCAGATACAAAGTAAAATCACAATAAGAGATATGACCCATCCATTAGAATGGCTAAAATGTTTTTTTAACATCTTTATTGGAGTATAATTGCTTTACAATGGTGTGTTAGTTTCTGCTTTATAACAAAGTGAATCAGTTATACATATACATATGTTCCCTTATCTCTTCCCTCTTGCATCTTCCTCCCTCCCACCCTCCCTATCCCACCCCTCCAGGCGGTCACAAAGCACTGAGCTGATATCCCTGTGCTATGCGGCTGCTTCCCACTAGCTAGCTATTTTACATTTGTTAGTGTATATATTTCCATGCCTCTCTCTCGCTTTGTCACAACTCACCCTTCCCCCTCCCCATATCCTCAAGTCCGTTCTCCAGTACGTCTGTGTCTTTATTCCTGTCTTACCCCTAGGTTCTTCATGACATTTTTTTTCTTAAATTCCATATATATGTGTTAGCATACGGTATTTGTCTTTCTCTTTCTGACTTACTTCACTCTGTATGACAGACTCTAGGTCTATCCACCTCATTACAAATAGCTCAATTTCATTTCTTTTTATGGCTGAGTAATATTCCATTGTATATATGTGTCACGTCTTCTTTATCCATTCATCCGATGATGGGCACTTAGGTTGTTTCCATCTCCGGGCTATTGTAAATAGAGCTGCAATGAACAGTTTGGTACATGACTCTTTTTGACTTATGGTTTTCTCAGGGTATATGCCCAGTAGTGGGATTGCTGGGTCATATGGTAGTTCTATTTGTAGTTTTTTAAGGAACCTCCATACTGTTCTCCATAGTGGCTGTACCAATTCACATTCCCACCAGCAGTGCAAGAGTGTCCCCTTTTCTCCACACCCTCTCCAGCATTTATTGTTTCTAGATTTTTCGATGATGGAGAATGGCTAAATTTAAAAGATGGACATACAGAGAACTGGCGAAAATGTGGAGCAACTGGAACTCTCACACATTGCTGGTGAGCATACTAAATGCTACAAACACTTTGGCGATTTGACAGTTTAGCAGTTTCTGAAAAGTTAGCCATACACTTAAGCTACAAGTCAGCAATCTCATCCCCAGGTTTTTGCCCAGGAGAAATGAAAACCTATGTCCACACAAAGGCTTTATTCATAATATACAAATACTGTAAACAACCTAAATGTTCATCAACAAATGAATGGATAGACTCATTGTGGCATATCCACACAATGGACACTAGTCAACAATAAAAAGGGAACAAACTACTGCTAATCACATAGACAGGATGAATCTCAAAAGCATTGTTTTGAGTAAAAGTAACCAGACACAAAGAAGTGCATATTTATGAGACCATTTATATGAAACTGAAACTGAGTGGGACCCTGGGGTCTTCCCAGGTACACACCTGCATGTCCCATGCCTCTTGTTTATGTAAAAGCTTTAGCCTCCTAGGTCTTCCCTGAGTTCCAAAGAGCAAATTTAATTAGAGAAGTGAGAAAATGCAGAGACACAGAAAAAGAGTCAAGTGAGACAAAATAAAAATAGTTTAGCCATAAAACAAAATCAAGGACATTTAGTTCTTCCTCAAGGGCTAGATAATATCCTGAGCCATATCCTTGAGCTGTTCTGCAGATACTAAAACCCCCACCAGGTGGAAGAAGTTAACTGCATGGTGACCATGAGCCCCCAGACGGGCTGGAGCCTGAGGACTGATAATGCTGACCCCTGTGACCTTCCCTGTTACCTCACCACCCACCAATCAGAAAATTACACACAAGCTGATTGTGCACCCTGTGACACTCTCCCTCACACTGTCTTTAAAAACCCTTCCTTAAAAGCCATTGGGGAGTTCTGGTCTTTTGAGCATGAGCTGCCCATTCTCCTTACCTGGCCCTACAATAAACCCTGTATTTTCCTTCACCGCAACCTGGTGTCAGTACATTGCCTTTGCTGCAAACCAGGCGAGCGAACCCAAGTTTGGTTCAGTAGCAAAATTCCAAAAAAAGACAAATTTGACCTATATTGACAGAAGCAGATCAGTGGTTGCTCGAGACTGGGGTTGTCGGAGGGGATAAGCTGTGAAGAGGTACTAACGGTACTGGCTACATAATCTGTGGGGCCCAGTGTAAAATGAGAATGCGGGGCACCCTGTTCAGAAGTTAAGAATTTCAAGGCAGGGACAGCAGAGCATTAAACCAAGCGAGGGGCCCTTCTGAGCCTGACTCCCCGACCCCGTGTGAGGGCACAGGTCGCACACCCATGAAACTGACCCTGGGTACAAGGGGACTTTTAGTAGGGGTGAAATGCTCTATATTTGATTTTGGTGGTGGTGACATGTTTGTGTACATTTGTCAAAATGCAAATGGCAGAAATTACCAAAACCACTGGGAGCAAAACTGCAGACAAACCAGCCAACAATCTCCAGTGACTTGCTTTCTACATTAATCTATTAAAAGCAATCTTTTAGCCTTCAGATTTCAGCCATGCTCTCTCCAGGAACCTCCCAGAAAGTCCTCATTTTCATTTATTATCTGTTTATCGCATATCTACTTACTGGCATTATCCAAGGAGTTGGAGACAAAAAGGATTTTTTTATTTTTGGCCACGCTGCACAGCATGCGGGATCTTAGTTCCCCGACCAGGGATCAAACCCACAGCCCCTGCAGTAGAAGCCCGGAGTCTTAACCACTGGACCACCAGGAAAGTCCTACAAAGATTTTTTAAAAGACAATGTCTGCTCTCAAAGAATAAATACAGTTGTCCCTCAGTATCCATGGGGCATTTTTTCCAGGACCCCCTGGGATACCAAAATCCAAGGATGCTCAAGTCCCTTATATAAAATGGCATACTATTTGCTTGTAACCTATGCGCATCCTCCCGTATATTTTAAATCATCTTAATGCCTAATACAATGTAAACGCTATGTAAATAGCTGTAAATTCAAGTTTTGCTTTTTGAAACTTTCTGGAATTTTTTTTTCTGAATATTTTCGATCTGAGCTTAGTTGAATCCATGGATGCAGAACCCACGAACAAAATAGTCTAGTCCTGTGCCATCTGATATAGTAGACTTAAGCAGCATGTGGCTATTTAAATTGCATCAATGAAAATTAAATGAAACTAAAAATTTCAGTTCCTCGTTGTCACTAGCCACATTGCAAGTGCTCAGAAGCCACCTGTGGCTAGTGGCTGTCATACTGGCTCAGAGGATATTTTCACATCGCGGAGAATTCTACTGGATAGCGCTTGGCCTGGGCATAGGCAGTGGGGGAGAGACATAAATTAGATAGATCCACATTTCTCCTGGTTTTAAATACTTGCCAACACCACAGTCTTTTATGTTCAATCGCTTACAGACCAGAAGCAGCCCCTAGCCAGGCCAGGGAATGCAGTGGGGTTTCGGGGTCCTGCTTACCTGGGGAAGAAGTCAACCCCTGGGAAGTCTGCTTTTTGTCAAACGTGAGCTCAGCTTCCCTTCCTGGGCTGAAATACTCCTAGGAACTCTTACTCAGTGTTGTCCATTAGCTACCCAGGTATTTCTTTCTCCAAGCACCTCAGGCGAGAGCATCAGTCCAGAGGTCCTCAACTTCTCCTCCCCAACAGCTTAAAGGACGCGATACCTGCCCACCGGCTTCAGCACTACATGATGTGAGATTTGGGGAGCAGCAGATCAGTGGCTCCAAAGACAACTGTAAACTCTAACCCCCTCCACCCATGGATTCAGAAACCCTCTCTCCAATGTCTTTCCTGCTAGAATAACTTGTCTATTTTAATCTCCCACCTGATACATGAATCCCCTCTGCAACCCATCTGTCAATGAGTTGCCAGCCTCTGCTTCAACACCTCCAGTGATGAGAAGCTCCTTGCTTCCCCCTACAGCCCATTCCGTCATTTGGGAAGCATTCTTTCGATGGAGTCAGACAGAAGGTGACTATAGAGACTCCTCCGCTTGGTCTTGGTTCCCTGATTTCTCCTTCTTTTGTAAGTCCTTTAATTTGTGAAGAGGACTCTGGTTTCCCACCAAGAGCCTTAGCCTCTCCTGCCTAATAAGCTCTGCCCGAGAGCATCTCTTCCTGCACCCTGTGCAGGGGACCTAGCACAGCCTGCACCACATCCTTTGTAACAGGAGTGCTTGTGCTGAATGCTCGAGGTGGCCCCCAAAGAATCACTGGTCTGGAGCCTCTTTTGAAGTCTTCCATCGTTGGTCACATCAACAAAAAAATCATTAAAAATTTACATTTGTGTCAATGGCAAAACCGCTCTTACAGAGGCAGGTCACTCAAGGTTCTCTGCAGAAACACCACACAGGATATTTCTTCTTGAATTACGCTCTAGGTTTTAAAAATTGTCCACGAAATGGGTAAGTTTCCTGCTTTATTATGAGAGCTCTCTGGGTGTTTGTTTGTTTACTTGTTAAGCCTTTCTCATCAGATGCTCTGGAGCTCCCAGCCAGCAGGACCCCTCTTACCTGATGCTGTGTCCTGGGTGATACCAACACTCCTGTGGCCACGGCTGCAGGTGCTGCAGCTGTTTGGGGAAGCTCAGGAGGCCTCAGTGAGAAGCGCGGGGAAGGTGAAATCTATGATCCGCTGGCCCCGATCCCTCCCACCTCCGCCTTCCTCCTCACTGCCAAGGAAGGGACACTGAGGGGCCAAGAACAGGGACCCACCTGATGGAGACAAAAAGGCAAGTCAGGGGACAGCAAAATCACACCCCAGACTTCTGAAGTGTGTTGTAAAAGGAGTGGGAGTGGCTTGGCAGGTGGACTTAACCAAACGAGTCTGTTAAAAAGAAAACTACCATCAAAAATATTTTAATCGTTAGCACTATGTCAAAGTGAATTATCATTTCATCCAGGAGGATGGCTTCCTAAGGGCTTCTTCTTTTTCTTTATTTCACAACCTGGAGTCAGTAGAACCAGCCTGGGCATGTACCATATCCCTGGTCCTCCTAACCCAAGTGTACCCCTGATCCCCTCTCCCCAAGGGTACCTGCATCCCCTTCCCAAGTGTACCCCACCCCCTCCCCAAATGTACCCATACAAAGAGCTGCAGCCTTTCCTTGGAGCCTCTTCCACTCTCTTTCACCTGAGCATCCCACACTGAGACCCACCACCAGGCAGCCCACCCAGCATTCATACTCAGCTGTCCCTGAAGGTGGGCGGGGCCCGTCCACAAACCCCAGGGGCCAAATGTGTTTCAGAATCCAGAACTTTTGGGATTTTGGAAAGTTACTATAGTGCATATTACTTGGATTATGTAAAACCCCAGTGGGGCCTGGGGCAGGACTCAATAGTCAAATGCATCAGTATTTCTGAGCCAAACGTCTGCACTATGTGGGATAAAGATGGCAAAGAGCTGCAGGTCAATTCAGGTCAGGTCGTGCTGCCAAATGAGTTTTTTTACAACTTGCAGTTTTCAGAGCTGTCTTGACCTGTTGGAATTGTGGGTAAGGGATGCTAGGACTGCCTGTCTTCTCCTTTCTCTTCTTTATGTTGCTTGAGTTATTTCCCAAATTAATTTGCCATAAAGAGATTCCTGCTGTGTTTGTGGGCAAAGTTTGAAAGGCAGTTAATAAATAGTGCTGAAATCTTTGTGCTCATCCCAAATTTAAATAGAAGAAAATCTTTGTTTCACCTGGGCAAAACCCTTTCACAACACCTGCCTGTCTGTCATCTTCCGTGTTCCCTAATTTGTCTTCAGAAAACCAAACCATCTGCCACCTTCCAGCCCAGCCCTTGCACCTGCACCTTCCAGATGGCCACCTTTTCTTCAAAAGCGCCTCACCCCCTCCTTTAATCCCCGGTGACATCCAGAGCCGGTGTGTGTTAATCACAGATTTGGTGGGGGTGGGGGGGGGGGGGGGGCTTCATCCTTGAAAGAAAGATGATAGGGACTAATTATCCGAGGACCACTCACAGACTCATCTTAAATCTACGCAGTGTGGGAGCAGGGGAAATCTCTTAGTGAATGGAGAGAAAGTTCCTGGAGGAGCCCCTCACCATCTAACGCGCACTGCTTTCAGGTCAACCGCAATGTAGCGTCTCCTCGGTTCCACGCTCACCTTCCACAGAGCTTCCTCTTACGAAACCCACACAATTCCCACACCCTCCCTCCAGCCTCCCTTAGCAGGTGGGGATATTGTTTTAGCGAGAGCTGGACAGATGTGCTCATATTTCAGCTCTGTTTATAATTCAGAAGTTGGCTACCCAGATGGCCGTCCAGCCATAGAAATGGCTCCAATCCCTGTCTTCGAGTGGTCTCAGGCCCCTTCCCTTTGTCCTGGTCAGCAGACTCTAATTTCCTGCTCCCACTGAATCCATCATCTCTTAGGCATTGCCTCTAAGTGTGGCCAGTGCTGCAGTAACTCAGATGGGGACACAACCCCCTTTCTTGTGTCATCTCCAAACACCTGTTATGTCAGGTGCTGCTAGCAATACACCTTCCACTGAAGAGGCAGGGGCTGGGGAGGGGGCAACTCTACAGGCCCAGCCATTAGACAGCTAAAAACAGACTATCTGAACTCTGGAGAGAAGCTCTGACTCTCAGGCCTAGCCCCCCTACTCTCCTCACACCCTCCTTCTCTCCCTGGTCTCCCTCCACACTCCTCAAAATTCTGCTCATCAGAATTTGCCAGGCAATTTCTTTTTTCATTCTTTTTTTTTTCTGCAGTCTGGCTGAAACAGACCAGGCCTAATTGGGCCAAGGCCAAACCATGTGGGCCCTACCACACTGGCCACCAGCAGGCTTCTCTCAGACGGGCCCCTGCGCCTGCATCTGTGGCCAGACCTGGGGTACGTGTGCCTGTGATCTGATCCTGAGGGCCTGGTGTACTGGTGTTCCCATGTCTGCCTGTGTCCTATGACGTTTCCAACTGTAATGAATCACAGCTAATGAAAACTGAGCGTCCACTCTGGGCTCTGCAGTGTTGCACGTACCTTCTGTGTAACCTTAACCACATTACCCTCTTATTATCCTCCCTGTTCACAGACAGGAGACCTGAGGTCTGGAAAAGTTAAATAACATTTTAATGGACTGAAGTGTCCGGGGGTCTCTAGGTTTTGGGTCCCCTGACACGTCTCTCCCTGTGTGTGTTACATAATTATGTGTTCCCATGTGTGTCCTTTTCTGTGTATGTATGTGTGTGTTTGCAGCCCCAGAACCCTGTATCCTCATCCTGGCCCCCTGCTCACTTCAGGGTGGGCCTCTCCTGCTTTGGTCCTGGGAAGGTTTAGTGCTGCGGTGATAGGTGTTGGTATGTGGCTCAAAGACAGTGATGGGGAGGGGGTGTCTGTGCCTGTGTTGACAGGGTTTAATCCAGGCAGCCTTCCTGCTATTTCAGGGGGACCAGTGTTCCCTGCATCTGTAAGCTCTGAGGTGGGAACTAGGGGAGGAGTCCTGTAAGTGGCCAGGGGTCCAGGCACCTCTCACTGGTGATGGTGCCCAGACGCTGCCAGTCTCGACTTGGGACAGATCAAGGAAGATGGGCTCCAGCTGCCGCGCAGAGAGACGTAGGGCAGGACTTCCTGGCAGTGATGGTTGACGGATAAAGGACTGTCACAGGGCCCTAATGGCAGAGGAAGTTTCTCCTTTCTCAGAACACAGGTGAAAAGCCACCTCTCTCAGATGGTGTGAACATTTCCCTGCCTCCACTACTCACAAACACCATCTGTAATCCTTGAAACAACTGGATAAGGGTAGTTTGTTGCAACTGCTCCTGAGTCACAGATGAGGACATGCGGCTCAGAGAGGTTAAGTGAACTGCTCAAGGCCACACAGCTAGTGGCAGATACAGAATGCAAGTCCAAGTCTTTCTGGCTCCAAAGCCTGGACTCCTTCTACTATATCAAAGTATCTGTGAACTACTTGGTTCTTCCTTGGGATTTCCCCAATTCCTAGAGTAAGGTACCACCTCACGATGAAGAGACTGCTATGGTCCATGACCCCAGGGTTTGCTGGCTTGGAGCGGGGCAATCAGCAGCCTCTATCTAGGCCTAGACTGTCCATTAGAAGAGCACAGGGCTCCCCTCCAGCCACTGCAATCGTTTCCCCTTAGAAATTCGACATGCTGATCCAAGTCTTACTCAACTCATTTTACAGTAAGGGGGACTGAAGCATCTGCCCAGTCAGCCACTGTGGGTCTGGGCAGCACGACACCTGGAAGCCAGCCTCCTGGGGCAGAACATCTGGTCCGGAGCCCCTCTCTCCCTGGCGTGGGCTTGCACCCTTACACAGGTGTGACTGATGATGGGGGATCAGAACTTCACCAGCAGGATTCACAACTGCAGCACCACCGGAGACCCTGTCCTCCACCCTCCCCTGCCTGAGAATTGCTCTTAAGATAAATCCCAGCATCCTCAGCACAGCCCCCACAAGGCCCTGCCTGGCCTGACTCCTGTCCCTCCCCGTCACTCCCCTCTCTCAGGCCACACTGACCACACTGTTTCTCAAAGCCTCCACTTCCTCTGTCTCCTCTGCTTGGAACACTCTTCCCTGTGAACTTTCCGCCCTGCCTGTCTCATCCTAAGTGTACTGCCCTTGAGGAAGTCCTCCCTGGCCCTCCAGGTCCTGCCAAGTCCACTTAGAGGCATTCAGAGCCCCCAGGACTAGGTTCAAATTGCACTTGATTATTTGTGGTTGTTTAGTGTCCTTCTCCTGCAGTAGACCACAGGGCGGGTGGGAGCAGGGACCATCCGTGTCTCGCTCATCTCTCTGTCCCCAGCCACACTGCCTGCACTCAGTAGTTGTTTAGTAAATATTTGAAAGATGCATATAGACATGATGGAAGTAAGGAGGGAGGGAGGGAGGGAGGGAAGAAGAGAAGAGTTATCAGCCTCCGAATCCCCACAGTTTCCAACCTTTGGAGCGCTGATGCACACTGGCTCATTTTGCTGTAGAAATGTCATTTGTGAGGCTCTCATTCCTTTGAGGTCACTCAGGGGAGAAAACACATGAGAAAAAAGCAGTAGAGGAAGCCGTTCCCAGGATTGCTGAGACCTCTGTTCTGTCGGTCCCTGACTCACCTTCCAGACATGTCCGTGACGTTGACCTCCCTCAAGGCGCTCATCACTCACAGGGGTGACTACCCTGGACTCCGCCGTCCCGGGATGCCTCAGTCTACACTCAAGCCAGACCTCCTGCTGGCTCCTGCAGCTGTGCCAGGTGGGCTCCTGGCCGACCTCACAGAGGCTGAGGTCACCATCTCCCTCTCACTGACCTTTGTCACCACGGTCTCAGTAACCGGGGGCTTTGTGCACCGTCCTTCCTTCCCTTCACCAAGGGTGGTTCATTTGTCACCTCTTTCTGGAATCAGACTAACTCGGCTGCTCTGATGGTACTGCCCCTCTTCCACTTCTAGAAGCTGGGCAATGTCCCTGCTGGTGACTCTGACAGGGGTCCCCGCCAGGCAAGGCCGACCTGCCCCTCCACAGTATATTCTGAGCTTCAGCTTCAGTCTCTCTTGCCCCAGGGAATCTCTGAAAAGATGGAGGGGGTTGGGGGAGAGTGTGAGGAGGGACAGGATGAGGCAGGCTGTCTGGGGCTGCAGGCAGCGAAGCCCCGCTTGCTCACGGCTGCTGCTGTGCATCTGGCTGGGTCCTGCCCCCTTAACCACCAGCCTGAAGGGCATCAGGCCCCACTGCAGCTGGGGCAGCTCCACGGAGGCGGGATGTGACCACAGGCCATACGTCATAGAGGGTGCCCAGAGCCTCACAGCCCTGTGCTCTGACTAGGAAAGGCCTCCAGAAACCCACAGCGGGCTCTTCCCAGAAACCTGCCTGCAGGCATCTGGCAGGAAAGGGCTGTGTGTCCCACCAGGGTGGGCGGCTGGGGTGGGTGCAATGCAGCAGCTGACCTTTCACCTGCAGGCCTTCCCAGGTGCTCCTGGAGGAGGGAGTGGCTCACAGCTTACTGTCCAAAGTGTCGCTTTCCCCAGAGCATCTCATGGGACTGCTGTACGTGGATAACTGATCTATGCCTGCCCGCTCGTTTTACACGTGGGGAAACAGTCCTGGATGGTGAAAGCTTGAGTTGGAACTGAAAGTAACTTCTCCCTGAAAGGGGGCCTCTGTGTCCTCACCCTTGCATGCCCCCCAGGACCAGCATCCAGCCTCGCTCAGAGATGAATTGTAGGTGCCTGCTCCAGAGAGGGAGCATGAGATGGGGGCCCTAGAAGAAAGAAAAGAGCGAAAAGGAGGCTTTGCAATGGAAGGAAGGTTGTTTTAGACTCTTTCTCTCCCAAAAGAGGTAAGCTGTCCCTCTGACACCCCCAAACAGAACTAATCAAGGGTACTCCTGACCTTGAACTCTCAGCGGAATAGACAAGCACCTCACACCTGGAGTCATTCATAACTAAGGGAGAGAGTACAAGGGAACAAGGTATGTATTTACAAATGGAAAAAAAGTATGATGGACTTCTTAAATTTCCTTTCCTTGCCTTTTCTCATTAAAAATTTTTTTCCTTGTTTTTGCCCTATATTTTGGAATTGCTTTTTATACTCTTTGGTGAATAAGATAAATCAATGATGTTAAACTTCATTAATACGAATAAGTTTGGGAGAGAGAGGCTTGATCCTTGATAATCAGTGTGATATTTTCAGAAAAATCTCTTCATTACTAAATTGAAAGTTCTGGCCAGGATGAGCCCCCAGTCCTAAAAGGGCAAGGCCCCAGTGCATAAGCACCTGCACAGCACCAAGGGGAATGCTCCCGGCTATATTATGTGCCTCTGTTTCCTTGCCTTTCCACTGCTTTGCACAAAACTTCCTACTGTCGTTGATGCCCTGCTATCGCTGAACGCCCAGTGCCTGGCCCAGGGGCTGCAAGAGATGGGGTGTGGGAAGGAACACATCATGACTGGGTGGATGGTGGATGGAAATGGTGAGGATGCTCAAAGTCGTGTTATGGGCATCCTGAGAATAACAGTGGGCATGGAATTGCCTGAGGAAAGTGGAAATAAGAAATGTAGACAAGAAGGAAATTAGCATTTGTTGAGCACCTACTAAATGCCAGGCAATTATTTAGTGCTCTGTAATTTACCAAGTGCCTTCCTACAATCAATCTCTCTTCTTTCTCTCTCTCTCTCCCTCTCTCTTTCTCTCTCTTTTCCCTCTCTCTCTGCCTCTCTCTCTCTCTCTCATTTTTCATAGTCCTTTTCACTTCAGAATATTAGATTGTATGTGCATCTATTCATTTGCTTATTAATTGTCTCTCCCAATAGAATATAAATTCCATGATGACAGATTCTGTAGGTCTTATTCACTGCTGCTTTCCTAACATCTAGAATGGAGCCTGACACATAGTAGTTTATGGTTTAATAAATATTTGTTCAATGAATGGATGAATAAAATCATCATCATAACAACCGTTTTTGAGAGGGATTATTATCCCCATTTTTCAGATCAGTATGCTGAGGTCAGGGAAGCTACAACTTTGCCCAAGTTCAGACAACTAGCAAGTCAGGAAACTGAACCTAATTCTTCTGATTTCTTTCCATGATGCCATAGCTGCCTTATGCGTAAACATTATTTCATCTAGTCTGTACCATACCTTTAAAAAAATAGATCCTCATTCTCAGAGAGAGGAGGCTTGGTCTCAGAGAAGTGAAATGATGTGCAAAGGTGCTCAGCAAGTAACTGTCAGAGTCCAGATTTGAACCCAGGACTTGTTCCCATCCTTTTCCTCAAGGAGAGAGAACATAGTACAAGGACACACTGAAAGAAGCAAGGACAGATGACATCCAGTGGTAAAATTGCTCTAGACAGGGCCTGGTACTAGAGGCCTGGCCAGCCCAGATTGGGTGGGAGAGCTCTGCAATGGTGGGCAAGACCATGCCAGAGGAACCTGAAGACCTGTGGGTGTCCCTGAGCCCCTGAGCCCAGCCTTCTTCTCTGTGAAATGAAGGCTTCAATTAGGTGGTGATTAAAATCGTTTCTAGCTCTGAGGTGCTAAACAATGTCTCCTTTGTGACCCTTGGACCTTATCCAGAGTCTTGGGTACCAAATTCTCTCTTCCTCCGTTGTCCACAGGTAGTGGCCAAAGTCCAGGTCCTGGGAACATCATGGTGGGTAGGCTGAGATTCCCCATAGGCAAGATATGGAAACAACCTAAATATCAACTGACAGATGAATGGATAGAGAAAATGTGGTATATCCATACAATGGAATATTATTTAGCCTTAAAAATGAAGGAAACCCTGCCACTCACAACAACGTAGGTGGATGTGATGGTTAATTTTATATGTCAACTTGACTAGGCTAAGGGATGTCCAGATATCTAGTAAAACATTATTTCTGGATGTATCTGTGAGGGTGTTTCCAGAAGGAATCAGCACTTGATTGAGTAGACTGAGTAAAGAGATCCACCCTCAGCAATGTGGGCATCCAATCCTTGAAGGTCCAATTGGAACAAAAAGGTGAAGGAAGGGCTAATATGCTCTCTTCTTGAGCTGAGACATCATTCAGCTTTTCCTGCCCTCGCACATCAGAGCTCCTGGTTCTTGGGCCTTTGGACTCTAGAACTTACACCAGTGGGCCCTGGGTTCTCAGCCTTTCAGACTTAGACTGAATTACGCCACCGGCTTTCCTAGTTCTCTACCTTGCAGATGGCAGATTGTGGGACTTCTCAGCCTCCATAACTACATGAGCCAATTCCCATAATAAATGTCCTCTTATATGTATCTATATATTTCCTGTTGGTTCTGTTTCTCTGGAGAACCCTGACTAATACAATGGACCTTGAAGTCATCAAATTAAGTGAAATAAGCTGAATACAGAAAGATAAATACTATATGATCTCACTTATAGGTAGGATCTAAATAGTCAAATTTAGAGAAGCAGAGAGTAAAATGGTAGTTGCCAGGGGTTGTGGGGGAGGGAGTAATGGGGAGGTGATGGTCAAAGGGTATAAAGTTTCAAGTATGCAAGATAAATAAGTTCTGGAGATCTACTAGACAGCACAGTGCCCATAGCTAACAATACTGCATTGTATACTTAGAATTTTGTAAGTATACAATGCAGTATATGCTAAGTGTTCTCACCACACACATAACAGTAACAATAATAATAACAATAGCAATAATAATAAAGGTGTCAGGAGGAAATTTTGGGAGGTGATGGATATGTCTATTGCCTGATGGTGGTGATGGTTTCATGGGTGTATACTTACCACTCATTGAGGTATATACATGAAATATGTACAGCCTTTTCCATGTCAATCATACCTCAATAGAGTGGTTTAAAAATAAATCAGGGACTGAGAAGTGGGAGCACAGAGAGGGCAAGGATGAGCCCTGAGGTGAGGGCAGGTAGGGATTGTAGCAGGAAGGAAGAGGCCACAGACGGGGCCCTGGGTGGCCAAGCGTGGCCTCCTGCCCTCTCTCAGGCCCTCTCTATGTCCCTGCAGGGAGCTCTCCCCTTCCTCTTTTTCTGTCACTCTCTCTTTATCGCTCCACTGCACTGGACAGAATGTGGAATACAGGACAAGGGAAATGGATGCAAACAGGAAGCTCATGAGACCTGTTGTGCTGTGAGAAATAAACTGTCTAAATCCACTTGTCTAAATCTCATTGTCCCTTTACCAGGCAAATCTATGGATGTGCAGCAAATCAGCGAGATTAGGAACCACTTAACTGCTTGACTTTACCTCTGAGTTACCTCATGATGCCTTTTTCTTTGTCAGCCCTTCAACAGCTGTGTTAGCAATTCCCTATATTAATTCCCCTCTGTTGAAATACCAGTGTGGTTTCCCTTTTCCCAACTGCACCCTGACTGGCATACCAGGCATACTGGCATACCAGGCCTGAGCTCTACATTGATACAAAACACTCAGCCTATCCACCTATCCCATAAAGTCAACTGAGTGCCAGCTACCTGGCCAGTGAGGATGGGACCCATCATGGGCCCAAGCTCAGAAGCACACAGTGCAGCTCCTGCTTATGTACCTTCAGGGAGGTGAGTGAGCCCTGAGCAATGACCCACAAGGCGGATGCCCTGCTGAGCACGGTCAGGAATGGGTCCAGCAAAAGTCAAGAGTGGTGTTTTCATATCGTGGGTCAACATCCATCGGGTAAATCAACTGAACGCAGAATGTTCAAGCATTTTTGAAAATGAAATCAAGGAGAACAAAATAGCATAGAATAGAAAATAGCAAAGTGCACTGCACATAGTAAATGTAAGTTTTATTTTACCAAACTTTTGTATCAAGTGTGAGTGTGTGTGTGAGAGAGAGAGGTTATACTACACTGGGTTATAGTATAGAATGCTTAAATTTTTTTTGTTTTAGATAGTGATCAAAGAGTTTGAACAAACCGCTGGTCTAGAGATCTTCACTTATTATCTTTTCTTCTGGAGACGTGGGTAAAGTCCTAGCTGAATGTAAGTATATTTTATTCTGTTAGTCAGATGAGCGTGCACTGAGCAGCTGTTACTGTTTGCTGTTCAGGAGAAACAGTGCCTGCCCCTGAGGAGCTTATGCTGGGGCGGGGACACAAACCAACAGAGGAGGCTCTATGAGAAAGGGGGTGCCCTGTGGAAGGGCAAGAGTGAGGCTGGATGAGAAGCAAGATGTTTTGATGTGGCCATTCTGATGCTACTTTCTTGACACTTTGATAGGTTATGTACAAGTGTAAAACACTTTCTTAAAATCATTAATCAATGTGTAAAACAGACTCTTATAACTCTTACTCCATTCCTGACTCACCCCACCCAAGGGGTGAGGCTCAAGAGCTGGATAGGGACGTCTGTGTACTTGGCCTATTTTTTTTAAGCCTAAAGATTAATGGTTGGGTTTTAGGCTGAGTCAAAACAGCCCCGCATCAAAACAGCTGTGTGTTTAACAGCTGCTGCAGTTGCAGTCAAAATGGCTGCAGGAAAATTCCATGGACCTTCCCTGTGGGATCCCCTCACACAAACTCTCATTTTTCCACCCTGCCAATTTAAGGTCAGTATGGCTTAAAAGGATGGCATTTGTGTCAGCCAGGCCTGGCCTCCCAGGCAAGAGCTGGGTAAGCAGAAGTCCTGGGGAAGACCATTTCTTCACCAGGGCCCGTGGTGGACTTTTCCAAGGGAATGAAAGGTTGCCATTGTACAGAGGAGAGGGAAACGAGAATCTGCTATTCCATGGCCGCCTGTTCTCCATGACCTCATCAGTGTTGGCTCTCTCACCATTTCATCTCTCTTGGAGCTAAGGAGAAGGCCGGGAGGAGACTGGTGAAGGGCACCACCCTACTATGGAGATTGGTCAGGGAAGGGAGCAGGGTGTCAGTGACAGCGCCCCTTCAACCCCCCCGACAAGGGGTGGAAGGAAGGGAGGGGGCAGTAGTGAGCCCCCGACACAAAACTGTCTTGCCTTGAACCAGATGTGCCCAGGTTTCAAATGCCTACCAGCCAGACCTGATTTTTCTGGCCTGTATTATTCTTCTCAGGAGGAAGCAGCATGGACCTGACACTTGCCCTGTAATTTAGGCACTTCCTGGAAAGCCGTAATTACCTATCACATTGTAATTACCCAGCCGCTGGTAATTACCTATCACATTGTAATTACCCTGCCTGCTCTCTTCCGTTTGGAACCCTTGCTTCCCTGAGTTCTATTCTTAAATTCCTCCTCCGCCCTGAGAAACAAGACAAAGCACTTTAAATGGTTTCTTGATGAACACTTTTCTCCTCTGAGAACCTTTACATATTCCATGCTATCCTTTGAACGTCTGTTTTCATTTTCATTGGCAATAAGATTATTTTTCTAAGTGACTGAAAGGAAAGGAGTAAGGAGTTATTTTCCACAACCAGCAAAGAATAGAACTGAATGCCATCTCTTTTTTTGCTTCTTCAGGAAGAGCCAGCCTGGTAGGCAGAAGGACATGCTACCGTCCAGGTGTTTGACCTTGCATGAGACACCCATCTTTCCTGGGGTTGATTTTTCAGTTGGAGAAATGAAGATTAGACTAAATCAGCATTTGCCCAAGTGCTGGAGCTGTGACACGAGGGAATTTAGGTGGCACAAGAGCAGAGCATCAGATGAGACTTAAGCAGGCACTGAAAGAATTCTTTGCAGTTATCTTTCGGTTCTTTAATACCAGAATATAGAAAGTCTCAGTTTGGTGCTGGTGGGCCTTTAACACCTCTCTAATGACTTTAATCTTCCTTTATTACAGGTTGAGCTTGAGCCTTGGGTCCAAGCCATCTGCTGGCATTAGCAGCTGGAGTTATATAACTTCATTTTGATTTTACTATTTTAATTTTTTATGCTACCTTCTATTTATTTTAACTGTATCTAGTTTTCTACTTATGGTGAAAATATAGATTCCTTTTCAGTTTTTTTTTTTTTTCCATTTAAAAGGGCTTTGCATTTTACGTTGTAAGGAGGAAAGCAGGGGTTGGGCTAGGGAGTGTGCTTTAAGTAAACCTGTTGGGATTAACCTTTCTAAATATTAGAATCGACCAAGGAAAATCTAAGGCATTAGCAAACTGAATTAATGATGATCAATTCAAGCATATACCCTGCAAATGACAACTCTGACTTACACTGCTTTGTTATCTATCCAGATACTCAGCAGAAATAAACTAGGTGTAGATAAACACATCTGACTATTAGCAGGGACAAAAGCCTTTTTCTTTCTTTCCCGTTTTACTTTTTTATTTGAAAAATCATGCTAGTTTTCTTTCTTTCTTTATTTATTTCATTCATAAAAGGACTTTGGCACTGTTTGCTCCACAAAAATGTAATCATGTTGTATATGCTGTCCTGCATTTTGCTTTACTTATTTAAAACTACCTCTTAGGGGCTTCCCTGGTGGCGCAGTGGTTGAGAGTCCGCCTGCCGATGCAGGGGACACGGGTTCGTGCCCCGGTCCGGGAAGACCCCACATGCCACGGAGCTGCTGGGCCCGTGAACCATGGCCGCTGAGCCTGCGCGTCCTGAGCCTGTGCTCTGCAACGCGAGAGGCCACAACAGTGAGAGGCCCGCGTACCGCAAAAATAAAAACAAAGAACACTACCTCTTGGAAATTCCTCCAAGTCCACTGCTATAGCCCTAATCCATTCTTTTAGAAGCTGTATGTACCATGTATATTCTATGGCATGGATGTGTCCCAATTCTTTCAACCATTCGCGCACTGATGAACATTCACACTGATTCTGATTCTTGCCCTTCGTAAACAACGCTGCTATAAACATCCTTGTATATGTGTCTTTATACATCCATGGTTTAATAACTAAGGAGAAGACCCTCAGGAGTGAGGTTGCGGGTCAAAGAGGAGCTATATTTTTATTTTAGTAGATGTTGTATTCCCCAAAACTCACATTTCCACCAGGGCTGTATGATAGTACCTCTTTCCTGAATCTCCTCCAGCAATCTCAATGCTGTACCTTTAAAATTTTTCTTGTCAAATAAACGAAAAGTATTATTTCATTTTTAGTTTAATTTGCAGTCCCTTGATGGCTGGTATTTTGAGTATGTTCTTTTTGCTTCTTGGACATTCTAAACTTCCTTTTCATAACCTTTGCCCTTGTTTAAAACAATTAGGTCATCTTTTACTTATCAATTTGTAAGAGCTGTTATAATATTATAGATATTAACCTTTTGGCCAATTCTCAGGCATTATACTATTCTTCATAATCATTACAATAATTTTATCCAATTCAAAAATTACTATGGAAATTTAAAGTTTTTAATTTATATATTAATTTTGGAAGAATTGATAGTTTATAATATTGCCTTCTCAACTAAGAATGTCTTTAAATAAGATTTCAGATTTTCCTATAAATAGACCTTGTGCTTGTCATGCTAAATTTATTCTAGGCACCATATATCTTTTGCCACCCTTGTACTGAAATTTTTTTTCTACTTCTATATCTATGTGTTTATTGCCAAAATAAAGAAAGGCTATTCTTACATATATATCACCTACTAAAACACTTTCCAAATTATCCTATTAATTCCAGCAGGTTTTTTCCTAGTCTTTGGATTTTCTGGGTGAACTATAACATAAACAGAAAGAAAAAAAGATAGTTTTAATTCTCCTTTTCTAATTGTTTATAGCAATTATTTCATATTCTTGTATTATTGCATTTGTTAGAATCTCCAAAGCAATGTTGGATAGCAATGATGATAGTAGGCACCCCTGCCAAGTTTCTCATTTTAATTGAAACTATCTCAGTGTTTCACTACTTAGAATAGCATTTCCTATTGGATTTTGGTGAATAGTCTGTTAAAATATGTAAGCAGTTTCTTTCTATTTCAAGTTTATTATGAAAATTTTTTAGAACGGTTGTTGAATTTTACCAGACCTTTAATCTATTAATATGAGCCTACAATTTTTCCCCTTTAACCTGCTGATATAATAAATTATGTTGAATGGAATTCCTGATATTTATTCCTAGAAAAAAAATCTACTTGGTCAAAATACATTCTTCTTTTGATATTTTGGTGGAATCTATTTGTTACTTTATTTCATTATCCGTAGCAAATACTTATGGATAGCTTACCATGTCAAGGGCATTTTTTAGATCCACGGCAACAAACAAAACACAAAATCTCTGACCTCATGAAGCTTTACCTTTTAGGAAGCTGTTTAAAAAATTCAGTGACCTTCAATAACAAACCATTTATTCTTTGCTCATAGGTCTGTCGGTTGCCTGGTCTTCTGTTTAATTTTCTAGTACACACTCAGGTTTTTTATTGAAGAATATCACACTTACAAAAAAGAGCACAGGGCTTCCCTGGTGGCACAGTGGTTGAGAGTCCGCCTGCCGATGCAGGGGACACGGGTTCGTGTCCCGGTCCGGGAAGATCCCACATGCCGCGGAGCGGCTGGGCCTGTGGGCCATGGCCGCTGGGCCTGCGTGTCCGGACCCTGTGCTCCGCAACGGGAGAGGCCACAGCAGTGAGAGGTCCGCGTACTGCAAAAAAAAAAAAAAAAAAAAAAAAAGAGCACAAATCCTAAGTGAATAGCTCAAATAATTACATACCCACCACTCAGGTCAAGGTAGAGATATTTCTATTATTTGCTAATATTTTATTAGAGCTTTTGCATTTATATTAAAAAGTAAAGCTTGGGGGACTTCCCTGGAGGTCTAGTGGTTAAGACACCGCGCTTCCACTGCAGGGACCGTGGGTTAGATCCCTCGTCTTGGAACCACATGCCACGCTGCATGGCCAAAATAAAATAAAATGAAATAGTAAAGTTTGGTATTCAACTTATACTGGCAAGTAAATAGTACTATTTGTACACAGTTCTCCCCTTCCACCTCCCCCACCACCTTTGCCAAGGCTTCAGTGAGGATGGAGTAGTCATGGTCACCCCATTGCCGTTACCCATGTGAGTGGCTTTGACAAGTGAAATGTGAGCAAACACAGCATATGCCACATTCATCCCTGCTTTGACTTGCCTCCTTCCCATGCTATCCTCCTCCTTGAGAAAAACGTTTCCCTGGGAATCATTCATCCCAGAATCAGAAAACATATGGACCAGAACTAAACCCAGACTGTAGCCTGAAGCCAAGCCTAACCAAGCCCAGCCAACCCATAGCTGACCCACAGACTTTAGCCTGTGTTGGAAGCCACTGAGATTTTTAAAAAATTGTTATGCAGCATTATTGCAGCAGAACCTGACTAATACAACTTACTTTATTAAATGAATTAGAAACATTCCAACTTTTTCTATGGCCTGGTTTTCCCTAAAGGTAAGAAAAACTTCAGCCATCAACCTATCTGCTACTAGAGTGCTTTTCAGTAGTAAGTCTTTTATCACATTTCCCATCATGTATGGTAATTGGCCTTTTCATATTTTCTACTTCTTCTATAGGGCCAATTTGGGAAATTTATGTTTCCAGAGAAACAGCCATTTTCTGTAAGTTTTCAAATTTGTTGTTAAAAGACTTGCATGTAGTATTCTTTATAATTATTTTTAATCTCATCTGTAATTATGTCTCCTTTCTCATTCTTAATCATGTTTTTTTTTGCCCTTTCTCTCCCTTTGGACTAAGGATTAAGATCAAGTGGGTGGAGAGTTTATCTATTTCATTCATCTTTTCAAAAAAACTATTCTGAGGTTTATTTTTCCTTTGACATATTTGTGGTTGTTTCTATATCATTAATTTCAGTTTTTATCTTTTTTAGATTCCCTTTTCTTGATTCCTTTCTTTTATTTTTTAAACTATAATCTAGTATCTGACTTTTTCTGGTTTATTTGCTTTTCTCATTTGTAAGATGAATACCCAGTTTCTTTATTTTTCAGTTTTCCATTGCTTTTTAGACAGTTTGTTATATAACTTTGATCTTTTTAAGCCAAGATAGATGGATAGTTATTTTTTAGAGCAGTTTTAGGTTCACAGCAAATCTGAGTGGAAAGTACAGAGAGTTTCCATATTCCCCCAGGGCCCCTACACACAGCCTCCCTACTATCAACAACTGGTACCAGAGTGCTGCCTTTGCTACTATTGCTACAACTGATGCACCTACATTGACACATCATTGTCACCAAAGTCCATAGTTTACATTAGGGTTCACTCTTGGTGCGTATTCTGTGGGTTTTGACAACTGTAAAATGACATATATCCATCATTACAGTATCGTGTAGACTAGTTTCACCTCCCTTCCGTCCCTTCCCCCATCCCCTCAGAATTACTGATCTTTTTACTGTCTCCATTGTTTGCCTTTTCCAGAATGTCACATAGCTGGAATCATACAGTATGATCCCTTTCCTGTTGGCTTCTTTCAATTAGTAATATGCTTTAAGGTACTTCCATGTCTTTTCATGGCTTGATGGTTAATTTCTTTTTAGTGCTGAATAATACGCCATTGTATGGATGAACCACAGTTAATTTTATCCATTTGTCTACTCAAGGAAATTCGCCTACTTAGTTGCTTCCAAATTTTGGCAATTATGAATAAAGCTGCTATGAACACCCATGTGCAGGTTTTTATGTAAAAATAAGCTTTCAACTCATTTGGGTAAATTCCAAGGAGGGCAATTGCTAGATCGTGTGATAAGAGCATGTATAGCTGTGTAAGAAACTGCCAAACTACCTTCCACAGTAGTTGTACGTTTTGCATTTCCTATACGCATTGTACTTTGCAAAATTGATTTTGGGGTTACAAAGAAAGTTCAGCAAGTATGTGAATTTGCAAATATAGCATCCTAGAATAATGAGAATAGACAGTAATTAGCAACCTAAGGGATGGGCGTTCTCTTGGTGGAAAACAGGGGAAAGAGCTCTGTCCTAATCAAGGCAGCACAGATGCAGGCATACTGCCCATCTCCTGTGGGGGTACCTGGAAGATGCTTTCCTGGTCTGGGTTCCTTGGCATCTCCAGACTCAGGAACAAGGGAACTAAGCCCACTGGTTCAACAACTTCTTAGTTGCTGGCATGAGGGGTCCAGGTGTCTTCATCTGACCCAATGTCAGCCTTCCTCTGGACATCCACAGATCTCTGGGGTGCAAACTCTCGCCAGGCTCCACCTTTTCTTGGACATTTCAAGGCTCCCCAGTATTTGACGAACTGACTGGGGAGAACACCTATCCCTCATTCTTTCCACTGGTACCTACAACTGTTTAGCTTGAGAGAGAGAGATAAATTCATTTGGAAATGGATGGAAAGGGAACCACATTCAAGTTACCGTGTCCCCAGAATCACCTGTAAAATATCCTTTTAAAATGAATTTAGTTTAAAAAGCAGAAGAATTTACAGAAACCTCTTAAGTATATAATATTATGGGCAATACATGCTATGACAGAAATCACAAAGGTGGTGTGTGAACAACAAAGCCTGGGAAATACTACACCAGAAAAATGTTGAATTTTCCTTTCAGAGCAGAACTCTACATGGCAGAATTACCAGAGTGTTCTTCTAACAAGGTGTTATGTGTTGTTTTAAAGGAAAAAAAAAAAGCTCACAATCAGAAGTAAACTAGTAAAATGACTTCTCCATGGTTAGATAAGCCATACATACAGATATATATACACACTGTGTATGTGCAATACACATGTATCAATATGTATAACATACACATAGACAGAACTTAGGACAGACACAGATAGTTCAAGAAAGCAAGGAGGCAGACTTTATAATGTTTTAGATATAATAGCTGCAAGGACACAGAACCCTGGGGCTATTAGAGAAAGGTTGGACAGGAGTTGTAACCATCACAAGGTACTTCCTCTCTCACCGGGGACCCCCTCCATAGAGGGGTCTGGGCTACTGAGGACCTCAAAGCCCAATATGCCTTTACTACAGGGAGGAATTCCTTCCAAAGTAGGTGCCTCACGTGTTTCTTTTGTTGTGTAATGTTCATTAATACTTGTCCACAAGGCGTGGGGGAGGGAGGGAGGGAGGTCATGGTGGCACCTTTAAGAGGCCCTGCTGGGACACACCACACCCCTCTCAAAGTCTCTCTCTCTCACACAAACACACCCCTTAAACTTTCACCGACCCACATCACCAGGCTGCTGTGAGCTCCTCAACAACAAAGGGTCCTGGCTCATCCGGCGCTGGGTCCTGCCACCATCTGCGATGGACTTGCCCAACTGCTCAGTGTCTCCTGAGGATTCGGGAGACCCCCCCCCCCCCCCCGCCAAGGACCTAACACTCCACTTAGCTCACAAAGTGCTTCACCGACCTCAGGAAAGCTTCGCGCCTGAGGAGATGGACAGAAGGGGCTGCTGTGGGTTACCTGCCTTGGCGGGTTCAGGTTCCCTTTTTTTAGGAAGGAGCACAAAGCACAGAGAGGGGAGGGGCGTGTAACAGTAGCTGCCAGGGCCTGCGGGCGAGAGCGGAGAGGGGCGAGGCGAACGCATGAGAAGGTGCTCTGCGAACCCACGACTTGGCCCCTCCGCGAGGCAGAGCCAGGGCCAGGCTGCGGGCCTCCCAACTCCGATTCGGGGCCCTCTGTGTCGCTGCCCTGTCTGATCTACCAGCCCCGTGGCTTCTGATACTGAGCTCGGCACTCAAGCCAATCGTCGCTTCTCTCTGAGGTCAGCGTGCGTGCCAGGGAAGAAAGCCATTGTGCTCTCGGCACTGGCATCGCTACACCTGCGACCTCGGCAAGCACTCACAGGCCCAGAGCCCCGCGTGAGCGTGTGTGTGTTTGTGTGTGTGTGTGTGTGTCCATGCGTGCACGTGTACCCCAGCGCACACGAGGCGCTGGCCCTTACGCCGGCCCACCGGGAGCTCCGGGCTCACGGGGATGGACGAGGCCGGCTGGCGCGTGGCCGAGCCCGGGGTCGGGGTGCTCCGAGAATTCGGCTACTGTTGTCGGGGCTGGGCTGGGGGGCGCCAGCAGCCGGCGGGCTGCAGTCCATTGAGAGCTCAGCGGGGCGGCTGGCGCAGTGGTGGCGCGTCCCCCTCCCCCGCCCTTTGCCCCGCGCACCTGCCAGCGCCCCCCCCCCGCCCCGCCCCGCCCCGCCCGGCGCGCCATCTGTCGTCTGAGCGCAATTGTAAGCCGCCGCGCCTGGCGTCCTGGAAGACACCCAAGGGGACCCGGGGCTTAGCCCGGGCGAGAGGCAAACAAGGAGGGTTTATTCCAATCCCGTTTGGAGGTGACCTTGAGCCAAATAGCCAAACCCGGGGACATTCGCCGGCACCCTCCCACTCCAGCTCTGGGCACAGGGCTTCTTTGAGGGCCCCTCCTGCACCCGGACACCCAGGGTCCGTCATCTGAGCCGGAGCCCTCTGATTGGGCTTTCTGGGATATTATCGGACCCGCAGGAGCCCGTCAGCTGGCAGATCCCGCCGGAAGCCTTCCTGAAGAGCCCCTGCGATCCCGTTTCAAATGCAGATGCAGGTTTTGTCTGCAAGTCTGAACCTCCTAGTTTACCCCAATTGTCTGGGCCTCTTGGGACACAGGCTTGAAAGAAGAGTTTCTCTTTTCTGCAACTGCAAATGCGGCCCGTTCCCGTCCCACCTGCCAGCCTGATGCCCCAGCAGTCTTCTCTTCAGCCACATGTGTTTAATAGCTCACATCTTCCTTTAAGTTACTGGAAGTTTCAAATACTTTGGCATATCCCGACCAAAACCAAACCAAACCAAACAAACAAACAAAAACAAAGCTATGGCCGTTGTGAACTCACCTTTTCAAACTACTCACCTTTTCTACTGTTACAACTACTGCCGTGTCCCCCAAAGATTCTAATCATCCACCCTCCCTCCTAGGCACCTCTCAGGCTGCAGCTTGTGGAGCTCACCCTTCTCCCACTCAACCCCACTCCCTTCTCCCCCACACAACCAACACATCACCCCTTTTCATAGATGGAAAGCCAAAGACTAAGAGACAGAGGAAACTGTGGACAGATGTGGTCTTTATGGATTTAAAAACAAAAGCACCCACACTCAATTTGGGTTGCTATTACTAGCAGGCATATCCATGCAAAGAGGGGTGTCAGGGCTCAAGGGGGGAGATTTGGGGCTGATCTCTCAGGTGGGGTCTCTCCAGGTTGATACCTTAGTAGGTGTCAGTCTCCTGACCCTGCGGCCAGGAAAGGAGAGTGCCAGCACCCCAAAAGTTTCAGATCCCCAGGAAGCATGTTCACACAAGGCAAGGCAGAATCGCATTTAGAGTGAGGCTGTTCTCTAGAACTTTCAATGCTTCCAGCTCCTAATTCTCCATCCAAAGGAAGGCCTGGAGGGGTGGAATCAGAACTGGAAGTAGAGAGGCCTCTGTGGGATATTGCACCTCAGATCTCCTCCCTTGGACAGAACTGGAAATAAAAATTGTGCTTCCCCCTTTCCCATCCCCCAAAACAAACAAATGGATTTTTTAAAGTGTGTTAAGATTGCTGATTATTCCTGGGCTGTGTGTATATGCACGTGCATGTGTGTGTGTATGTGTGTGTGTGTGTGTGTGTGTGTAGATAATGTATGCATGTGGCACAGAATTCCAAAGGAACAAATGGTTATTCAGCGAAAAACAATTCTCTCCTCCACCCTGTTCCCAGAATGTCAGTGTTTGATTTCTCCTTGGCCCCAGGAAAGCTTCCGTCTCAGCTGCTGGGCTCCTGTCTTGCCTCCAGCTGTGGGACCGAGTGCAAGACTCTCCTCTCTGAACCTTGGCTGCCTCCTCAGCAAGATGACGGCAAGAACATCTGCCACATGAGGTTGTTAGGACCAAATGAGAATGTGTAAAAAGTGCTCCAGGCCCGCGGGAGTGCTGAGTGCTGGCAAGTCATGACTACTAGAAACAAAGCACTATTCTCACCCCCTCACCTTGTTGAGCAAAGTCCAAGGGGATAGGATTTGAAGATCTTGGATGAGAAAAGGAAAGATTTGGCAGCTGGGAGGTTATAGGCTATTCCAATGTGGAGGAGAGCTGGAGTTAATTAAAAATGGGCACGAGAGGCTGAAGGGAGGTGTGTCAGGTAGCTTACACTGCATAACAAACAACCACAAAATACTTATGGCATTTCTTATACTTATAAGCATTTCTTTCTTCCTCAGCACTTGCAGGCCAGCTGCAGTTCTGCTTGAGGTTGTAAACTGTGGGCCAGTTCTGTTCCATGTGTCTTATCCTGAGGCTAGGCTGAGGTGTCCTACTCCCCAGGGTATGTTCTTCTGGCAATGACAGAAATATGACGTCCAAGCCAAACTACAAAAGCATAATATCTGCTAACATCTTATTGGCCAAAATAAGTCACATGGCCCAAAGTCAAGGGGGGTTATGTTCATGATGAAATAGTGGCAATGGTATGTATTACCATGGAGCAAAGAATTGGGAGCAACATTTCAATCTCTTCTCTCTACATTCCCTTCCTAAGGAACACCCATCCCCACAGCCTTAAATGCTATGCATTTGCTAAGGATTCTTAACTTACCTTTCAGTCCCCAGTCGTCCCCTAAGTTCAAACCCCCCCTGAGTTCCCACAACCCATCTCGCCCCAGCATCTCCACTTGCAGATCCCACACATTCTCCAACCGGGACTCCGGGTTCCCTGCCTCCACCCCGAACCTGACTCCAGCAGTGGTCCCCTCTTCTACCCTCTTGCTCAGACAAAAGGCAGAGGATCGCCTTTCACCCACTTTCTCCCTTACCCCCTCTTCACCGCACTCAACCCATCAACATGATACTGCCTCCAAAACATGCCTCTCCCTGGTCTAAACCCTCAGCATCCTTCACCTGCATGACTGCCATAGCTCACAACTGCTCTCCCTGCTCTGCCTTTGCCCCCTTCAGTCTTCTCTCAACACAGCAATGACAGTGATACTTACAAGTAGATCAGATCATGCCACCCTTCTGCTCCCAACCTCTGATGGCTCGCAGCTCAGAGCAAAGCAAAGTCCTTGTAATGGTCTACAAAGCTTTACATAACCTGCCCTCACTTCCCCACCTCTCCGACTTCACTCCCTAATACTCTGGCCCTCACACATTCTGCTCCAGCCACACTGCCCTCCTTACTGCTCTGCAAACACTGTCAGGCACACAATGGCCTCGGGGCCTTTGCACTTGCTGCTCCCTCTACCTGGAATGCTGCTCCCCAAAACTCCTACAGCTAATCCCCTTGCTTCACCTTCCTAGGAAAACTTCCCCTGGCCACCTTATCCAAAGCATCACCTCTTACCCAAACTTTCAGATCCCCTTTCTTATCACTATCAAACCAGAGATACAATTTACTCATCTGTTTGCTTATTTTTCATCTCTAGTGGGGATAGTGTATTCTGTGTATCATGGCCATCCCAGTTTGCCTAGGACTGTCCCTATTTTAGCACTGAAATGACCATGTCCCAGGTAGTCCCTGGAAAACTGGATGGTGGTCATTCACAAGGGCAAGGATTGTCCTCTGTTTTGTTCACTGCTTTATTTCTATTCTTGACATTTAGCACATTGCCTGGCACTCAATAAATAGTGCTTGAATGAGTGACTGAATGAATGAGCAGCCAGAGTGATCAGTTAAAAACTTAGATCACTTCCCTCCCATCCTAAAAACTTTTGTTTAAAATGAAATCTTAAAATGATTGCACTTAAAATGAAATCTACACTCCTTACCATGGCTGAGGAAGGGTCAGCTTCTGGCTGAGGGTCAGCTCTGGGTAGTCTGACCCTCTTCCAGCATCCTCAAGTCCACCAACCCTTTCAAATCTCTAGAACTTTGCTGTTGCTGCTTTCTTGGCCTGGAATAAATACACTTCCCTTGGAGGCTCCAGCTCATCCTTGAAGCCTCAGTTCAAATGGGGTCCTCAGAGAGGCCTTCCCAGGCTGTCTCATCCAAGAGGCTTCCTCCAAGCCCTGCAGCTTTCCACTCTATTTCCTGTGTACCACTCATCACTAACTGTAATCACCCTTGTTTGTTTATTTGGTTTTTATTGCCTGTTTCCCATGAGGGCTGGAGCTGTCTGCCTTGTTCTCTGTGACAACACCACGGCCTAGAACATGCCGAATGCTCTTAAGTATCTGCTACAGCAATGTCTTGTGGTCAGGAGAGGAGGACAGCGAGTAGGAAAGATTTCATGCCCAGAGGGAGGAGTTAATTTCACTGGGGACCAAATGGGTTTTATGAGCAATGAAGGAATTATTTGGACCTTGTCAAGGGTGATAATAATTGTAATGAAAATAATATATACTGGGACTTCCCTGGCGGTCCAGTGGTTGAGACTCCACGCTTCCACTGCAGGGGGCACGGATTTGATCCCTGGTTGGGGAACTAGGATCCCGCATGCCACTCAGCGTGGCAGAATGATAATAAAAATAATAATATACTTTTTATTAAGCACTTAACATGGGCCAGGCGCTAAGCACCTTATACACATCACCTCATCTAATCCCACAACAACTTCATTATTATCTCCATTTTCAGGTAAGAAAACTAAGCGTAAAAGGCACTGTCCATTGCCTACCTAATATCCATTCTCCTAATATCCTAATATCTTCTCTGACACTAGAACTCCAGCTTTTTGTAGGGTGAGAATGTGTCCAGTCCTAGTGATGGATCACACAAATTCTATTCCCTGCAGAATCAGACTCCCTTGCAGCTAAGGGTGGCCATGTAAGCCTATTCTCAGCAATGTAAAATAAGCAGGAGTCTACTGGGGGAGGAAGTATTCTGAGAAAATTTCTACTTTTCCCACATCCTTCTTCCTGCCTTAAAGTGAAGTGTGGTCTGGAGCCCTGGCAGCCGTCTTATGACCAGGAGAAAACAGCTCAAGGGTGAAAGCTTTCAGATTAAGCATGGCAGATCAGAAAGAGGGAAGCCCTCCGGTTTTCCAGTCACATTGTTTACCATCTGAACCAATGCAAGCAACCTCCTACCTCCAGTCTTTTTGTTACTTGAGTGAAATAAACCCCTATTAGTTTAAACCATCATTAGCCAAATTCACTGTTACTTGCAACTGAACACATTCCTAACTAATAGGCTAGAGCTCAGAACTTTGGAGAGGATCAAACTTAGAGAGGAAGAATTCCGTCAAGAGTTTGACTGTGGAAGTTAACAGATTAATGGCTGGAGCTTAAGCTCAGATTTTGTCTTGGTGATTCAAACTAAACAGATCCTGAATACATTGTTTCTGAGGCCACTTAAAAGAGAGAAGGATAAAAAAAAAAAAGTCACATTCACGGCAGTATGCATATATAGTGAAATTTCCAAAAATGACAGAAGGAATTCTACAAGGAAGGTTAGGAGTAAAAGATGCAAGGTTTTGTCATATTACAAGGTATAAAAGAACTGACATCTCTTCGTTCTATTATGCTCCAGGAACTGTGTCAGAAGTTTTACAGTATTAGCCCATATGGACCTCCCAACTGCTTTGCAAGGCAGGAATTATCATCTCCACATGACAGAGGAGGAAACTGAAGCCCCGGGAGGAAGTAAAGTAAAAACATCTAAGAGCTGTAGATACAAACAACCCAAGTCAGAAATTTGACATGCATTTTAAAGAATATAAATTCACAAGCTGATCCTAAAATCCATATGGAAATACAAACAACCTAGAATACCTAAAACCACCCTGAAAAAGAGATTAAGTTGGAGGACTACTGGCAGGTGTATGCCTAATTTTTTTTTTTGCGGTACGCAGGCCTTTCCCATTTCAGAGCACAGGCTCCGGGCGCGCAGGCCCAGCGGCCATGGCTCACGGGCCCAGCCGCTCCACGGCATGTGGTATCTTCCCGGACCAGGGCACGAACCCATGTCCCCTGCATCGGCAGGCGGACTCTCAACCACTGTGCCACCAGGGAAGCCCTATGCTTAATTTTTAAAGAAGCTGCCAAACTGTTTCCCAAAGTGGTTGTATATTTAACTTTCTTATCCACAGTGAAAACACCTGATTTCAGAAATTATTACAAAGCTGTAGTAACAAAAACAACATAGTATTTGTGCAAAGATAAACAAATAAACCAATGGTACAGAATAAAGAATCCAGAATCCAGAAATAAACCTATGCATAAATGAACAACCTATTTTTGACAAAGGACAAAATAACGCAGTGGAGAAAGGACAGCCTTTTCAACAAATAATGCTGGAACAATTGGATTTATACATAGACAAAGTGAAGACTCAGAAGAGGAGAAGAAGGAGGCACTGGGGAAGGAAAGTCACTCCTTCCACCATTAATAAAAATTAACTCAAAATGGATCATAGACCTTAATATAAGAGCTAAAACTACACAACTCTTAGAGGAAAGCTAGGAGTAAATATACGAGTAAATCTTCATGACTTTGTGTTGGTCATTGGTTTCTTAGATATAACAGCAAAGCACAATCCATAAAAAAATAAGTGGATAAATTGGACTTTATCAAAATTAAAAACTTCTACTCTTCAAAAGACACTGTTAAGAGCAGGAAAAGACAAGCCACAGACTGGAAGAAAACACTGGCCAAGCATATGTCTGATAAAGCACTTGTATCCAGAATAGGGAATTCCCTGGTGGTCCAGTTTTTAGGACTCTGCGCTTTCACTGCCAAGAATCCGGGTTCAATCCCTGGTCGGGAAACTAAGATCCCATAAGCCAGAAAAATAAATGAATACATAAATAAAAACGAATACAGAATATATAAAGAATCCTCAAACACAATCATAAACAAAGAACCCAATTTAAAAGGGGAGAAGGCAATATATTTGAACAGACACTTCACAAGAAGAAATACAGTTGGCAAATAAACACATGAAAAGATGCTCAACTTCAATAGCCATGAAGGAAATTCAAATGAAAACCACAATGAGATATCACTACATGCCTATTAAATGGCTACAATTAGAAAGACCTGCCACACCAACCTTGGTGAGTCTGTAGAGGAAATTACACTCTCATACACTGTGGGTGAGAAAGTTAAATAGTACAACCACTTTGGAAACCAGTGTGGCAGCTTCTTTAAAAATTAGGCATATACCTGCCAGATTAACCCGCCACTCCTCTCCTAGGTGACTACCCAGGAGGAAAGGGAATATATGTTTATACAAACACTTGGACACAAATGTTCATAACAGCTTTATTTATTTATTTTTATTTTTTTGCGGGACACAGGCCTCTCACTGCTGTGGCCTCTTCCGCTGCAGAGCACAGGCTCCGGACGTGCAGGCTCAGCGGCCATGGCTCATGGGCCCAGCCGCTCCGCGGCATGTGGGATCTTCCCGGACCAGGGCACGAACCCGTGTCCCCTGCATCGGCAGGTGGACTCTCAACCACTGCGCCACCAGGGAAGCCCATAACAGCTTTATTTATAATACCCAAGAGCTGGGGGGAAAACAAAAGTCCATCAAAAGATGAAAAGATAAACAAATCATGGTATATCCCATACAATGGAATACAACCTGGAATAAAAGAAAATGAACTATTGAGACACACAACAGCTGGATGAATCTCAAAGGAATGATGCTGAGTGAAAGAAACCAGACAAGAAAGGGTCTCAGATCAGTGGTTGCCAGGGAGGAGCGGGTGCTGTAAAGTGCACAAGGAAACCTTGGGGGTGATAGATATGTTCACTCCCTTGATGGTGGTGATGATTTCGTGGTTCGTATAGTCAGTCAAAATTTAACACCTTGTTCAGTGTAGTTTATCATATGCCAATGAGATCTCAACGAAACTGTTCTTTTTTTTTTTTAAATTAATTAATTATTTATTTATTTATTTATATTTTTGGTTGTGTTGGGCCTTCGTTGCTGGGCACGGGCTTTCTCTAGTTGTGGAGAGCGGGGGCCACTCTTCATTGCGGTGCGCGGGCCTCTCACTGTCGTGGCCTCTCTTGTTGCGGAGCACAGGCTCCAGGCACGCAGACTCAGTAGTTGTGGCTCACGGGCCCAGTTGCTCCGTGGCATGTGGGATCTTCCCAGATCAGGGCTCGAACCCGTGTCCCCTGCATTGGCAGGCAGACTCTCAACCACTGTGCCACCAGGGGAGCCCCAAAACTGTTCTTTAAAAGCACTCAAGAGTGAGCACAGGGTCAGCAGAGAAGCTCTCACCGGACCTCTAGGGCTCCCGCGAGCTCACCCCACCCCCACTGCTGCCCCCAGATGGCCAAAGTCTGTTGGCAGGAGTTATGTGTGCGAAAACGATGGCTAGAATAGCTGGAATTCTTCATATAAATTCCAGGAAATCCAGGGACTTCTGGGCACCATATGAAAACATAAGAGGGAAAAAATGGCTCATTTTCTGAGAAAAACGAAGCATATTTTATGGGGTCATGAAGCCTCTGAAATACCATCACCAACCATTTCTCCTGATGCTTGTTGGTGCTGTGGTTGGATGTGGGGAAGAGAAAACCCCAGTTCTGCCTGTTCTTTCCAGCCAGGGTCTTACGCAGAGGTGGTCCTGGCACCCGTCGAGGCTGACAGGAGGGGACCGAGGAGATGGGACTCCTATGGGCATCCGGGGAGGTAGGGCAGGCTGGTGCAGGCCTCCAGGCCAGCAGATGCCCCAAACTCAGATGCGTGGGAAATTAGGCTGTTGGGGGCAGTTAAAGCATGGGGACCCCAGTGTGACCCTGGGGGAGACTGTGTCATCTGTGGCTTTCCCGGGTGCCCAGACCAAGGTGGGGGCTGATCCCAGCAAGGGCAAGCTCTTCTCTGCAGGTGGAGACGCACACATATGCCCGCGCAGCTGCCCCGACTGTGGGCAAGGAGCAGACCCCACCACCCCTGTCCTCCAGACCAGATCAAGCTATAATAGCCAAGCTTTCACTTTGTAACAAGTTCTCTTCCATTCAACAGATATTAATTGAGTGTCTACCACGTGCCAGGTGCTCTGGTCTCTGGTAATCCCAGCCCTCATGGAGCTTACATTCCAGTGGGGAAAACAGACCAAATACAAGACAAATAAATAAACACACAGTGTGTCAGATGGCTGTAAGTGCAGTGAAGAAAAATAAAGCAGAGACAGGAGAGGAGGCAAGGGTAGAAGAATGGGTGGTGGGTGGAGCTGGGAGGGAAGAGGTGGAGTCACCTGGCATGACCCGCCCTTTTCTCACCTGTGATGGGTTTTCCCCCTGATCTTAGAGCAGACAAGGAATCAGGGTGAACTTTGTTGTTCCCTCGGCAGCTGTATCCAAGGCCCGCTTGTATTCTCAGCAGCTTCTCCTGGACAGGAGGAGGGCATCATGGCAGCCCCCCTCTCCCCACTGCCCCATCACAGCCGTTCCTGGGGCTGCCCGTCCCTGGGCCCAGTGATGAGTTAATTACCCCCCAAACTGAGTACTTTCCTCATCTCTCTGCCAAGACTCCTCCCGCTAATCCCACCTCCTAAACTCAGAAAAGTCATGGCCCGCAGTCTCTCATTATTTTCTGAGTCGTTACCATGTACCTTCCATTTATTCAGGCCTGTTTCTCTGCCCATGATCATGACACACCAATTCCTATTTCTGTGCCTTTTCTCCCATGCTGCTCCTCACCTGGAATGCCCTCCTCCTATTCACACATTTTTCATACTCAAAGGTAAAGCTGTAACCCACATATTTCTAGAACCCCTCCCTGCCCACATCAGCCCTATGAAGCCCCTCTTCTTGAGCTCTAAGAGCACACAGCATCTGAGCCTCATAAATGAGGCAATAAGATCTCTGCGTTCCACTGTTACCCCCTGCTGTTAGTCTGGTCCCATCCTGGGTGTTCCTCCTTGAGAGTCAAGATGAAGCTGAGCACACAAAAGGTACACCACGGATATAGCTGATTTCTCCCTAAAAACAAGGCTTTGTTTTCTCCAAATTTTCCCCTCTCCATCTGAGAAATGAAAATGGTTTGGAAAATTCCAACATGGGAGTGTTCAGACTTATTTGAGTTGTGCAAGTGGGAAAAAATGTGCTTTTCCCAAAATTAACAAATTCCCCCAGCCTTTCCTCTGAAAGCAGTTCACGAACCTCTGAGCCCAGTGTGTAAGCTCGCCAGTTTCTTTTCTTCATCTCTCTAAAGAATGAATTGCCCTCCTGTTTGTATGTTGTATGCACACATGTATTTGTGAGTAAATGAGGAGGATGGAATCAGAGTAGAAATTAACTGATCTTGAAAATGTAGCAAGTGACAAGTGGAGACTGGCGAGCCCTTTGATGCACAGGTCCCTGGCTTTGCAGTGTGCTCAAGAGACAAGTTCTTAACACCAGTATGCTCCCACCCGTCTCTATGCTCCCTCTGCATTTATCCAAATTCATTCATTCATCCATTCAACAAACAGTAATTGAAAATCAAATGTGGTTGGCAGTTTCTAAAATGGCTCCCAATGGTCCCATTTCCTGGTAACTATATTCTTGTGTAATCCCCTCCCCTTGAGTGTGCACTGGACCTAGCGACTTGCTTCTAATGAACAGAATGCAGCAAAAGTGATGGGACATCACATCCAACATTAGTTTACAAAAGACAGTAGCTTCCACTTTGCTCGCACTCTCTGTGGTTCTCCTTGTTTACTCGTTCTGGTGAGGTCAGCTGCCCCATTGTGAGATGTCCTATGAGGGTGGACTCTGGCCAACAGCGAGAAATGGAGGCCCTCAGTCTAACAGCCTGCAAGACACTGAATCCTGCCAGCAACCCTGTGAGCCGGAAGCAGATCCTCCTCCCCACTCAGTTCTCCAGATGAGATTGCAGCCACGGACGACGTGTTGATGGCAGCCTAGTGAGAGATGCTGAGCCAGAGGATCCAGTAAAGTTGCATCCAGGTTCCTGGCCACAGTAGTTATAAGACAGTAAACGTTGTCGTTTTAAGCCACTAAATTTGCGGGTAATTTGTTACGAAGCAATGCATGATTCATACACCAACAATGTGTCAAGCATTGTTCTTGGTCCTGGGACATAGCAGAGGACAAAACGTACACACAACGCTGCCCTCATGTAGCTGACAGCCTAGTGAGGGGAGGCAGATGATACACAAAGCCTGGTGAAGGGGAATGGGAAATCGCCGGGGTCTCGGGTAAGCAGCAACTGGGGTTGACAGTAGTTGTAGGGTATTTGGAAAGGCCTCCCTGAGAAGGTAGCATCTGAGCAGAGACCAGCAGTGAAAGCGTGGGCCATGGGCTATCTAAGCGGAAAGTGTTCCTTACAGAAGGAATGGTCTAGAATACATTTTTGTTTTGCTTGGCAAAATAACATTTAGAGAAGGAAAGGCTTTGGGCTTCTCTTTTTAGCCTGTAGGAAAAATAACCAAACCCAGGCAGCCCACCAGAAATGCATTCCAACTTTCCTCCTGCTCCAGAGAGAGCTCTGGGTCCAGACAGAGGTAAGCTGTGTTTCTGTTTTGTTTGCTTCCTGTGTCCTCAATATAGGCAGTTACTCACCTTGGCAGGTGGGGCTTCTGTGATTTTAAGAGAGGGAAGGACGCCGCCTAATGCCTCTCCATCCCGCCCTCTGCCCTGGAGTGGCTTTCTTACTTGATACAGAGTATAGGATGTAGGGATTGGGTGGCTGGGACCCCAGGCCAGAGGGATACCATCTAGAGAAGACTTGAACGGTCCCATTCACTTTGAAATCCCTGGGACGAGCTATCAATTCACATTGGGCCAGACCCCCTGAGGGTCTAAGACATCTATCCAGAGCCACTCCAGCTGCTGAGAGCTGGCTGGAGACAGGGGCACTGACGACCACTCACTTCCATCCGCACAGCCCTTAGGCTTATCTGAGGAATTCAAGGGAAGACCAGTTTACAAAATGTTTTTTACTTGCCCTGTGAAGGAAGTAAGCCAGATAAAGTTATCCTATTGTGTGTGAAAGTGGACGTCTGGGTGCACTCAGTGATTCTCCTTCCCACCCCACCTGCCCAGAGTGAGGCTGGACACCAGAGCTGCTCAGTGGAGATGGTGATTTGTGAGAGGAGGTGCCAAGAGCAGCTCTCCTGCCAAAATCTGACCTGAGCCAGATCTGATCCCTTGGTCCAAGTCAGAATCAAATGCCTGCCTCTGACTTCTGTCAGACACTGGCTTTGCTTGATGCCTCTCACATCCTAGAAAGAAGGGGTGGACTTTCTCTCCAGCCTGTGGTATCCAGGACAGCCTGGCTCTACAAGGGCCCCACCTTGGCAGCCAAGAGTGCTCTGTTTCTCCAGACAGGAGGCAAGGACAAAATAAAGACCAATAAAGACCAAATTCCAACCAATAAAAATGGGAAGATTTTGTCACCAGCAAACCCACATTAAGGGAACACTTAGAAAGCAAAAGGAAGATGACCCCGAGTAAAAGCATGGAGATGAAGGAAGGAATAGAGAGCAATGAAAAGGGTAAATATATGGTAAAACTAAATGAATATTGATAATATATAAGAAAATAATAATAATGCCTTGTGACGTTTAAAATATATATGGAATTAAAATACATGACAACAAGAGCACAAAAGATGGGAGGGGAGTAATGGAGTTAATTAAAGTGTTCCAATATCTTTGCATTGTCCTGAAAATGGTAAAAATATTAATTTATATTAAACTTTAATAAGTCAAAGGTACATATTATAATCTCCAGAGTGACCACTAAAAAATAATAAAAGAATATGTAACTAATAAGTTAAATGGGATGGAATAATAAAAAGTGTTTAGAAAGCAAAAAAGGAGGAAAAAGAAAACAAAAAACAAGTGAAACAAATAAAACACTAATAGTGAGATGATGGATTTAAACTCAAAGATATTAGTAATTTTATTAAATATATTCAATAAATGGGCTAAATACTCCAATTAAGATCAAAGATTATCAGATTATTTCAAAGGAAGGCTGACTTAGGGAGCATGCACCCCTTTGCCTTGCTCCCCTTAGCCTTAACCCTCTTAATTATTGGGAGACTGACTTGATTGCTGGAGCCTCAGTGGCCATCTTACAACCACGAGGCTGAGTCTAGAAGCTGTGGGCAGAGGATGGATGAGCAGAAAGAAAAAAGGAGGCTGGGACACTAAAGATGCTGTGGAGCTACCATACCAGCCCTAGACAACACATCTCCAACTTCATGCTTTATGAAAGAAAAACAAATCCCTAACTTTTTAAAGTTTAAACCACTCTGTGTGTGGTGTCCAATGCTTGTGGCTAAGCACAATTCCTGATACACAAGGTTGAGGATATTACATCTGCAAAACCCTTTGAGTGTCAGATACTAACCTTAAACCAATTAAAACCACTGGGTTGTGTACCATGAAAAACCTCTAATGAGCCCAATGTAACTTAGACCATTTGGACCAATCAGACTGCAGGGGAGTTTAATGGATTGGGGCCAGCCACAGGAATGCCCCATAAGTTCCTATCTCTCATACTCAGAGGGATGTTGCTATGGGGGTATAAGCAACTTAAATGAGTTAGCGGGGGAAAGTGATTTCTTATAGGCAGCCAACAATCATAAAACAACATGGATCTTCCCATGGCAAAAACAAATGTCCATGAGTTCATTGCATCCACTTACCAAATATTTATAGAGCATCTTCTATGTGCCAAACATTGTTCTAGCCAGCAGGGATGCAGCAATGAACAAAACACACAAAACTCCCTGGCTTCTTGCAGTTTACATTCTAGTGTGGGAGAGAAGCAATAAGCAAATACATAAGTGAGATCAATTGCATATAGAACGGTAATAAGTTGATGGAGAGAAACAGTGGAGGAAAGAGAACAGGGAATGGGGTAGGTTGCAAATTTTTTTTAATTAATTTATTTTATTATTTATTTATTTTTGGCTGCGTTGGGTCTTCGTTGCTGCACGTGGGCTTTTTCTAGTTGTGGCAGGCAGGGGCTACTCTTCGTTGTGGTACACGTGCTTCTCATTGCGGTGGCTTCTCTTGTTGCAGAGATGGGGTCAAAGTGCGCAGGCTTCAGTAGTTGTGGCTCGCGGGCTCTAGAGTGCAGGCTCAGTAGTTGTAGCGCACGGGCTTAGTTGCTCCGCAGCACGTGGGATCTTCCCAGATCCAGGGCTCGAGCCCATGTCCCCTGCATTGGCAGGCGGATTCTGTGCCACCAGGGCAGTCCAGGTTGCAACTTAAATAATGATTATTCAGTATGATTAGGGAAGGTCATACTGAGAGGTGATGTTTGATAAAAGATCTGAATGGAGAAAGTAGGAGACAAAAGACATGGGCAAAATGTTTCAACCCACTCATGGCAAAGCAAGAGGAAAGATTCCAGAAAAATACAACATGACTTCATGGATGGCTTTGGCTGAGGGTGCTGCTTGCTTCGGAACTGCCCTTAAGTCTTAGGGAGGGGCAATCGAGCATATGGGAGGTCCCATTGCAAAGTAGTGTAAGGTGAGAATTTACAGAACTGCTCTGTGGTGAGGGTAATTACTACACTCATTCTGGATGCCATTAGAAAGATTGTTCCATTTAATGCTCAGAACAACCCTATATATGAGATGGGTTCTATTGTGATGCTCGTTTTACACAAGACGAGAAGGAGGTTCATCTTTTGGCCAAAGGTGGCAAAGCTAGTAAATGGGGAGGGAAGCTTCCCTCGTTGATGCCCTCAGCACCTCAGAAACCCACTCATCCTATTTCCAGGGCCGACATCAGGCCGGCATTGGGGGAAGGGCAGGGGCTACAGAGAATGCAGAAGAAGTAAAGAGAAGGGAACACTAAGAAGTCTTGGCCCCCCTTGGAAGCCTGAACTGAGCGTTTCCCTCCTCCTCTGACTGAAGCATTGAAATGGGTTCTGTGGTTCCAGGGGCCCGGTGGCAGCGCAGGTGCAGGGGACAAAGGGCCAGGTCTTAGCATTAAGGGCTTCGCAGCTGCAGAGACAAGGGGCTCTGCCCTCACCTAGGCCCCATCCCACCCCTCGACCCCATTGCCCCACCCAGCTGCTCCCCTGGACCTTCCTTGCTAGGCCCTTATTCCTCATGGAAATGAGGCTGAGGGGCAGACACTTTCCTGGTGGCACTTTTATAGGCCCCGACCCAAAGGGAGGGGTCTGGAATGTGCAGGGGACATTAGCTCTCCTGGGGAACCCCAGCTGGAGCCTGCTCAGTCCCTCTAATCTGCTCTTTGTAAACAGGACATCTCAGCCACCAGGAGCTGGACGCCAGTGTGTGCCAGGACATGAAGATGTCTGAGCAGCGGGATGCTCCTCAGGGCTCCACTCCCCCGAATGGAGATAGAGTTCCCAAGTGAATACGCATGAGAGGAGGCCCAAAGTTCTCCCTCTTTTCTCTCCCTCCTGTTTATCAAGTGGTTGGTCCTCACCACAGCCCAGTGAGGGAAACTCCATTTCATAGAGGAGGGGCTGAGACAGAAATGAGATGGTCACACGCTCAAGATTCTGCTGATGCAAAGCCCTGCTTCTTTTCTCTTTTTTTTTTTTTTTTGGCCGCACTGCACGGCTTGCAGAATCTCAGTTCCCTGAGATTGAACCCGGGCCCTCGGCAGTGAAAGCACGGAGTCCTAACCACTGGACCGCCAGGGAATTCCCAGCCCTGGCTCTCAGTCACTGTGATGTGGTCTTTCTCTCCCCTCCCCTCTCCCCAGTTTTCTCTTTCTGATCTTTTAGTCCTCGCTCTGTCTTCTTCCCTTCTTCTTTTCCTCTTTCCCTTTCTTCTTCGTATGCATTGATCCAATAAATATTTATAATTCAACTATTTTTTGCCAGGCACTGTGCTTGGCACTGACAATAAAGCAGTGAAGAAAGACAATCCTTCCTCATCAGGTTTACTTGTCACTAGGGGAAGACTGACAATGAGGAAACAATCTAACGCACAAAATATTAGGTGGTAATGGAATCGCTGGTTCCATTGTGAAGAGAATAAGAAGTAAGATGTGCTGGAAAGCATGGCAGGTAGGGGTGTTTTCAGTAGTGTGGTCAGGGACAGCCTCTCTGAGGAGGTGACATTTGAGATCAGACATGAAGGAAGAGAAGGGACCAGCCACGGGCAGAGGTGGAGCAGAAGCATTCCAGGTGGTGGGAGCTGCAGGCTCAAAGACCCCAGCGTGAGGGATAAAAGGCCAGAGCGGCTGGAGCACTGTGAGCTCCAGGGAGGCGGGGCAGCAGAGCCGAGAGGGGCCACGCAGAAAAGACTCTGATGTCATTCCGAATGCCTGACCAAGTTTTTCAGGAAAGGGGCTACTGTGATCTAAGTCGTGTTTCTAAAAGATCACCCCAGTTGTGATGGGGAGAATAGTTTGAAGGGGGCAGTCGTGGAAGCAGGGAAATGAGTGAGGACACGATTGCAGAGCCAGGAGAGAGAGGGCAGTGGTGTGGACTAGGGTAAAATTAGTAGCGCTGGAGAGAAATGGGCATTTACTAGGCACCTCCTAAGTGCCAGGTGCCAAGACATGAGTAAGACCCGTGTCCCTGCCTTTGTAAGGTGTCCAGTGAGAAGATGGTCATGGGAACAAGCTCACTGGCTGCTCTTCTGAGTGTGGAGAGAGAGGTCTGTACAGGTACAGGGGACCAGGTAGGAGGGGCCAACTCCACCTCAGTGGGGATAGGAGGCTATGGAGAGAGCTCAGGGGGCTCTTCCAAACCTGCACCTACTCAGATGCAGATGACAATGCCTGCAGCTGAGCTCAAGGCCGTGCCAGTGGATCACACTCATGACACCAGTGGTGCCTGTAGAAGGAAAGTAATGGCACAAACAAAGTGTTCAGACATGTCAATGTAAAAGCTGGCAATGAAGCTATTTAGAAACTTAAAGAATGGAATCCCTCCCAGTAGGCAGTTGACTTTTTCAAGAAGTCAGTAGACTTCCTCCCAGTAATCACCAAGCTGAGTCCTTAAGGATACATTGGGTCTCCCAGGCAAAGAAAGGAGATACTCAGGGCATCCCCAGGAGATGCATGTTCAAAGGAGAGACCAAGAGGAGAGGGTCTGAGGACTTGGGTCGCCGACTTGCTACCCATGCGAGTGAGCCACCTTGGGAGTCGATTCTCCAGCCTCAGTCAATACCTCAGAGGACTTCAGCCCCACCAGTGTCTTGGCTGCAACCTCACGAGAGACCCTGTGCAGCCAAACCACTCTCCCACAGATAAGATTTCATTAAACTCTCACACAAAAAAAAACAACATGAGGTGAATATTATCCCCAGACAGTGTCCAGCATATAGTAGATTTGTGTATTACTGTGGACCAGGCTGCAATAATAAATAAACCCCAAGTTGCGGCAATTTAAAAAACAAGAAATTTATTCTTTTCTCACAAAAATCCCAGCGCAGGTTGTGTGTAATCTAAAAATCCAATGAATATAACATTGGCTACTGTATTAGTCAGGGTTCTCCAGAAAAACAGAACCTATAAGATGTGTGTGTGGAGGGAGAGAGTGAGAGAGAGAGAGAGAGAGGGAGAGAGATTGATTGTAAGGAATTGGCTCACACAATTGTGGAGGCTGCCAAGTCCAAAACCTGTAGGGTAGGCAGGTTGGAAATTCCAGTAAGATTTGATGTTGCCCCTTGAGTCTGAAGGTAGTCTGGAAGCAGAATTCCTTCCTTTTCTGGGGTTCTCAATCTTCTCTCTTAAGGTCTTCAGCTGATTGGATGAGGCCCACCCACATTATGGAGGGCAGTCTGCTTTACTCCAAGTTTACTGATTTCAATGTTAATCACATCTTCAAAATACCCTCACAGCAACATCTAGACTGGTGTCTGACCAGACAGCTGGGCACAACAGCCTAGGCAAGTGAACACATAAAATTAACCACCACAGCTACCTTTCTCTTAAAAAAAAGCTACTTAGATTAAGTTGCCTTTTATATCAGTGAATTCAATTCAATATGAATTCTTTTTCTATGCATAAAAAACAAATATTTCGGGCTTCCCTGGTGGCGCAGTGGTTGAGAGTCCGCCTGCCGATGCAGGGGACATGGGTTTGTGCCCCAGTCCGGGAAGATCCCACATGCCGCGGAGCGGCTGGGCCTGTGAGCCATGGCCGCTGAGCCTGTGCGTCGGGAGCCTGTGCTCCGCAACGGGAGAGGCCACAACAGAGAGAGGTCCGCGTACCGCAAAAAAAAAAAACATTTCTGGGGGGAAAATGTGTTGCCATTTGCTTTGCTGAGGAGGCAACATTGATAAAATACGCCAAGCATTTTATTGTGTATTATTTATTTATTCTGCTTGTGTGTTACTGGTCTATCGCCTCCTTATAGACACCTCATACCCCACACTCATGCCCCACTCACCTCCAGACACACACTCACCCTATGCATCAGATGTCTGCATCATTGGCATGGGACACAGGCCAAACAGGCCTCTGTGTAGCCTACATTGGCATGCTGCAAACTGGTGCACATTCCCGGGGTGTCTATGGACTTGCCAAGGACTATGAGGGCACCAGTGTTTTAACAGAACCGGTTTCCTGATCTTCAGTTTACTTGTACAACCTCTTAAAACTGGCCTACCTGGGAGTCCTGTGATAGAGGTGTCCTGCTGGACTCCTTCCCATCCCCACTCTCAGCCTCACCCTCTCCGCAGGGCGAAGCCGTCTCACGCATGTGCATTGCCCCACCCAGGGCCAGAATCCCAAACAAGAGGACATTTAACACACACCCCCTCCATATCATTGAGAAATAGATTTCCAACAAAACGTTACTTTGTTTAATAATTATTTCTCAAAATGTGTAATATGTTTTGTTTTGATCAATTGTACACTGATAATAATTGCAATAATAACTCAATTCAGGATAGAAATGTTTAATTCCTAGAGCCTTACAATCACAGACAAGTTTTAAATGTTTCAAATTATTTTTGGAAATTTTTTTATTGAAGTATAGTTGGTTTCCAATGTTTCAGGTGTACAGCAAAGTGATTCAGTTATTCATATATACATATTCTTTATCAGATTCTTTTCCATTATAGGCTATTACAAGATATTGAATATAGTTCCCTGTGTTATACAGTAGGTTCTTGTTGTTTATTTTATATATAGTAGTGTGTGTCTGTTAATCCCAAATTCCTACTTTACCCCTTCAATAAAAATATAATTTTTTTAAAGTTTAATTTATATTTTTATTGAAGAGAGGAACAAGGAGGGATCATTAAAAGACTTTCTAGCATAAAAATATACTAGAAGAGAAAAATTTCTGTGGAAAAGAGAATAGAAATACGATTTCAAGAAGAAAAGAACTAACTAGAATTTCTGATTTTTTAAAAAAAGTTCTTTCATGTAATTTTATTTCCCTAAAGCATATTGGTGAGTATCAAATTGTGATAATATTTAGAGCCCATATGATACATTTAAAAGAGCAATTGAGCAGTCTTATTTTTAAATATCATTTTTACTGAAAATCACATCAGTTGGAACTATTTAAACTTCTGCTATAAATTTAAATGTTAACTTAAAAGCATGCTAGAGAGCAAAAAATGTTCAAAAGTGCTGGGTGTATGTGAGAAAATATTTCAAGGCCACTGGCCTAGAGTATCCCTACACATACCAGATGGAGCCCACCCAGCCTCTCCTAGGCCCACAATCATGTAGCCTGGCACCAGGTCATCTGTCAAGTTTACTAGCAGTGGCCATGGGTATCTCTACGGTGGTTGTCACCTCATCTTCATGCTTGGAAGAGCAAGTTTCCCCTGGAAACAATAGCCCACTTTGTCCCAGGCAGTGCCAGGGAGACTTCTTATCTTACTATGAATTAATTCTCATAACAAATTTATGGTTAAATACCATTTTTATTCTTATTTTACACATGAGGAAACCAAGGCTTAGAGAAGTTAAGTCACTTGCCCAAGGTTACCCAGAGAGTTTGTGGTCCATCTCCAGCTCAAAAGGAAAGGCAAGCCACAGGCAAAACATTTGAACAGACACTTCATAAAAGAAGATGTATGAGTGCCAAATAAGCATATGAAAAGATGCTCATCATCACTATTCATCAGAGAGTTGCAAACTAAAATCATGATGAGACAGCATCATGGACCCACTAGAATGGGTAAAATTTTAAAGGCTGATAATACCAAGTGTAGACAGATGTGGAGCAACTGGATGTCTCATACATTCGTGGTGAGTATGTAAAATGGTTCAGCACTTTGGAAAACAGTGTGGTGGTATCTTATCAAGATACACACACTTTCCACATACCCAGCAATTTCATTCCTAGCTGGTCACCCAAGGGAAATAAAAATGTGTGTCCACACAAAGACTTGTATGTGAATATTCATAGCAGCTTTATTTATAATAACCAAAAACTGGAAACTACCCAAATGTCCACCAACTGATGAAAGGACAAACAAACTGTGATACATGCCTACTCTGGAATATTGCTCATTGATAAAAAAAAAAGGAACAGAATATTAATACAGGCAACAAGTTGAAAGAATCTAAAAAGAATAATGCTAAGTGAAAGAAATTAAGCTACATGCCAAAGACTGCTGCTGTATGATTAATGATTCTATTTATATAAAATTCTATGGGAATTCCCTGGCGGTCCAGTGGTTAAGACTCCGTGCTTTCACTGACTAGGGCGTGGGTTCAATCCCTGGTCAGGGAACTAAGATCCCGCAAGCCACGCAGGGCAGCTAAAAAAAATTTTTTTAATTAAATGAAAATAAAATAAAATTCTAGAAAAGGCAAAACTGTAGTGACAGAAAGCAGACCCGCAGTTTTTGGGGCTTGGGGATCAAGGGAGGAAACTTCCTGCAAAGCAGTGCAAGGAAACTCTTTAAAGAGATAGAAAAAATCTAAATCTTTATTGTGATTGTGGTTATACCACCGTACACAACTATCAAACTCCATCAAACTGTACGTTAAAAAGGTCGAATTTTGTTATATATTATATATATTCTTATATATGTTATATTACATTGTATCTTACTAAGATATAAGATCTTGTCCAGAAATAATGATAACTGATCTGCCTGACCCACGACCCTGCCTCTCCCTCTTTCTACCATCTCCTCCCCACGGCTGATGTCCTTTTGTTTCTGCTGACCTCAGAGGAAGCACTCTCCCTGTACCTCTCCAAGATCACTTCTTTGTCCTAGGGCCAGATTCCGTGTCTCTTCCAGCACCAGCCATTTGTATTTGGGCTGCTTTGGGGAGGAGTTTGCCAAAAGGGTCTGAAAAAGCAGGCCAGAAAGCCAAGACCCACTGGGCTTTCAGGAGAGTTTAGCAAAGGACTGGCCTAAATATGGGCTACATTCTTCACTGTCTCCAACTCTGCGGCCACCTTAGTTTCCACCAGGATGATACACTGGACACTCCCAATTGTCTACTGCCTGATACCTTTTCAGACAGTGTAATTTCTTTCAGCCTGTCCTCACCCATGTGGGTGCCTTAAACAAAGATATGGTTTCTTTCCTGCAGATGTTTTTCAGACTCCACACAGGTTGATGCCATTGTGGATCTCTAAGGAAGGAATACTGTTTATGGAGTCTCCCTGGCACAGCTGACTGCTCGTGGAGCACCCCACAGGGCCAGTACCCACACAACACACCCTGAGAGCCTCTTGCATGAACTAAGCCAGATATTGTGATGTTTCCCAAGTGACTCTCCATCCCCTACCCATTCGAACAACAGAACCTTTCCAACAGGGCTGAAAGGCCAGAGACTCGGCCCTCAGGAGGCAGCAAAGCTGGGCCTGGGAGAGGCAGTGTTCTCCCCACCACCCTCTCCCGTGAATGCACCAAGAGGAGAGGGGTCAGACGGGAAGCAAGGACAGCTCCAGGCCAGCCTTCGCCCAGAGACCCAAGTTCGGAAGACGGAGCGGTGTCTGAAGGAGAGTCATCCACTTCCTGGAGCTGCAGCTCTGAAACCCCAAGCCTCAAGTCTTCCTGTCCGATGTCCTAGCTGCAGCCGTACAGGGCCTGAGTGGCAGAGCCCCGGAGCGTGCGTCACGCAGACAGCTCGCGTCACGGAAGCACCCCCAGCCCGGCTTATCCTGGGCGGAGGTACGGGGACCCAGCCCACCACAGCAGGGAAAGCAAGCCCCGAAGTTGTAGAACTAGCTCAACAACCCTGAGCTTGCCAGCTTCCTGCCCCAAGTGCCCACACCAGTCCCGACATGGCGTGGAATGAGCCACCTCGGTGAGAAAAACCAGGAGGAGACCCAGTCCAGCCGAACTGGGAGGAAGCAGAGACCAGCACCTTCACCCTGGCTCCGCCCCAGGCCCCGCCTCCCGGACAGGACAGACTTGAAAGGGAAAAGCCTAACCCCTCAGCGAAAGAAGGCTGGGGAGGAGAGAGCAGGAGAGGAATGTCAACAAAATTCTGGAAAAGGGAAAGCAGATAGATGAGGTTTTAGCTTTCCCCGCACTGCTGAGTGTTCCGGGAGGGAAAGAAGCAAGGTCAGTGGAGCCTCAGACACTCTTAGCAAACGGAGCCTCCAGCATCTAGAGACTGAAGGCTGTGGTCGGAGCCCTGGGGTCTGGCACAGCTCACTCCCCCAACCCCCTTCTGCTCCCTTTTCTTGTTCGGCTCTCCAAACACAGGGAGCCAGGCTTCCAGCCTCCAGCAGGAAATTCAGAGGATCCTTCACTGGGAAACTGACTGGATCAAGGGAATCGACCTACATATTATGATATTTTGGGGTCCTCCACATCAGGGCCAAAACTGTATCCCATCCTTTATCTGTGAGACCCACCAAGAAACTGGCTCTGCATCCACATGGGGCTTCCCTCAGCTGTTAACCGCCTCCCTCTTAAATAGGACCAGACAGCCAAGAATCAAAGTCATTTGAGGGAAGCCTTAACTACGAAAAACACAGACCAAAGCAAACAAACAGAAAAAAATGAACTCCAAGGAAACAGAGATAATGTGGAGATGGCAATAAGAAAAACAATTTTCATTATAATCACCACTTCCAGAGGGATAAGAGAAGATCGTTAATTCATGTAACAAGAGGATGATGTTATAAAAGAGAACACTGGGTAAGGAACATCTCTTGAAAATTAGAAATGACAGCAAAATATGGAAGGGTTGAAATATAAAGGGGTGGAAATTTTCCAGAAAAATGGAGATAACAGGAAAAAACATTTAAAACTTAGAGAAGCATTTTGGGAGTTCTAACATCCAAACAACTGGTGTTCCAAAAAAGAGAACAGTTAAACTGCAGGAAAGTAACAACAAAATCATAAGAGAAAATTTCCCAGTGCTTAGGGACCTGAAGTGCCAGAATGATGGACCCATCGAGGGCCCAGAGCAAAGAAATATCCCTGGGAAATTTCAGGACAATGGACATGCTGAGAAAATGCTAAAAGCTTCCAGAGAGAAAACGGTTTCTATCCAGAGATCACTACTCAGAATCACATCATTTTCCTCAATGGCAACACTGGAAGCAAGAAGAAAATGAAGCAACACTGTCAAAATACAGAGGGAAAATTATTTCTAACCTAGGATTTTATACCCAGCCAACCATCAATAGTGTATGAGGGTAGAGTAGAGACACTTTGAGACATAAAATGGTTAAAAACATTTGCCTCCCACAGTTCTATTCTTAGGAAGATGAAGACAAGGGATCCAGAAAACAAGGAACCAAACAGAAGTGAGGGGAGGACCCACGGTGAAGATGAAGGGAGATCTCAGGATGAAAGCTGTTTGGTGGGACTAGAGAGCAGCCCACCCAACTTTCCAGGAGGGATGACGCCAAGGCCAAAATGGACCTGATTGAACGCCAGTGGGTCTACCCTCACTGAGTAGAATTTTAGGGTTCTGTCTATCCCTTTGGGCACAAATCAATGCTAAATATATAGCATGCCAAGAAAATGAAAAAATGAGGCAAATATTTAACTCCAAGAAAAACAAGAGTTGTACAAGAAAGGAAGTGTACTCATGGCACAGTAGGTGATTCAGCTTTTAGCAATATTTACACAGTCACAATAACATAAACACTGAATAGTAATTTAACCAAACTGTCATGTTTCCATGTGGAGGATGGAGAAGTGTGTATGTGTTTAAGTGTCTGTGTGTGTATGCGGTGAGTAAGTAGTAGGAAGTAGATAGGCAGTACCTAAAACAGAAACACCATGGAATAAAAGAAGATTTTTTAGAAATTTAGGTGTAAATAACAGAACATCTAAAAGACTTGAAAGTGGTTGTCTCTTTGGAATGAAATTTGGTGGGGAGAAGAGTATGACAGGGTGCTGCTTTTTACATTGTACTGCTATTTGACTTTTTTAAATGTTTTTCTTTTCTATGGAGGTATACTTGACTTATAATAAACAATGCTGATTAAAAGTACACAATTTGATAAATTTGGGCATATGCACACCATACTCCCCCAAAGTTTCCTTGTGTCCCTTTGTAGTCCCTCCCACCCAGGATCATTCCTGGACAGGGACGTATGGGTGACTGGAGGTCAGGAACCACCTGTGAATGGCTCAACACCTCCCCCTTCGGTCTGTGTTTCTAGTGCAGGTTCTCCAGATGCCAGGCTGGGGAAGACCTCACAGGCCATCTTGGCCTTTAGCGCTCAACCTGAGGAGCACCTCCTAGTGGAAGCCTGCCTGACTCCCTCCCTGTGCCTCCAGAACTTTCCGTTCTGCAGTGTACTGGCCTCTTTCTCTCCCGTGCCCAGTGATCCATGACCTCCACAAAGATGGAGACCCCCTTCAATTCAGAGGGCCTGGCTTAGAGCAGATGCTCCGGAAGTATTTGTTGAATGAATACATGAAATAGAAGACAGAAGAGATGAACAGAAGGGTGAATGGGTGAGTAAATGAAAGGTATTTTCCCAATGATGTCAATGATGTAAGATTGTTTGTATTAAAGATGGTATCTCCTTAAAGAAAAAGGGAAAGCCCAGGAGAGGTTGAAATGCGAGGAAAGCTCTGAAACACAACTGGAGCCATTAGTCCATTCTTGGAGGGACCTGGGAAATACATGTCCCTGGAATGAAACCTTGTCCAGAACATCCCTGCTGGCCGGCTCTGGGACCCCAGGTCCACCTTGGGAGCCCTGGGTAGAGCTGTCCCCAGCAGCCAGGGATGAGTCTCACTAGGGGACACTCTTCCATTACACTGGCCCTGCCCAAGCAGACACAGAAACCTGCCCCAGGCTCTTTTCTTCAAGGAACCCTGCAAACCCTGGGGCCTCCTCACATTCCCTGCGGCCTCTGGCCAAGAGCAGAGGTTCTTTCCAAGCAGCAGTGAGCATCCACCAAATCAGTACCCACTCAGTACAAAGTAGCTTTGCAGAAAAGACCGGTGTCTGGGGTTACGTTGATATTTCAAAACGATCTTCCCTCCTTTACTGCCTCAAATATGCCAGTTCTGAGATCTCCATCCCCATCACCTTCCCCAGCCTGAGGGCTGCTCAGATAAGAATAAATTGAAAAGTGGACTCCTGCAGTTTACCCGTTTATTCACAATATACACTGGACACACCTGTCGGCAGGGCTGGGCCAGTGGAAATTCTGGGCAGTTATAGACCCCAGAGCAGGGAGGGGAAATGGGAGCAGTGTTCAGAGATCCTGCCCCAGGGGGACTTCACTGCCCACAGGAATCATCCCAGCCTTGGGCCTGCAGAAACATCAGAAGCCAAGGGGCATGGATGGAGGCCAGGGGTTTGAGGGGCGTGTACAGTTTGGAAAGTTAGGACTCCTTCAATTTTTAGGATAACATCCTCTTACCTCAACCATTGTGGGGCCTAATTTCCAAAATGCTCCAACTCTGGAGGAATTAATCCCCTGAAAGACATAGACCCTGTGAAGCAGCCAGTGCCTGATGGAGATTCGGGCCTGATGCCTGGAATAGAAGGAGAGGTGGTGGTGGAAGGAGAGACTTAGGGGGAAACCTGGGGTGGGGGAGGGCCGAGAAGGGGGCAGAAAGTGGGCCACGGGGACTTGCAAAAGGACAAAGAGAAGAAGGTCCCCAGCTTGACTCTTGGAAGTGGAGATGGGAACTTCCATCCCAACGTCCAGGCTCTTCCTGTGAATTTGCTCCCTGCTCCAGATTCTGGTGGGCAGCCTGTGTCCCAAAACCTGTCAAAGGAAGTGTCCAGGCGAAGCTGGAAGGGAGGATTTCACAACTAGCAGAGTCTTCCTTTGATGCTGCCCCCTGGGCCCTGGAGCCCCTCCTTCGCCTATCAACCATTTGGGAAGTAAGGGGACCATTCCCTTCCCAGCTCCATGGGGGACCTGGGCTGCTAGAGTCTAGCTTAGAACTCGCCTTTATTTTTCCTGTTGGGTGCAGTGGGGAACAGTGGCAGGGTCAGACTGAGGCCACATCACAGGCACAGACCCAGGCCGGAGCCCAGGCCCAGGCTAAGCAGGGATGAGGGTGTGGGTGCCTGGATCCCTTGCTAAGCCACGTACAGGCCTATGAGGCAGCCACACCCCTGGGAGCTGCACCCTCCTGAGCAAAGGCATCAAGCCTGGCTTACTCTGAGAACTGGGTCACCACTGCATCTTTCCTGGGCAGGATTCCAGGTCCAGCCAGCCACACTCTCACCTGGGAAGAATCATTACCTGCAGGGAGAGGGGGCTAAGGGAGAGGGAGGCAGTGTGGACAGAGACGGACAAAGCTGGGAAGTAGAAAGCACTGGCTTACTAGGCGAGCCTCTCTTCCCCTGCTGTGTGTGTGTGTGTGTGTGTGTGTGTGTGTTAGCCGGCTGGCCAGCCCAGCGCCCACCTGTGCACACCTGCCTCTGGCACATCTGAGCTGTGATGACCCTCTTACCCAACCACCCTGCAGAGCCAGGCGGGTTCCACTGAGGCCCCTGGCCCTGCCCTGCCCTGCCTGCCTGGGAGGCCCTGCCCTCCATCCTTGCAGAGAGAAGGGAAAAAGAAGAAAAATGTGTGTAAATTTCCCATCCAGGTTTCAGGATCTCTCTCCCGCTTCTGTCTCGGGAACACAGAGGTACACAATCAGGGGGTCCCTTTTAGGGCTGCAGCAGGCCTGCCCAATCCAAGATGTACCTCCTGACTCCAGCCATCTTGAGCCGGCCCCTTTCTGCAACCATCTCAAGGATGTTTGCCCAGCATTTTGTCCAGTGTCGCCACAAATGCCCCTGAAACACAGAGCTGTACCACGCGACCTTTTCCCTGATTTTGCAACCGGAGTGCACATGCCCACACCCACTCTCACACTTCCACCAAGTGTTCCCAAGAAGAATGCTGTCCACAGGGTAAGAGGCCACATGGGTACCTCTTCTCTGTTTCTTTTTATTTCTAAAATTCCTACCTATTGTATCTAGTCGGGACAGCGGCATCTTGGCCGTAGCTCCTCTTGGTGAGGTGGTCCTTGGATGACCAAATATCCCCTAACTTGACACAAATGACTTATTTTCTCATTTGTCTTAGCCGATCACTTCAGGAATACCTTGAAGATACTGCAGGTTCAATTCCAGACCACCACAATAAAGTGAATATTGCAATAAAGCAAGTCACACAAATTTTTTAGTTTCCCAGTGCATATAAAAATTATGTTTCCAGTATACTGCAGTCTATTAAGTGTGCAATAGCATTATGTCTACAATAACAATGTACGTACCTCAATTAAAAAATACTCTATTGCTCATCATCTGAGCCTTCAGCAAGTCATAATCTTTGTGAAATAGTAACATCAAAAACCACGCATTTCCATAACAAATATAATAAAAATGAAAAAAATTGAAATATTGCTAGAATTACCAAAACGTGACACAGAGACAGAAAGTGCTCAAATGCGGCTGGAAAAATGGTGTTGATTGATAGACTTGCTCAGTGAAAGGTTACCACAAACCTTCAATCTGTGAAAAATGCAGTATCTGTGAAGTGCAGCAAAGCATGGCACACTGAAACGAGGTACTCCTGTGTTTGAAACACAATATTTGGCTTCCAAGTAAATCACACACACATACACACATTTTGGGGGAGGGTTTTATTAAAAATTAACAATGTCCCTGGCTAGTAAACAGCTCTTTGAACTTACCAAGTTTTCTTGTCCCAGTCCCTTCCAGTGAATCTCGCAATTGCAAACTCCACCGTGAGGGGAGGTGGAGAGGACCCAGTCAGGGCTGGAAGTCAGCCCTCATTCTCAGGATGGACAGGGGCCTGGGCCTCACACATGGAGGTGTTGAGAGGCCCAGTGTGGTGAGGGCCCAGGAGGATCTGTCAGAGCAGGCTTTCAGAAAGGGGGGTTTCCACCGGCACAGATGGACCAGCCTAGTGCAAAGGCTGGGGAGGAAGGGTCCCAGGGGCAGAGGCCAGAATTCCATCCAGAGGGGGAACAGCAGAAGCAGCAGAAGTGGACACAAGGGAGGGCTCCTGGCTGGCAGGGTTGTGGACGGAAATGAAGAAACCAGAACAGAGAGAGGGCAGATGAAGAGAGGAGGGCTCCCAGGGCCTTCCCTGTACACCTAGGGAACCTGGATTCTGGTGGCTGCGGAAAAGTTCTGGGAATGAGAACCTGCAGCCCGCTGGCTACCTGGCTTCATCACTTACTCTCTGTGTGACTCCTCATTTATAAAACACGGGTGATAACAGAAATCCCTGGGAGGATAACTGGAAGGGCTGGATGGGACGACCAGGCCCAAGAAGCACGGCGCGCGCTTTCCGTAAAGGGCTGCTCCTCACTAACTTCTTCGGGAAGAACTGGACAAAGCACCTGGCGGCGGGTGATTCAGCTAGTTAAGTGGATCAAATTAACCAAGTTTTTCAACCCAGATTCACCCTTCCTGTAGAGACAGATCCGAAAAGAGCTGGCGAAGGTGTTTGTAAACAAGAAAAGTGCAATTCGAAGGTTGCCGCCGGCGACAACCAGCGAGGCTTAGGGCTGGAAGCAAGAGTCATCTCTTCCCCGGGGGCAAGGTTCAAGCCGAGCACATGGGGACATCTTTGCAGTCCTCCCTCCCCGTACACAACACACACACACACACACACACACCAAGCCCCCTCACCCCCAACCACGTCCCGAAGCAACACCCAGAGTCCCTCGGGGGCATGCGATGTATAGCCCACTGTGTCGTCCGGCCAATGGAGCTGGCGGAGAGAGGAAGGCAGGGACGTGGTTGGACGAGGTCAGGGGCCAAGTTGGACTCAGTCCCCAGCAGCTCCGAAGGCAGAGCAGAGGGTGCAGGCCGGGAAGGGTCGCCGCGAGTCCAGGAGGCCGCGGCCTCCGGGTCCTCAGCGCCGCCTCCCCGGAGGAAGGCGGGGGCGGGGAAGAGGGGGTGGGAGGAGGCGGAGGGCGGAGGAGGGCGGCGCGCTGCGAGGTTATTTGTGGTTCGCTTTGATCCCGAGGGGGAACCTGAAACTCTCACATTCCTGGCATAGCAGCCGCCTCCGGCGCTGGCCGACCCTGGGTCTGCGTGCTGGGGCCCAAGCGGCCAGAGCGTCGGCGCCACGGCCGAGAGCACACCTCAGCCGCCGCGCTGAGCCGAGCCGGGCCGGGCCGGGCCGGGTCGTCGGGTCTGACAGCGCCGAGCACCCGCGGGCCGCTGCGGTAAGGAAGGCCGCTCGGCGCTTTGGGGAGCGCGCGGGACCGCAGAGACTCGCCCCAGCCGAAGCCCGAGCCCCGCCGCAGCCTGGGCTTTTCCGGGAGCGGGAGCGGAGCGGACCCAGCGTCCTCCAAGGCACAGCGCGCCTTTCCCGGCAGCCGCGAAGCAGGGCAAGGACCGCTCCGCCCGGGGGTGTCTCTCGAAGGCGCGCGGGTCTGCTGGGGCTGGAGGAGGGGGGCAGCCTCTGGGGAGAACGTAGTGGGTGTTTGGGGTCGCGGGTCGGGAAGAGGGGATGCCAGGGGATGCGGATCTGGGCGGAAGGCGCCGCTTGGAGCTCAGTTTGCAGCGCCCTGGGGGCTGATTTGGTTAGGTAGGGGTTACAGGTGTCTTTGCCCCCCAACTAGCCCAAGAATTCCTCTTTGTCTTCCTTGGAAAATCCTCTCTTGAGCCACGGTCCGGCTCTCACTTAGAAAGAATGCAGCTTGCCGTCCAGCCCGCTGACGTCAGCGCTGGAGCATTTGGAAAACAAAGAGGGCTCGGGAGGGAGGGAGGGAGGCGGCTCCACGACGCTTAAAGACCTCTCCGGACCACGGGCTACCATCGTCCACGCAGCTCCCGGCGCAGCGGCGGCCACCGGGTGCTCGTAGTCAGCCAGGAGTCCGGGTAGGGCGAGATGAGGTGCGGTCTGACTAGAGACCCTCGCTTTGGTTCCTTAGGTGAGCGTGAGCCCAGGCAAAGGCCGGAGTTGCGTGCTTGCTTAGAAGAGGGTGTTTCAGAGACCTGGGCGCGCTAGTGCAGCAGGGGTGCACGGCCCGGGTCGCGGGCGCAGATTTTAGTAACGGCTCAGCTGAAAGGATGTGCATCCGAGGGTCTTGACCGGGACAAACGCGGGATGAGAGGCGCGGGAGGTGTTCCCTGCACCCAGGCACACTGTTGGTGGGGAGAGGGCCTGGAATCTGTCCGGAAAGCTGCATTCTCCGGTCCTCCTCGGCTGCAGTCAGCCCAGACAGTGATTAACTTAGGAATGCCCGGTGGATGAAACGCTAGGGGGAATTGATTCCGGTTTGTTTTGCCTCGGGTAGCTCTAGAGTCTTGCATCTCCCCTCCTTGTGTGTTTGGGGCGGGGGGAATGAGGGGGTGCCAGGAAGGATGAATACAGAGTACCCTCCAGATGCATCTCCCTCTCCCCGGTTTTGGGCAGCTGGGAGGAGGGAGTGGAATGGCTGCTCTGCCAGTTGGCCAAGCCCTAACTTGAGCAGGGCACTGGGGCTAGTTTTGGGGCAGAGGAGGGGCTGCGTTCCTCCTACTGTCCTCCTCCCGTGCACACAGGACCTCTGGAGGTGTGGGTTTTGTTTGGTCTTCCCTGAATCCCAGTTTGGAGGTCTGTGGTAGAGGAGGCTGTGGAAAGGAAGCTGGGTGAGGTGGGCAGCCTGCCAGGCCATGAGCCACTGGGAGCCCAGGCTCAGAAGGGAACACCTTCCGCAGGAGATATTATCTCCCTGCAGTTTAGGCTCAGAGCCCCCAGCCCCAGGTTCCTGCAGCCAAGAGCCTCCCCGCTCGCTCCCTTACTTCTTCAGTCGGCTCAAGTGGTGTTACCGATGTCAAGATGCTGATGGCCCATCATCCCCTGCGTGCCTAGAGGGCCATCAGGGCACATCCAAGGAGCAAGTGTGTGTGTAGCTGGGGGTGGTAATCATAAAATCGAAGACATCGTGCCACCCTTTCTTTTTATCTGGAGCACGTGTGCACTTACTGTCAGCGTACAGACTATGTGACTGGCCCACAAACCTTGATGGGTGGCACCTTTTTGCCTCATCTCACAAAACCATTGTCCTATTATAGTCTCTCTTCTTTCATCCCTTATTCACCAATCCAGATGCATTTTTTCCTTCTTCCTGTTCACCTTGCAGAGTGACTGCCATGACAGGGAGGGCTCAGCAGAGTAAAGGGTGGTGAGTTAGCTGTGCCAAGGCATGCTTCATCCTAGACGGTCCTGGGGGCTGTTTGCCTAGGGCTTCTACCAGGCTGGAATCATTCTTTATCACCTGCCAATAAACTGGGGCCCTGTCCACCCCTGGACTGGAAGGCTCAGTGGTTAGAGCTGAATTAGGCCTGCGCTAGAGTCACTCATCAGGCTCTTTGATGGGAAGCTGACTGCAGGAGGCCAAGGTTCCTGGTGTCTAGGTTATTGGTGTTTTTCTCTAGGCACAGTAAGTCTCCATGAATATGATTATAATGGCAGTCCTTTGCCAGGGATTTACAGTACACCAGGAGCTCAACAGCCATTGCCTGTTTTAATTCTCAACTCTGTGAGGCTAGCATTATTCTTTCATATTTCCGATGGAGAAACGGAGGCTCAGAAGTTAAGTGACTTGCCTTAATCAGTAGATGGCAGCATTGGCAGTTGAACCCAGGCTTGTGTGCCCCTCCATAGCCTTGCTCTTTACCATCATGCCTTTGACCAGACAGTAATGGAAAGTCCCCCCCTTTCCCATGTGCCCCCACTGAGTGGTCTTCTTTCTCTCCTCCCAGGTGCTCTGGGGCCAGGTGCTGCTGGCCTTTGTCCAGGCGGTTGTGTGCAAGCCCAGGAAGCATGAGGACACTGGAAGACTCCTCGGGTACGGTCCTGCACCGCCTCATCCAGGAGCAGCTGCGCTATGGCAACCTGACCGAGACCCGCACGCTGCTGGCCATCCAGCAGCAGGCCCTACGGGGTGGGGCTGGGGCTGGGGGCACAGGGAGCCCCCAGGCCCCCCTGGAGATCGTGGCCCCCGAGGACAGTCAGGTGCTGCAGCAGGCCACAAGGCAGGAGCCCCAGGGCCAGGAGCACCAGGGCACCGAGACCCACCTGGCAGAGAACAGCCTCTACCGGCTGTGCCCACAGCCTGGCAAGGGCGAGGAGCTGCCCACCTATGAGGAGGCCAAAGCCCACTCGCAGTACTATGCGGCCCAGCAGGCGGGGCCCCAGCCACATATGGGGGACCGGGATCCCCGCGGGGCCCCAGGTGGCATTCGGAGGCAGGATGAGGCCCTGCGTGAGCTGAGGCACGGGCACGTGCGCTCCCTGAGCGAGCGGCTCCTGCAGCTGTCCCTGGAGAGGAACGGGGCCCGTACCCCCAGCCACATGAGCGCCTCCCACAGCTTCCCCCAGCTGGCCCGCAACCAGCAGGGACCCCTGCCCAGGGGCGCCCCTGCAGAGGGCCCGGAGCCCCGCGGACCTCCACCTCAGTACCCACACATCGTGCTAGCTCATGAGACCACCTCCGCTGTCACCGACCCGCGGTACCGCACCCGTGGCAGCCCGCACTTCCAGCATGCGGAAGTAAGGTAACTGCCCGCCTCGGTCTTCAAGCTCTTGGCTTCCAGCGTAGTTCTCCCAGGGTGAAGAGCCTCCAGAATCCTGGCGAGCTCCAGAGGAAGGCCGATGATACCCTCTCCCTCCCAAGATGGGAGCTAATGCTGGAAGGAAAGAGGGATTTAGCCAGGGTCACATGAGAACTTAGCGGCATCCCTTGCTTTAATTTGGAGGTGGACACCATTGTCTAATTGTCTGTAGCAGTTGAGTAACTAGGGTTTTCAGAGGCTATGAATTACAGCAGGGGGTTAAAGGTTGGGTTTCAGAAAGAACTTGCAAAGACAAGGGTTGGGAATCATTGCCAAGCTGTTTCCAAGTTAAGTGGGAAGAAGGTGGAACCTCCTTCTCTGGAGATTTCTAAGAACAAGTGGACATGTTTGCTTTCTGTGATTACTGGGAGGCATTCCTAACTGTAGGCAGGAAGAAAGGACCAGATGGCCTCCTTAGGCACCTCTCCCCGCTCCTGCACCAGGGCGGGAGCTGCCCTGTCCCTACCATTCATTTCCTTTCATGTTTTTCTGTGTGGTCCATGTGGCTGGAGCCTGGAGTGGGAGAGGATTCTTGGTCCAGGTGAGCCCCTTTCTGTGGAGGCTCCGGAGAGGCTGCTGGGGGGGGAGGGCTTAGTGTTTGATTCTCAGTGTGAAGGGAAGCCTTTAGAGGATGCGATTTGGCTTGCCTTTTTAAAACGGTTCCTCTGCTGCATGTAGAGAATGGATTCTAGAGGCTAGAATGGAAGCAGGGATTCCCGGGAGGGGCAGGAAGCCCAGATAGTTTGCAGAAATAGGGTTCCTAGAAATGAGGCAATCGCTTGGCCCCGCACCTTCTCCTGAGAAGCTGACACATGCCCTTTTCACACGCCCTGCATCTCCCCCGCACAGGGGTCCAGGAAGCCCCACCAGAGGAGCCTGAAGGTTTGCAGACTCCCTCTTCCTCTGATGGCCCAAGGTCCAAGTCTGGTTCTCTTCGTGCCTGCTGAGTCCTCATTTAGTCACCCACTTTCCCACTGTGTGCCCGTTCCCGGGAAAGATGGCTTTCTTAGCTCTCGAGAAATGAGTGACGTGATAGCTTGGAATGAAGGGACCAGAAGATGGAGCCTGTGGGTTTTCGCCACCCTCCACCTCCCAGGCCCCCCTACCTTATCTCCTTTCTCAGGGCTCCGTCCTGGGAGAGTTTCGGAAGCTGAGTCGTGGTTTCTTCTCTTGGACCAGCCTTATTGAGCCCTGTCAGGAAAAGATAATATCGTGGAAAGGAAGTAGACTGTTTGCAGGAGAACAAAAAAAGAGGGAGGGGGAGGGGCGAACAAGGGGAAGGGAGAGCAAGTGTGAAGGAAAGGAGGCTGTATTCTTTCTTGGAGCCAAGTCATCCCCAAAGAATGCCATTTGTGTCTGCCTGGCCCAGGGCAGGGGGAGCAAGTTCAAGAAGCAACCCCAAGATGCCACATTTAGCAGCACAGGGAGAGTTTGCACATTCCAATGGGGACCCTCAGCTCTCACTGGAAGCTCTACCTTGGGCAGTAAGAGAAATACATCTGCCAGCCTCTCCTTTGGCTGATCCGATGAGGCTTGTTTTCTGGGAACTGGGGGCAGGGACTGTTCTTATAGCCTAGGGTCATAAGAGGGGCAGGGGAGCCCGGAGTCTGGAGGGGGAAGGATGAAGGGGAGGGATGAGGGGAAGGGCAGGCATAAGTGCTGAGGTGATGGACTCATGTGGGGCTTCTGGGACTTGGGAAAGTTCCTGGTGAAACTGAGGCCATCACCTCTTTTACACTTAGAGCCACAAGGCCCCAGAAAGGCTCTGTGACCCCACAGGCCTCTTACTCTTTGCTCCTTCCCTTGACATGGGGCCCTGAGGCTGACGTTATACCAGTAGGACATTGTCCCTAAACTCAGGCTATTGTCATAGTCCTGAGGCAACCACTATGCCCCAGAAAATCCAGTGTTTGGGTCACATTTACTCTTTGAGCAGAGAGTACGCTGTGGTCTCCACTAGGAGAGACGGAGGATGGGCCGTCATTGTGGGAACGCCCACTGCAGGCCCAGCACTCTGCCAGGCAAATGTAGCCCTCACAAACCCCCTTGAGGCTGAGAGCCTTACTTTCATGATTGAGCAGAGTCCTGCCGCACCATGGGCTTAAACACTGGAGCTGGAGTTTGAATGCCTATTTTGTCAGACTCTGGAGCCCAGACTCTACCCCTGACATCTGTCTCGCCGCTCTAACCTTAGCCGCAGTCTTCTAAAAATGTTTCTTCAAGGGGTGACGGGACCCAAAATAGGAGGGAGAAGAAGTGCGTGTGAGCGCAGGGCCTGACACCAGGGGCCGGAACAGACACCAAGTGGCCCAGGGGCCTGGAAGTTTGTGTGTTCACTCATGATGGATGTGACCTCCACACTCAGAAAGCCTTCTATTGATGAGAAGGGTCAGGAGTGCACTTTTCAAGATCTCTTCTTTAAGCTCGGGTTGCTAGGTCTGCTCAGGCTGATCCCCAGGGCCTCGGCCACAGTGAGGCTGGGCATGAAATAAGCATGCTCATGTTAATCCCCTCCAGCCCTGCTCCCCTGGCCCTTGAAGGTCTTGGGGACGCCATGTGGAAAGGCCTTCCCCACCAGTCGCTGCCTCACACTGTGGGGAGGCTGTCTGCCCAAGAAGGTTGGGGCGACTCGGGGTGGCTTCTCGGTCTCTGAGCACCTACTCTTCTGTTCCCCAGGATCCTGCAGGCCCAGGTGCCCCCTGTGTTCCTCCAGCAGCGGCAGCAGTACCAGTACCTGCAGCAGCCCCAGGAGCACCCCCCGCCCCCATCCCCGGCTCCCCTCAGCCAGGGCCTGCTAGGCTCCCTCAGCCTACCAGGGTTGGAGGCCCCAGCAAGCACCCAGGCCTCCTCGGGCAGTGCCCACCTGGCCCAGATGGAGACTGTGCTGAGGGAGAATGCCAGGCTGCAGAGGGACAACGAGAGGCTGAAGAGGGAGCTGGAGAACTCGGCAGAGAAGGCCGGCCGCATCGAGAAGGTAGGCCCTGCTGGGGCCTCGGAGGGGCAGGGGGAAGAAGGGACCCCGACGGGGCTGGCCTGGCTGGGCTTCTCAGCCGTCCCTCAGCCCCCGCCCCCATCCCTCGTGCACCCTCCCTGGCTGACTCCAGACAGCTGGGGAGCAGCCGGCACAGCAGGCCTGGAGCATGAGCTGTTGCTGCCCAATGGTGATTAGAAAGAGCCCATTCACGGCTCCCTCACACTCGCACCCTTCCCCTGCACACACCCCCTCCCGTGGACACCTCCCACAGAGAGCCCTTTGTATCCCCCACACAACAGCAAGTCTGTTCCAGGCCAGCCCTGGCCACAGAGGAAGCCCCTCCTCTTGGAAAAAACGAGCGACTTATTGGAATCACAGGCCAGCGAAGAGCACGTGCGGAACCTGCCAGCCGCCAAGTGGGAGGGGCAGCCAGGCTGGCCCTCTGGGGTGGATGGCGGTGGCTGGAGAGGCAAATCCTCCAAGCAGAGGCAGCTCAGGCTGGGGTCTGGTGCTCCCTTCTTAGTGAAGGGTTACCAGCTGTGCGCTTAGCCTTAGCAGGTGGCCTCAGGCCTCCCGAGGCCATCCTGTGGTGTCCAAGATAAGTCCACCCTCCAGACCGTGGTTGGAGTCTGAGTGCCCACTCCTGGGCCCATTGTGCTCAGATTTCTCAGTAGAAGCCAGACAAAAGGAAGATGCTTCTTTCTGGACAGTGGGCCCCAGAAAACTGCGCTTAGTCACGCTGCAGGCAGCCACTTCCAGAGAACCTGGCCTTGGGTTTGCTCAGGACCTTGGGACAGTTGAAGGGACCCTCGCTTGCCTGTTCCAGCAGTCTGGTCCACCTCTAGAGGCTACAGGCTGCAGCCCGTCCCACCAGAACTAGGTGGATTTTTTTGCTGTGGCTTTTGATCCTCTCCTCTCTCACCCTTTCTGATGGAGAATAGCAGATCAGCCGGGGTCTGTGGAGGGGACCTTGATGCCACTCCCTCCCTGGGAGCTATCCCCTTCCTTCATCTCTGCTGTCTGCCTCTTGCAGCTGGAGAGCGAAATCCAGCGGCTCTCTGAGGCCCACGAGAGCCTGACGAGGGCCTCTTCCAAGCGGGAGGCCCTGGAGAAGACTATGCGGAACAAGATGGACAGTGAGATGAGGCGGCTGCAGGACTTCAACCGGGATCTGAGAGGTGAGGACGGCTTACCCAGGTGGAGGGGTGGGGAGTGCCTGCGGACAGCTTGATCCCACTGTTCTAGGGAATAATTCAGAATCTGTCCTCTGCAATAATAGTATAAATCGACTCAAAGGAGACTAGGCTGAGACTCCTTGGGGAGTCTTGTCTCTGTGTTCTAGACCTTAGGGCCCCTCATGGAGCTCCCACCCATGTGGCCCAGGATGACCTGGAGCTTCCCTACGAGCCCACCCCCAACTTGGAGAATGCAGCCCGACAGATAGGACCGAGGGGACACCTCAGCAGGCGGCTTCACCTGTATTCAAACATTTTTCCTTAAAACCTCTTTTCTTTATTTGAAACAGAGAGATTGGAATCTGCAAACCGGCGCCTGGCAAGCAAGACACAGGAAGCGCAGGCAGGCAGTCAGGACATGGTGGCCAAGTTGCTGGCTCAAAGTGAGTAGGGGTCCCACTCAGGAGCCTGGCCAGAGGTGTGGCCAGGACAGCCCCTCAGCACAGGGAGGATCGGCCTCCTCTGTCAAAGCAGTGCTTGGAGCTTGGGTTTACTGAATGTCTACTACACACCCAGCAGTGGACTAGACCTAGGGGAGGGGTAGTTTCTGAAGAGGAAAAAGATCTGGTTCTCTGTGTATTGGGGAAATCAGCGGATCCAGAGGGATAGCTGGGGAGCTGTGGTTTGCTGAGCTGTGGTGCTGACCATCGGTTCGGTGTCCTTCAGAAGCATGGGGGAGGCCAGAGAGCCTTGGAGACAGGTGAGATGAGAGAGAAGGAAGAGTCTGAGTCTCCCAGGGGGTGCCCGGGGGAATGCGGGAAGCTGGAGAGCATGGTGAGGCTGGGCCATAACAGGTGGAGGCACCAGCCAAAAATGGGGCGTAACCAACAGGGCAGCCCAAAGAAGGGGCTCAGGAGGATCCCCTAAAGAGGGTGGTCAGAGGCTTCTTGAAGAACAGATGAGTTCATTGTTGACTCATCCGTTCAGTCACTCATTTGTTCACTAGCACAGCTGTGCTGAGCCCCTGGCCGGCATGGAGCACAGCAGGAACAGGTCAGGAAGGTGCCAGGGCAGGGAGGTCAAGAGAGGCAGTGAGCTTGAGGAAGGAGCAGGGTCTTCCCACCCCGGATTTCAGGCAACAAGGGTGGCCTGGCCCCAGAGGCGAGATGAGGAGAGGTCCCCAGCAGCCTGAGAGAGGGGCTCTGTGGGGTAGCAGGGTGGGGAGCAGGCCACAGGTGAAGAAGCAGCAGGATAGCTCAAGTGGAGGTTCGAGCAGGGAGTTTGGGGGAAGGGGGAGGACAAAGGGAGCCCCGAGCTCAGCAGTAGGAAGAAGCTGCAGCAGTCAGAAGAGACAGAGAGGCAGTTATTTATTAAACTCCTCCTGTATGCTCTTACTACGTTCTATAGTGGTGTTAGGGTGTTTGCAAAGGAGTGGAGTGGGGGCGGCTGGTGTCCGGGCGAGGGTGGCTTCGAGGAAGGAGGAACACATTCAGAAAGCCTGCTGTGCTGAAGCTGGATACTTAGGGGTTGTCCAGAAGTGGAGGAGCAGCTTGAGGGCTGAGCTGTGCTGGCAGCACCTCCCTCCTCAAGGAGGGCTCGGCCCTGAACAGGGCCGACCGGAGCCCAGCACTGAAGGGCTGGGGGGTAGGGGTGGGCAGGGGGCAGGCGGGGCTGTACTGGCGGGAGGCGATGACTTAGGGTCTCTGGGAGGTGGGGAGGGGACGGCCCCGGGGGTCCCGTTTGGAGTCCGGGGAGGGCGGGTTTCTGGAAGGAGGCAGAATGGGGCGCCCTGTAGTAGAGGGCCGACTTTGGGGGCCGGGCTCTGCCAAAGAAAGGAAGTCACCGGCGGGTTTCTGGGAGCGGGCAGGGGAGGGGCGAAGGGGGAGGCCGGCCTGGAGGCGTTTCCGCTCCCCGGGGAGCGAGCGCCAGGCTGTTCTTGGCTCCGGGCTGGAGCCATTAATCTGGCAGCGGCGGGTGACCTGGATGCCAGGCATTCCTGAGCCCGGGCTGTTCCGCTGCGCCCCGCCCCACCGCCGCCGCCGCCGCCGCTCCCTCCCGCGCCCCGCCCGCCCGCACTGCGGGAGGAGGGAGGACACTGGGACAAAGGGACTGGGACGTGCCGGTGGGGCCTCGCTTTCCCAGGGGGAAAGGCCTTCTGCTCCCTCCACTGCTCGCTCGCCCTTGGCCCCTCGCCCTGTCTCCCTGATTCGCGGCCACCCCGCCTGGGAGCGCCCCCGCCCCCTGCCCGCCAGACAGGCCCAGGGTTTTATCCTGGTGGCTGGGAATGGCCAAGGTCTCAGACTTCCCAGCCCCTACCGGGGCCTTAGAGGTGTGGGAGGTGGCAGGAACTTCTGGAAGCCAAAGGCTGGGTCCTGGGGATCCTCCCCAAGGGCTGACGGAAGCCATGCAGCCCTTCCTTGCTCCCAATAGCCATGGGGAAACCAGAATTCTCAGGGAAGATGCCTCTGGTTGATCTCACCTTTTTTCTGGAGTCAGTCAACACTAGTAGGGAAGTGTGGCCACTATCGCCAGTGCCATCTGCTTTTCCTACTAGGCAAGCCATACAGACCTCCAGCTCAGGTCAGGCCCTGTCCTCCCTGGGGAGCTGACCTTCAGTCCTGAGGCCTGGTTCTCCCAGCCCTGTCCCCCTTGGGCAGTTTCTTCCCACTGAGCCTCAGATTCTGAGGCTGTAAGATGGGGCCATCATAGACTGGGATGAGATGCAAACTCTGTAAGCTGTTGGGCTCTGTGAAGCCTGCCAGGATGGGGTCACTACCTCCAGGTCCAAAGTCCCAGTCAGCACTCCCGCCTGCCCCCTCCACTCCATCAGGGGTCAGGCCAGCTTGGGATGAAAGGCTCAATTTCAGTGTTACTGAGCTCTGCCATCTTTTCCCTCCACCCCAAAGAATGAGGCCAGCCTGGACCCAGCCTTCTGAAATCCAGCGTGAACCAGAGCTGACCTGGGTCAGTCGCCTGTGTCCTCCCTCTCTGCCCCAGGGCCCTGAGTAAATGAATCCTCCCTTCTGCCTGCCAGGTCCCAAGCCTTCACTCGTCTGTTCCAGAGCTTGTACTGTCCTATGTGATAGGTATAAAGATTAAAGATGGCTCAAAGATCAAAATTAATTAAAATTAAATAAAATGAAGAATTTGGCTCTTCCCTCACACTAGCCACGCTTCCAGTGCTCAGTAGCCCCGCATGCCTAGTGGCTACTGCACTGGCTGGCACGGTGTAGGACCAGCCCATTACGACAGGAAACTCCACTGTGCTATGATAGTGCTGCCCTAGAGAGTGCCTTTGAGTCCACCAGGCAGGCCCCAGAGCCTCTGCCCTCCAGCAAGGCGGGAAGCCCACACACTCTGCGGGTAGGGGCACCTGGGTCCGCAGAGTGAGCCCTGGAGCCCACTTCAGCAGCCCTCTAGGTGTGAGGGCCTCACACCACAGCCAAGCAGCCTAATCCGTCAGAGGCAGGCTGACTTGGGTCCCCATCCTGGCAGCACCATTCACCTCCTATGTTTCCTCCCCTTTAAGTTGAGGGGTCACAAATCCTGCCTCAAGGGACTGTTACTGGAGGCTTTGGTGGAATAAGATGTATAAGTGCCTGGCTCCTGGGGCAGCACACGGTGGTCTCTTCCCCTCTCCTTGATTCTTCCACTTGAATGATGACCACACGACAGTCCACCTGAGCCTCCGTTTTCTCATCTGCAAATGGGCGTCACAGTTCCTACCGGTCCAGTCTCTAGTGTCACCGTGAGGCTCGAGGGGAACTGTGAATGTGTTTTGGAAATGGTGACACCTGGCACAAGAGGGCAGTGTTTGGGGCTCTCTCTTGGCAAGACCATGTCCCAGCAGAGGAGCAGTGTAGCCCAGTGACTACTGCAAGGGCCCCGGCCTGGCACTCTCATTTACTCATGACTTAACCTGAGCCTCAGTTTCCTGGCCCATGCAATGGGGTTAATAAGGGTACCTAACTCGTAGGTTGCGGGGAGGATAAGATGCAGTCATGCTGCTGCAGTGGTCAGCCCAGAGCCCAGTACGTGGGGGGCGCTCCGTGGGGCCAGCGAGGTGGCTGCCGTCACTGACCAGGCCCCCCCTCTCCGTCCCTGCAGGCTACGAGCAGCAGCAGGAGCAGGAGAAGCTGGAGCGGGAGGTGGCACTGCTGCGCGGAGCCATCGAGGACCAGCGGCGGCGGGCCGAGCTGCTGGAGCAGGCTCTGAGCAATGCCCAGGGCCGGGCGGCACGAGCCGAGGAGGAGCTGCGGAAGAAGCAGGCCTACGTGGAGAAGGTGGAGCGGCTGCAGCAGGCCCTGGGGCAGCTGCAGGCTGCCTGCGAGAAGCGTGAGCAGCTGGAGCTACGGCTGCGGACGCGCCTGGAGCAGGAACTCAAGGCCCTGCGTGCGCAGCAGGTGAGCTGGGAAGACCCACGGAGGTGGCAGAACTGGAGCAGCATCAGAGGAGGCCAGCTCGGGAGCCCCTGCTGAGATCCAGGCCGAGCCCCCTTGGAAAGCCAGGGTGATCTGTGCCGGCCTTGCTGAAGGCCCCTCCCAGCCACCAGTCTTAGCAGAGGCTTTGCCACGGGGCCATGTGCCGACCTCGGGGACGCAGGACTTGGGCCTCTGTCCTCAGCAGCAGCACAGGTTGGCACACTTGGTCTCTAGAGAAAGTCACTCAGGAGCATTGATGGAGGAGACTAGCCACCTCTTGTGTGTCTCCTCAGGGTCCTGGGAGAGGATAGTCACCCAGATCCTGAGTCTTTATCCTCACTTTGGACTGTGTGAATAGCTCTTGTGTTTACAGACCAGATAGGGTTCTGTCTCCACTCCCAACCTTACCCTTCCCACAGAGATAGGGTGACCAGACCTCCTGGATTGCCCAGTTCTGTCCTAGTTTACACCAGTTGTCCCAGTGTCATTGAGTTGCACCCCTTTCCCGGATTGGAAGATAATTTATGTGGTCGCTATGCAAAGGCAGACCTCATCTTCTCACACCCTTGGCCGCAGGATTTGGGGCGGGGGTGCGGGGACCCACACCTCCCCTTTGTCTCTGGGTGGAAGCGGGCTGCGAAGAGTGTACGGGGAGGCTGACCAAGCCCAAGGCTCGGTGATAGTCCTCCTGTGGAGGCAAAGACCTGTGGCCGACGCGCCCCAGCTGCCGCCCCTGACCACGGTGCTCCTCTCTCTGCAGAGACAGGCGGGCAGCCCCAGTGGTGGTAGCGGTGGTGGGTCCCCGGAGCTCAGTGCCCTGCGGCTGTCAGAGCAGCTACGAGAGAAGGAGGAGCAGGTCCTGGCACTGGAGGCCGACATGACCAAGTGGGAGCAGAAGTACTTGGAGGAGCGTGCCATGAGGCAGTTTGCTATGGATGCGGCTGCCACGGCTGCCGCCCAGCGCGACACCACTCTCATCCGGCACTCCCCCCAGCCCTCGCCCAGCAGCAGCTTCAACGAGGGCCTGCTCACCGGTGGCCACAGGCATCAGGAGATGGAAAGCAGGTTGGGCATTACAGGCTGGGTACCTGGGTGGGGGTAGGGGGGTGGCGATGTCAAGTCCCTGCCCCGTCCTTAATCCGTGATAAACACCCCTCGCCCCACCTGGCCTAACAATCCCTCCTACTTCTGAGCTGACCCCCGTGCTTTTGGCGTACCTGGCATCATACACGTATTCTTTCCCAGAGGTACCAACAAAGTCCTTGGTCTGCCCAGGAGACCCCACTGTTGGATGCCATCCAAGGCTCTGGGACTCTATCCCCTCCCCCTCCCCCATGTAAATCAGAGAGTAAGACTTTCCTACTGAGTCCACACCATGTACCACCCCCAGAAGGAATGTGGCCGAGGCCCCCGGCCTGGGGGTAGCTAGTATTTTCTCTCCAAAAACAATTTCAGAGGCCCCACAAGATTTCCATTTAACCTATACCTGGCTCAAAAGCACAAGCACGTTGACTGAGCCCATTTGGTCAACAGCCCTGGGGGTGATCCTCCAGGACAGGGATTGTACCATTGCTGTCATTGGATGAACCCAGAACCTGCCCTTTGATGACCTGCCTTTGCTGGTGTGAGAAGGGCCCAGCACTTCACGCATGGGCAGTTTTCAGAGCATCCAGTTCCAGAGCTGTGATGGCATTTCTGAAGGCCCCCTCCTGCCCCTGCTGCAAGGCCAGGAGAGCCCAGCCTGGTTGTAGGAAAGGCTTTCCCTCCAACGTCTACAAGGCGGGAAGGATGGGGGCTGTTGGATCTGTAGGTCTGAAGATGCAAGCATGACCTCTCACCCCTCAGGTTAAAGGTGCTCCATGCCCAGATCCTGGAGAAGGATGCGGTGATCAAGGTCCTTCAGCAGCGCTCCAGGAAGGATCCTGGCAAGGCCACCCAGGGCTCCCTGAGGCCCGCCAAGTCGGTGCCATCTATCTTCGTGGCTGCAGCAGCAGGGGCCCAGGGCTGGCAAGGGCTCTCCTCCAGCGAGCGGCAGGTGGATGCCCCTGCCCGGCTGGCTGCAGGTGAGAGGAGGCCGGTAAGCGGCAGAGGCAGAGGCTAGGGTGTCCTCAGGCCTTTCCTCTCAGAACTGAGGCTCAGAGGAGCCAGGGCGTCCCAGCCCCTCACCCAGGGAAGCTGGTTTATACTCTGGCTCCAGTGATCCTGCAGCCCACAGCTGTCCCCCTGGTGTGAAGAGGCAGGCTGTAGCCCCCATCTCTGGAAATTCCACCACCCTGGCCCCAGCCACTTACCATCTAAGTAAAAATAGAGCTCCCTGTACAGATGTACCTTCTGGGCCAGCCCTTCCACTCCCCCTTCTAAGCAGATGCCACAGAAACCTGAGAGTCCCTACTGGTTTTAAGATTTAATCTACACCCCTTTAAGAAAGCCTCTTCTACTCGAAGTTTTTGGAACCCAATCCAACCTGATAGTTATTCCCATTTGGAAACAGGAGCGTTTAGTTGTAATCGAAGTTCTTGCAAATCGAGAGCAATTCGCATCCCTAATAGGTACTGTTAAGTAGGGGTGTTCTTCCTGGGGGCTCCATCTTATGGACAAGGCAATAACTGTGAACCTCCTGCCTTTCCAGCAGACAGGGCCCCAGCGGAGGAGCCAGTGGCCGAGGCTCCCCTAGCTGCCCACGCCAAACATGGGAGCAGGGATGGGAGCACCCAGACTGACAGCCCCCCAGACAGCGCCACCGCCTGCCTGGGCCTGGAGCCCGACGGCCTTCTGGGGTGCAGCAGTGGCCAGAGGACAGCCTTGTTGGGTAAGTCCCCTTCCCCCCCACCCCCGACTTCTCTGCGGGGCTGAGGGCATGTTGGGGTGTGAATTGGGGCCCCTGACCCTTTATTCCCAGACCCGGCCCCACTCACTGCCCACACTCCACAGGGAGCCCTGCACAGGGACGGGTGAGCAGGGTGTGAGGCCCACCACAGTACATGAGAGCTGGTTGGATGCATGAATAGGGGAACTGAAAACCCTGATTACAGACAGATCCACCTGGGAAGCTCTTTATCTTCTCTTTGGAAGTCTTCTTTTATTGCCAGTCTAAATATCTAAGATAATGGAGCTTGGTGAGTTACCCTTCCACTCAAGTTAGGAGACTTTGTTTAAAAAGAATCCGGGAAGGAGAAATTTGAGAAGATGCCATTACTGTGTTTGCTCCCTTTCACATTAGCCTTTGCATATTTGCCTGGCCTCACCATCTCAGAAAACCACAGGCATGAAAAGAATGCGGCAGCCTCCCTCCCTTGGGGCTCTCCACCCTCCCTCCGAGCCCTCCGACCAGTTCCAAGTTGTAAACAACTGTGTCTTCCACTCTGGAGGCTGGTGGTCTGGACCGAGAGCCCAGAGGGAGCAGAGCTTTGTGCTTAGGTTGGCCAAGTTATGGCGACCTGGGCAGCTGAGTTGGGAAAAGTTGGTGGAGATAGATCCTATCTTTCAAACGTGGTAGGATTTAAAAGAGCAGTGTGGTAATGCTCGTTGGCATGTGCCTGTGTTCTTATCTCTCCAGATTCTGTTGCTACATCCAGAGTCCAGGACTTGTCGGACATGGTGGAGATACTGATCTGAAGGAGGTGGTGCCTTGGGGACTCCGAACCACTCCCTGCTCTCCTCTGCCCTCTGCCACGTGGCCATTCCAGCAGCCCCGCCAGAGGCTGCTTCACCGTCCCCCAGCCCAGCACTCATTCCCACTGACCATCTGGTCCCAGGAGCTGAGGAAGGATGCTGCAGAGGAGAGGGGAGCTGTGAGCCGGCCCCCAGAAGACTCTGCTCCTTAGCCCCACATTCCTCCTGGGCCCACATGGAATGAGGACTGGACCTTAACCTGCTTGCAGCCCAAGGCTTGCTGCCAGGGTAACAACCAAAAGCTCAGAAGGGAGCAGCCCCTTCTGCACCCCCAGTGGACACTCGGGCAGAGGGGGACAAGATATGTTGATTTGGGGGCTGATTGCCAAGGATGGCTGCCCGTGGACGCCAGGTGGGCTGGTTTACTAGTCAGGCCTGGCTCAGTGTGGTCCCTCCAACCTCCTTAGCCCCTCACCACCTCCTTGGGCTCACCCACACTTGCATCTTGTGGGGCCCGTTGAGGCCACAGCCTCACCCCTTCACTTGGAAAGGACTGGGATGCGCCGTGTGGTTTGTATATAATTCCCTTCCTTGTGGAACAGAAGACTGAAGCGGGCCGCTTCAGATTTGTCCCCTCGTTCTGTGCTCCCATCTCTGCTGTCACGGTTCCGCCCAGTTATCTCCCCTTCTCAAGCCCTTGGCCCGTGATCCAGTTGATCCACGGGATATTGGCTGTCTTTTTCCCCATCTTGAACCCTTTTTGAAATGCCCACGTGACCCTCCCCCACCACCACCATCACCAGCCTCTTGAAATGGCTCCACAGCTCCTGTCCTTGGGACATCCTGTCAGTTTGGTTATGAGCCCTGAGCCAGGTGAAGTGAGCTACCACACAAGTCTGCTGTGGTGGGGTTCCCAGCACCAGTTCTCCCAAAGGAAACTGGAGACATGGCCTTGTTCTCATCAGGGTCTCTGTCCACCCACCCTGGAGGGATTGGGAGACGTGACTCAGATAGTCCTCTGAATGGAGCCCCCGTTACAGCATGGCGCCGTGAGGCTGGCTCCTCGAGCCACCCGTGCCCAGCGCCCTGAAGCAGGGCCGGCGCTTGAGAACTGGAGTGAAGCATCCAATGGCAGCCTGCCAGTGGCCGTGACTTTGACTTCTGGTCTTAAAGAGTCCCCCAGCTCAGCCCCAGGAGCGATTGGTGGGTTTTAGCAGTTTGTCTTGGCTGTTTTTAGTTCTCCTTGAATCTTTGTTGTTGTTTTTTTTTTTTCCTTTACCGTTTTTAGGTTTTATATGTGTTATTTTATTCCCATGGTTCCTCAAGTTTCCTTTTTAAACATTTGCATTTGCTGGACAATTGCATATTTTTTTAAATCTCCCTACCCCTCTTGAAAGCTGAAAAATGCATTTGGTTCATATGCATTGTTTACAAAGAAAAAAAGAAAAAAGAGAAAAAAAGGCAAAAAAATATTGTGGAAGAAAAAAAACAACTTAATATATTTTGGATTAATATTTGGTATTTCTTTTAAAGTATTTTTTTGTGCTGTGAACGTTTTCTGCCAAAGACCATGATGTGTGTCTGTATGTTTAAGTTATCGTAAATATTTAAAATGTAAACATGGCTGTTTTGTTATGCCACCCTGTACCAGGATTGCTGCTGCATTCCACTGGGTATAACAGTATTTTAATTAAAAAAAAAAAATTTAATTAAAAGCGGTGTCTTTGCACAGGTGAGAGACTACACTGAGAGGGAAAGGAGAGGGGGTAGGAACTTTGGGGGGGGCCGCCTGTGTCATAGTCCCCAACCACTCTCAGCACTGAGCTGGACCCCTACTCGTCCACCCCATGCTCCTGTATGCCTTGGTTCTTAAACACTGACCAGAGCATGTCCATAAACCACCAGCTCAGCGTGACTGCCATTTCTCATACAAGAGGAGTGAAGGCTGGTTTCCATTTTCTGATTGTGGGAAACCTTTGGGCAAGGCTGGTGCCTCCTTATCTGCAAGGCTAGGAGGCTATACAGTGTGATTTCTTCTAGGACCCACAAGTCCTGGGAATTTGTGAGGCTGCATTAAGGACAAGGTTGGAATGAGGATGTGGTTGGCTTTCCCCAGAGAACATTTCTCTCAGTCTGGGAGAGTCTGGCAGAGGGGCAGCCTCCCCAGGTAACTTTGTCCTAACTGACTTTGTTTGCCCACACGCTGTGGTTACTCCACAGTAGGAAGGGGTGTCCAAAGGTGGCTTTACCCTTCCTTCCCCCTGCCCAGCATGGAGTTCCTGTCTGGGACCATCCAAGAGACAGGGAGCCGTGCTGCTTGGAGCCCTGCAGAGGGTCTTCATGTGTGCGGCAGGATCTTGGGCTCTGCCTCCCTCCCTGGCTGTGGCCTCAGCACCCCTGCCCAAGCTCCAGGAAAGCATATCACTCCAAACCACAAAAGAGAAAACATCTCAATCTCAGGGGTCCTTGTATCAGAAACAAAGCCCCTGCCGCCATGAGCCAGTCAGCACACTGAGGTTCCCCGTCAGGAACAACCAGCCTCATCAGGCTGTCAGTCAGAAGCCAACCACCAGGCAGAGGGCGGCCAGACAGGCCCGTGATGGGAACGGTCACCTCCACGGCAGTGAGCCAAGTATTTTCAGGGCTGGTGTAGGGACTCAGCAGCCATGTTGATGGGTATCCGAGCAGGATCGTAGAGATCAGCTTCCCGAGCCGGCCGACCTGCCCACAAGAGATGGAGCCAGACAGGTGGAGGAATTGGGAACATGCAAGGACCTTCTAGCAACTTTGCGACAGCGATGGGCCCCAGATTCCCCGGCCAGCACAATGCACCCCGTGGCCACGCCTCCACCCCAGCCCCCCCAGGCCACCTCCCACCACGTGGGCAGCATCGATGCCCATCTTCCCAGGCCCCGGACTGTGACTTGCTATGTGGACTGTGGCTAGGTTGCCCTCCTCAGATGCAGGCCTGGTCCTCGGAGGTGGCCCGAACAGTGGAGCTGCTGCTCCCATCTTCTTCCCTCGGCCACACCAGCCCACAGAGACATTCGCTAAGATGTGGTGTCCAGACAAAACGGCAGCGCCTGTGGCAGGGCGCTCCAAAGAAGAGCCTGGCCACGAGGCTCCTGTTCACCTCCACCTGCCCCCAAAAGAGCCCTGGAGGGCAGCTCAGACCCGGTGCTGTAAGGCCTGACGAGGGCACCATCCCACCCCCAGGACCTGGGCCGGAGGCTTGCAAAGCATCTGTGCCTTTGGCAGGAGCCAGTCCATGAAGAGTCACTTTAATATTTCCTTGGCACAGACCAGGGGGTAGAAGAAACCAGTGTGTACAACACACACACGTGCATGTGCATTTGTGTATGTGTATGTGCACGTGTGTGCCTGAGTGTGCCCCACAGAGAAAGACTGGAGGGGCACCGATATCTTCTGGCTGGTGTCCCTGCCGGGTCACCACAGCGTCTAGAGACAGGGTCACCAGTGAGTATGAGGGGCCATGTCCTCTCAGAAAAGGGGTTGAGTAGGCTTCTCAGTGCCATTTGACGTGCAGTCTAACTAACAAAGCTCTGGGCTGGGGGCGTGCTGGGGGCTGGCCCTGGGGAGGGGAGTGTCTGCCCATGTACCCGGGCACCCGCGGTGAGGGGGCCTGGGCCACGAGAGGGCCAGTCCCTGGGTCCCACAGGTGGCTCTGCCGGGTGCTTGGAGGCCCAGTTCCTCTGTGAGGGACAGCTCTGCTCTGCCTGCCCTGCCCGCACCCAGTGCCTCCGCTAACAGGGCTGGGAGTGTGGCTCAGGAGGGGCCCCCACTGCCCCAGAGGGCGGGAAGGCAACCAGTGGGCGCTGTCCCAGCCCTTTCCTCTCTCTCGCCTCCAGGTTAATGGTTAACTCTTCCCCTGGGCCCAGCAGAGCAGGTACCAGGCTCAGAGGGTTTGGTGAAAAATGCCAAGATGCAGGCAGCAAACTGGGGCCCAGTAGCCCAGGAGTGGCTGAAGCCCCTCCACGGGCCCCGGGAACCTGAGCTGGACAGGAACCTTGTTTGCAGTGCCACCGTCTTGTCTCCTAGCTCAGTGAGGACCAGGCCAGGACATAGTAGTCCCTGAACACTGGTCCCTGTGCGTGACCGATGCCTCAAGAAGCAGCCCAGAAGCCCCGGCACCAAGCAGTGCCTTCATGGACCCGCCACGTCTAGGTCCAAGCCGGGACCCAGAAACCCAGCTCCACAGCAACCCAGATCTCAGCCTTCTTTTTTTTTTTTTTTTTTTTTTATTGAGATGTAATTCACATACCATAAAATCCACCCTTTTGAAGTGTACAATTCAGGGTATTTTATATCACAGCATCCATTTTAAGCCAGCGGTCAACCATGGGTTAGCACCAAACGCCCCGCCAGTAGGCCATATGGACATAATTAGAAGTGCTATTTGATCTGGTGTATTCACACTTGTCGGCTCCTTCTTCTCAAGATGAAGCTTTGATCTTCTTATAGCTGACGGTCTCCTTCTACTGGGCCTGCCCGACAGTTCCAGCACATCCACCCTGGGCCGCAAAGAGGACACTGCCTGCTCTGAGCTGGAGCCCTCCGCCATCTGACCCTCAGGCTGCTGGGGCAGAAGTCCTGGTCTGAGATTCAGGCAAGAGGCCCACAAGCGCTGAGCCACCAGGCACCCACTGTCTGCTCAAGATTTTACAGAGTCAAGGGGTGGGTTCAGTTTTGTGGGACCTGAAGTTTATATCATTTGAGGGGTCCCCCTTGAAGAAGAAGAATGCAAAATGGCAAATACAGAAGGAGGTCTAGAGTCTTGGAAGGGGCTTGTTCAAGGGAGCGCCTCAAGGCATAAGCTTCATTAACCTCCCAGTCCGTCTGCATCTGGGCTTCCGGCATCGAGTGTCCAAACGAACGGTGCCCTGGGAGGCACCATGATTCAATTTGGGCTCATCCTTGTTTCTCTCCGATGAAACTTGGAGCTGGGGATCAATGAAGCTGCAGTTACTCCAACCCAGGACACAAGGAGTGGCTACTTCTCGGTACCCACCTGGGGTACCCAGCTTTTTCCCCTGGGGCAGAGGTGCCTACAACCAGGAGGCCTGGAGTCTGGCGGAAAGATGTCGCCACAGAGCCCGGACAATAGGCCTTGCAGAGGACCAGACCCATGGCTGGCCCATGTCCGCCCCCTGCTCTCACCCACCGAGCAAAGCTCCAGCCCCCTAGCCAGAGTTTGGTGGGGCCATGGGGTTGGGGTGGGTGCGGGGACACACAGGCATCTGACAGTCAGCTCCCCAGGTACCCTGGAGAGCCATGCCAACTTGATGGTGGCAGGGCCTGTCTGTCCGCTTTTGATTCTGAGCTGGCCAAATGTCACAAGCTGTCCTCAGATAAATGCCTCTTGAGAGTCCAAAGACTCCTACCTGCAGCCACATTCCAGGTGTGGTTGAGCAACAATGTGGACAGTTCCCTGCACTGCTTTGCCTCTTCTTGCATCAATTTGGCCTTCTTTTCCAGCTCCAGGAGGCCCTGCCCCATTTCTCCTCTACAGCTTTTGCTTGCTCAACACAATGTGCTGTGGAAATCCTCACAGCGAGTTGCATCAGCGGCAAAAATACCAAAATCACAACCACGGAGTGATTAACTGAGGAAGCCACAGCCGAGGTTCACCCTGAAAACTACAGCAACTTTCTTTAATTTAGAATAAAGGGACTTCCCTTGGGACTTCCCTGGTGGCGCACTGGTTAAGAATCCACCTGCCGATGCAGTGGACACAGGTTCAATCCCTGGTCCAGGAAGATCCCACATGCCAGGGAGCAACTGAGCCCGTGAGCCACAACTACTGAGCCTGCGCTTTAGAGCCTGTGCTCCTCAACAAGAGAAGCCACCGCGATGAGAAGTCCGCTCATGGCAACGAAGAGTAGCCACGGCTCACCGCAACTAGAGAAAGCCAGTGTGCAGCAACGAATACCCAACACAGCCAAGAGAGAAAGAGAGAGAGAAAGAAAAGAAGGAGGTGATCATATAAATAAACAAATAAATGAAAAATAAAATAAAGAAAAACAGCCCTCCTTCCCAGAAGCTCTTCTCTAAGGCTTGGGTTCTCTGACTCAGCAAGACTGACTTCTCTTTACTCCATCCTATTTCTCTGTAAGTGACTGGGCTATCTCTTCATTCATTCATTCATTTGTGTTACAGATGTTTATTGAGTGCCCGCCATGTTCCCAGCACTGGGGCAGGCACTGAGGGTACAGTGATGAATAAGGCAAATTGTGTGTCCAAACACCTTTATGTTCCCACCATCTCTTTTACTGTTATACCCCATCCTGAGCCAAGCGCAGGGGTGGTCAAAGTGTTGACTAGGGCTTCCCTGGTGGCACAGTGGTTGAGAGTCCGCCTGCCGATGCAGGGGACATGGGTTCATGCCCCGGTCTGGGAATATCCCACATGCCACAGAGCGGCTGGGCCCGTGAGCCATGGCCGCTGAGCCTGTGCGTCCAGAGCCTGTGCTCCGCAGCGGGAGAGGCCACAACAGTGAGAGGCCCGCGTACCGCAAAAAAAAAAAGAATATATAATTTCAATCACGCAGAGGTTCCTCCTGTCCCCATGCTGGGGTCACAAGTGGCCCTGAACACTTCCTGGACAGTAGCTTCTTGGGATGTTTTGGCCAGAGGGCCGATGCCCCTCTCCTTAGCCAAACCCCCACCATTCTGGAGCTAAGGGAGGACGAAAGAGATTCTACGGGTGGAGTCTTGGGGTCAGAGAAGGAGAGGTTGAGCCCAAGGACTTGGGCAGACGTGGAGGGGAGTAGCTGAGCAGGTGGCCGTGGGTGTGTGAGCCCAGAACCGGCCCTGCAGGATGGCTGGCCCGTGAGGCAGGCCCAGGCACTGCAGGCCACGTGGGCCCCGGCCAGCCCCAGCCATGGGAATAGCTGGTAGAACCAAACTCCCTCTGCCTCCAAGGCAGCCGCTCCCACCTGCCCCTGCCAGCCCCGGGCTCCCTCTGGGTAAGGGCAACATGGAATTCTTTGTATCAGGATGACAGTTCCCAGCCATGCCCTATGATACTTGAGTCCCAAGAACAACTCACAAGGCTTCAGACCGGAGCCCTGTGCCCACAGCCAGACCAGGCAGGAAGGGGCTCAGGGAGCATTTGCTGCCCTCCTACCCCATGTCGAGCTGATGATCCTTCACCCTCTCAGACCATCTCTGTGTATTCAACAAATATCAGTTAAGCCCCCACTATGTGCCGGACTATTCTGGGTCCTAGGAGAACATGGGGAACAAAGCAGACAAAATCCCTGCCCTGTGGAGCTTGCATTCAAGCAGCAGTGGGATGGTGGGGAGAAAAACAGGAAACTGAATTAATTTTATAGGTGTATTAGAACAATGATTCTGTGGCAAAAAGCCGGTTTATTTTTTTCCAGTCTGCATTTGGATTTCAGGGCAATGTCAAATTGCCATAGATGCTGAAGTATCTATAGGTACTGTAGTACAGAAGTTTCTAAATGCTTACTCTCCATTTCTACACTCACGTCCTCTCCTGCTGCTGGTCCACATTGTGCGAGAAGATGAAAAGAGCTTTGGGAAAAACACGAGTGTAAGAGACATGAGGAGTTGAAAGTAAGGCAGCGGGGCTAAGGGGAGAGTTGCAGTTTTAAAGGGGTGGTTATTGAGAAGGTGACATTTGAGCAAAGATTTGAGGGAGGTAACAGAGAAAGTCACACATGTGTATGAAGACTGGACTTTGGTTGAAGCCTTCTTGAGGGAAAGGGGCAGGGCAGCAGGAAGTGAGGGAGCATTGTAAGGGGGGAAGAAATGGAGATCCCCCAGGATGACCTTTCTGAATCCTGCAGGGTCTGCAGCTCCCTGGGGTGGCTCTTCCCCCAGGGTGGGCCTGGGGTGATCCACACCCCCTCAGAGCATCCATCTCAAGCTAAGGCAGGGCCTCCCTGCTCAGTGCATCCACCTCCAGCTTTGCACAGAAGAGGTGCTTCCAGCTCAGGAGGTGATTTGAGCCCCATTCCTGTGAACATAGGTGCAGGGCCATGACGGCAGGGAAGGTTCCATCTGACGTTTTTCTGCATCCAAGCCCAGATATGTGGCACAGTGGACAGGTGAGAGTCTCTCCTCTTCTTGAACACACTTTCACATAGAGTTACATACACACACTTCCACACCAAACACACACCCAGACTTGAAATATACTTGCGGGCTTGGCCACGTGCACACCTGCCCACCAACATCTATGGTAAACCTTCAGGTACACTAAAGTGGGTATGCACACTTTCACACACACACAAAAAACACACACACACATAGCCTTGTGGGCCTACATCCATACCCATGCACACACCACATACAAACCCCCAGAGATGCACACATGCTCCTTACACATGGACTCACTCTTCCCAAGAGAGTTTCTACTAAGATAAAACATGTGGTATCTACATCAAGTGGCAGACAGAGAGATGGGACAAAGTTCACTCATGTGTTCAGTGACCAACACAGCCACACAGGAGTAAGCAGCAGGCTTGTCCCCTCACCACCAGGCCTTCGGGAGGTCAATGCTGGGGTGGGATCAGTCTGGGGCAGGAATGTGTCAGAGCTCCCGGGAGCTGACTCAAGGCCAGGAGCAGACAGCCTTTTGCATTCCCAACAAGTAGGTCACCATGATGAGAAGTGCTTGCCTACATGCTGGGACCCAAGGTTGACTGGAACAGAACTGGGGAAAACCCAGCTGTCATGGAGCATCAGGTGTTAAATAGTTGTCTTTTATTCTAGCCCTTTGGTTAGGTCTTTGCAGCACTGGGGAGCTTGTGTCAGGGGCCTGAGCCTTTGCTGTGTGCAGTAATTTATTATTATTTATTAGTTTTTTTAGCATATTCCTTAGGATTTTCTATATACAAGATTATGTCATCTATAAATAGAGAGAGTCTTACTTTTTCCTTTCCAATATGGATGCCTTATATTTAATTTTCCTGCCTAATTGCTCTGGCTACAACTTCTAGTACAATACTGCATAGAAGTGGTGAGAGCATAGAGCATAGAGTGGAGAGATATCCTTGTCTTGATCTTAGGGGGAAAGCATTTAGTTTTTATCATTAAGTATGATACTAGCTGTGAGGTTTTGGAGATGCCCTTTAGCAAGTTCAGAAGTTCCCTTTTATTCCCGGTTTCTTGTGTGCTTTCATCACGAAAGAGTGTTGCGTTTTCTGCAACTATCAAAATGATCATGTGATTATTGTTATTAAATCTATTAATATGGAGAATGACATTGATTTCTAGATGCTAAACTAAGCTTGTATCCCTAGGGTAAATCCCACCTGGTCATGGTATATAATCTTTTCTATATGGATTCACTGAGGATTTTCCCCACAGGAATATAAGCCCAGGAAGGATGGGGCCACATCACTGCAGTATTCCCAGTCCCTCCAGCAGTGCCAGGTACAGTGAGTACTCACTGAGCCCCAAGAAATGAATGAAAAAAATGAATCTATAAAGCATAGGATCTCAAGAGCCTCCAAAGAGGCCATGTTAGAAATAGTGTCTATTTCATTATCACAAATGTCTGAGTATGCGTGATCCTTGTAAAGCACAGAGTCAGGGGAGACTATGAAAAATCCAGAACTAGAATGAAGCCCTTCCCAGGGGAGGGGACACTGGGCAGCTTGTTCCGTCAGTCAAGGGTATTTCACCTGATGGCCCAGACTCAGGAGGCAGAAGCTTCTGGAGACTTGGAACCCTCCCTCCACAGGTAGCCCACCCCCACCCCCAAGCTGGGGAAACATGACAAGATCCCAGGGTGGTGACATATGTTCTAGGGCCCCTGAGAGCAGACACAAGACAGATGAGTGGGTGTGTGGTGGACAGCGGAGTCTTGTCCACTGTGATCTGGGCGGAGATTTCTGGATGCTGTGGCCGCCAAGCCTGTCACCACTCACAGGCCTGGCCTTAATACAACTTCTGAATAGGTTTTTAATCTCATCCTGAACACAGGGCTGTTAATCTGAACCGCTGGAAGCTGGCATGAGGGTTAAGTGAGAAAATGTGCGAAGAGCCCTTAGCATGATGTCTAGCATAGATTAGGTGTTCAGTAAATGGGGACATTATTATTTCTATGGTCATTTTTTAAACTTTTAAAATTATTCTGGAAGGAAGTCCACTGACAGCCAGACTCTCTTGTAGCTTTATTCTATTCATAACTTTAAAAATCCCCCAGTAGGTGCCACTTGGACCAATCTAAGACCCAGAGAACATGAGGTATCCCCCACCTCACCCGGACACAGATGAAGACTTCTTCAGGACAAGCCAGAAAGGAAGTTTTCTCCTGTCTCCCCAGGTAGGAGCTTTAGGGGAAAGGAAAGCTGCCTTTCCTTTTGCCTCTCCCCCACACCACGTGGCAGCCTGGCTTTTGACTCACACAGTGAGAACTGCCCAGTCACAGCGCCAAGGCACAAGGGGGCACAATTGGAAGAAACCTGATCATGGCCAGAGAGTTGGGGTGATGGGCCCTGCCTGCCAGCTCTAAGAATGGACCCCAGGTTCTTCCCTCCCCATGTGCTGGGAATTCCTCTCTGGATTCTGGCATCAGGCCTGAGCTCCTTATCTCCTCCATACCAGCCTTATCAGAGCAATTCAGTGAATCTACCAAGAATGTATTTGCTGCCCTTTCAGCAACCAGAGCTCTTGCAGAGCTGGCCTTGGGCCCTTCTCCTCCAGGAAGCAGAGCAGCAGAATGAGCCAGGCCAGAGCTCTGGCCTGAAATGCCCCTAAGACCAGGACCAGCAGTGCCCCTCTGCCCAGGTGAGATCTAAGCACCTTCAATGGGACCACATCCCAGATCACCTCACAGACTCTACTAAGGTGTGAACTCCAGGGTGGTCTCGGTCAACTCTGGCTTGAAGCAAAGTAGAGGGAGAATGGAGGCATCAGGTGCAGAGGGGTGGAGGAGAGCAGGCCTGGAAAAGCCACGGGGTCTGGTGATGGAGAGGCCAGAGGTGATTATTCAGAGCAAACCTTCACAGCTAAAGAAGGTGCCAAGATTGTCTGTACAAGGATGTTTATCATAGCGTTGTTTACAACAGTGAACAACTGATAATAAGTTCAAGGTCCAGCCATAGGAGAGAGATAAATAAATTGTGATTCAGCCATGCACAGGTAAAACCTGACAGCTGGGGGTGGGAGGGAAGGGAGAGGAATGGGATGAAGAGGCAGAACACGGGATTTTTAGGACAATGAACCACACTGTATGATGCTATTATGGTAAATACAGGTCATCATACATTTGTCAAAACCCATAGAATGTAAATACCAAGAGCGAACCCTAATGTAAACTTGGGACTTAGGGTGATTATGATGTGTCAGTGTATGTTCATCAGTTATAACAAATGTACCACTGTGGGGTGGGGTGTTGATAATGAGGAAGCTGTGTGGGGAGGTGGGGGCCAGGTGGCATATGGGACATCTCTGTACCTTCGCCTCAATCTTACTGTGAACCAAAAATTGCTCTAAAATAATAAAGTCTTAAAAAAAAAACCCAAGACCCTGACAGCTCGCAGGTTTCATTTGGCTTTTAAGGAGAATGGGATTATTTGCTGAAATTAAAAAGATTGAAAATTTTTATGGAAAAAAAAATCCAGATGTCCATCTTCTCTTGAACTCCAGAAATTCCGGCAATTCTAGGCCCTTATTTCCACCTGGCAAGGCTTTGGCTGGAGTAAGAAGCAGCTGCTCCTCTCAACTGAGGAAGCCCCTCCAGATGACCAAGGTCTCTACCTGGCCAAAGTCGATCACGCAGTTTCATGCAGTCTCCATCGGCTTTAGGTGTAGATCTCTTGTTCATGCTATTCCCTGTGCCTGGAACATTCTCCCCTGTGCCCCCAACCCTTTGCCCTGCTAAGTTGTTTTGATCCTGCAGGAATTTCTCAAATGTCACCTCCCCAGGCAAGACTTCCCCGACTACCCCGACTGAGTTAAGTCACTCTGTTTTCTGTTCTCATTGCATCCTTATAAAACTCTTCACTGCTGTCACAGAAGAAGTATTTGTGACAACTCTCCCTTACAGAAGAATTCTACTTACTAAATATAGAAGGAATGAGGAAATACAAAACTACCATTAGAACTTCAGATCTCTGCAGGCAAGGTCCACCCCTGGATGTTAATCTTAGTGGCAAAAATTAAAGAAGAAAAATGATATTTGCATAGTTTCAAAATACTCTCCCCAAACGAAATTTTTATTAATGACAAAAGGAAAAATGGCAACACTGGAGTGTAGAAACCTGGCAGATTTTAACTTAACGAAGTGACCAAGAGGTTAACATCGATAGTGATAAGACATATTGTGATCATGTACCTCCTGATACCATGCGCTGAGAAGGGCACACCACCCCTGTGGCATCCTTTCTGATCACATAACCTCAATCTAATCATGAGAAAACGTTGGACAAACCCAAGTTAAGGGACCTTCTAAAAAGTAACTGACCAGTACTGTTAAGTCTCAAGGTCATGAAGGACTAAAGAACTGTCACAGATTGGAGGCGATTAAGGAAAAATAACAACTAAACATAACATGAGACACTGGTTTAAATCCTAGAACAGAAAAAAACCATTCTTGTGTGTGTGTGTGTGTGTGTGTGTGTGTGTGTATATATATATATATATATATAAGAAAATCTGTACTAGATAGTACTGCACCAATGTTAATTTCTTGGTCTTCAGAACTATAATATTAGTTGTGGGAGGTGTTAATATCAGGGGAAGCTGAGCTAAGTGATGGGTATATGAGAACTCTGCATCATTTTTTGCAAGTCTTCTGTAATTCTAAAATGGTCACAAAATAGAAAATCAAAAAAGTATTTGCGTAATTATTTGCTTGATGGTTGTGTCCCCTGCTAGGCTATAAACTTCACGAGGACAGGGACTGTGAATGCAGTCATTTTCATCATTGCACTGTTTCATGCATCTGACACACAAGGGGTATTCAATAAACATGTGCTGAGTAAACAGACTCGTGGTTACTGACACAGAAAAAGTCCATGGCATATTACTGAGTGAAAAACATAGGACGCAAAACAACACATATAGTATGTTAATACTTGTATAAACGAGGAGACTAAGGATTTACAAACCAATGCTGACTGTGGCTGTCTCTAGAAGATAAGTTATGGATAATTTTTCTTCTTTTTAATTTGTTATATTTTCTAAGCATATTTAAAGGCTCACAAAACTACTATTATGTGCAGAAAAAAGTGTGCGCACACACACACACACGCACCCTGCATCTTCATTTCAAAGAAAGCCATGAGCATGCCTGGCAGACCTGGAGCCAGGCCTCAAGGGCTAAGCAGGACATGCGTGTGCATGGGCAGTGGTGACCCAGCTACATGGTGACTGCAGCCAGTGCAGGGAAGAGGTGCCATAAGGATGGCTTCTGTGCTTCTGTGCTTCTCAGTTTCTCCATGCAGCCAGCCAGCACTCCCTGAGCAAAAGTGTTGAACTAGTGCATTCATTTCCTAGGGCCGCCGTAACAAATCACCACAAACTGGGGTGGCTTAAAACAACAGAAATGCATTCTTTCCCTGTCCTGGAGGCTGAAGGTCTGAAATCAAGGTGTCAGCAGGGCCATGCTCCCTCCAAAGGCACTAGGAGAGAATTCTTTTTTGCCTCTTTCTGGCTTCTGATGGCTCCCAGCGATCCTTGGCTTTCCTTGGTTTATAGCCGCATCACACCCCCAATCTCTGCCTCCATAGTCACATGGCCTTCTTCCCTGTGTTCCCTCTGTGCCTCTGTATCCAAATATCTCTCTCCTTTCCCTTATAAAGACAACAGCATTGGATTTAGGGTCCACTCTAATACAGTATGACCTCATCTTAACTTGGTTACATCAGCAAAGACCCTATTTCCAAATTACACAGGTACTGGGGATTAGGACCTGAACATGTTTTGGGGGGACACACAGTTCAGCCCTCTACAACTACAAACTTCCCTGTACCCATTACCTATTACTGTGTAACACGCCACTTCAAAATTTAGCTGTCTACCACCATATTATTTGCTCACAATTCTATGAGTCAGCAGTTTGGCCTGGGCTCAGCTGGGGGATTCTTCTACTAGTGTCACCTGGATCACTAGTGTGACTACAGTCTTCTAGTGGCTTTACTGGGCCTGGAAGATCCAAGATGGCCTTATTAATATGTCCGGTTCTTGGTGCTGGTGGCAGTCAGTCTTGTGAGTCCCATCTGAGATGGTACTGTTCTTCTCCACGTGTCTCTCATGCTCCAGCAGGCTAGCCCAAGCGTGTTCACACACAGGCTGGCAGATTCTAAGAGGACAAGAGCAAAAGCTAGTCCTCTTGAGGAAGAGGCTGCTGCATCATAGTAGTCAAAGCAGATCACAGGCAAACCCAAATTCAAGGGGTAGGGAGACAGACTCCACCTCTTCATGGAAAACGCAGCAGAGCCACATTGCAAAGGGCCATACACACAGGAATGAGAGGGGTTGTTGAAACTATCTTTGCAAACAATCTACCATAGGTCCCAAGTTCTGGGAGGATAAGATGAGCAGATGCAGGTCCTGCCCTTAAGAAGCAAGTGCAACAGATGATCGTGATGCACTGGCGAATGAGCTGTGTGTTTACATAAAGGCATGAGAGAAAGCACCATTCTTTGGTGTATGTAGAGGAAGATAGTATGAGGTTTAAACTCAGTAATCCTCTTGCTCTCTGATTCCCAGGTGAAGGGCCCTCTCATCTTTGGTTCTGGACAATGACCCATGTCTTGGGCCCTTATGGCTCTAGTCACAAGCTCAGATAATCATTGCTAGGGATCATAGTCTAACCCTAAAGCAAGGATGGCATGATCTCAAATCTCCAAAGAAGCAGCTATATCCTCATGCACAATGCTGACTGAGGCAAGAGATTTTCAAACCAGGGAGTTGGTACAGAAATGGGTGGAATCCTGGATGTATTTATTCACTGTGTAAAATATGGGGTCACAGGCCTTCTGTAAGAACCAACAAGAATGATTTGCAAACTGTACCATCATCTGTAAAGATGTGTTTTGCTCCTGGTTCATTCATTTATTCATTCATTCTCTCATGCTATGTTTAACTTTGTTTTGTCTGTCCAGAACAGAACCCTCCTCCTGGGATCTGCTCTTCACCCTTCACCAACCACGTGCTTCGAATGGGAACTTCCATCTTCATCCAGGGTCACCCTTAGCTGGTGTTAGATGCACCAGGTGAGGCCCAGGGGCTGACAGGACCACTCACATGGTGTTCCACTTACAGCCTTCAACCTGAACCTTGGGACACGCACCTGGAGGTGGTCAGCAGGGGAGAATGGAGCTAGCCTCCTCCAGTGCTCTCATGTCTGGGCCCTGTTACCAGAACGATGAGAGCCAGCACCTCTGTACAGCCTGGCTGCCCCCTCAGCAGCAGGCACTGGCCAGCAGACCATCATGGTGGGCTGGTTTTGCTCTAGGTACTATGCCCTCTGCTCCCACAAAAACCTGGATCAGCTTGCCCTGACAGCAAACACATCTGCTCACAACCTCAACAAAAATGACAAGTGAAGCCTTTGGTTCAGATGGGAAGGAGGCAGAGGGACCTTTATGGAGGCCCCTCAGCTGGATAGGACTAGAGGGGTAGCTCCCTCCTAGGGATCAGAGCCTTTCCTTCCCCAAGTAGTCCCTAAGTGCAATTCTGCACACCCTCACTCCAGGGGCAGCCAAGAACTCAGCCCATGTGAAGCACATGATGGGGTCTCAAGAGCAGGTGGTCAGTTTAAGGCAATGGGACTGTCTGGACACGTACCCCCAAAGCTGTGATCAGAGATCAGCGAGCATCACAGAAGCCATTGGGAGGAGATGGTCTGAGCAGGTGAAGGGCAGAGGTCAAACGGCCAGAGCCTGGAGAAGGTCAAATACATCTTCCTGGACTCTCTCCCGGTCATAGCCCCATTTGCCCACCAAGCTCCCAAGTACCTTGGTCGGCTCCGGCAGTAATGGCTCTATCTGATTCTGTAAACTGTCTGCCCAGCAGGCTGTGAGAGCCCTGATGACAGGGCCCGTTGTCCACACTGCAGACCCGGCTCCAGCCTAGGCCTGGCATGGGGTGGAGGCCGGCAGTGGGAGCTGTCAGTGGATAAGCGACCTCTTGAGCAGCTCCCATGAGGACCTTAGGGAGGGCTAGCAATGGGTGTCAGGGCCAGGACAGCCCCAGTGACTGGAGGGCAGGTCTCAGACAAGAGCAGCAGAGCACGCAGCAAGCTGAGACCAGCAAAACTTGATCTAAGACAAGCTCTGCGAGGGGAGAGGGACAAGGGGACTCAGGCTGCCCCACCAGCAGCATCCTATCAGAGGAGGCTGAGAGCAGGGAGGACAGAGATGCAGGGAGGTGATGGCAGGGGGAGAGTAAGGTGTTGCGGGGAGAATCTCCAGGTGAGGGGCTCAGGGCAAAGAACAGGGACCCAGGGGCCTGGGTCCCCATAGAGGAGTCCTAATGTGAACAACATGAAAGATGTCAGACCTTGCCAGGATATTATGAGCAAGACCCCACAGCTAGGCTCAGGGAGCCCCCAGGAGCAGGAGTGGCCGGGACGGTTGGGTAGGAGACTCCTGGTAGAGCCAGGTGGCCCCTGCACTCAGGGAGGTGAATGGGTGCAGGCGTCCACAGGCTGAGAAGGGGACTGCTGGGGAGAGGCTCCCAGAGGATCCTCAGCATCTTGGTCAAGAGTGTGACATCTGGGCCCACCTGGCAGTGCACAGAGCTGGCAGCCGGGAGGGGAGGTGGGGCTGCAGAGAGGAAGCAGCTGGGGGTCAGAGTCACCCCTGGTGGAGCAGCAAGGACAGGAGGAGGCGGATGGAGCTGGGTGCTGGTACCCAGCATTCAGGGCAGGGGGAAGCAGAAGTGAGTCACAAGTGGAGAAGAGTGAGAGGTGAGGCTTTTCTAGTGTGTGGAGACCACATCACTGGAGGCAAGGGTTGCATGTTACCCTGATTACCTGGAGGGCACAGGGAGGGATGGGAGGCAGGGAGTGGCAAGGTCAGTTTGCATTTCAGGAGCTGGAGACTCACCCTGTGGGCCCCGCCATCCCTATCCCAAGGCCCACAGTGCTATGCATCCTGCTACTTCTTTGGCAGCTCTGGCCTTAAGTTCAAAATAGTGACCTACAGGAGGGATGGGGGAGGCAGCCAGGGGCCCCAGCAGGCAAGTTGCCCATGGGAGATTCCCTGCTGGGCAGTGACCATGGGAACCCTCAGGCCCAGCGTCCCCGGCATGGGAGGAAGCGTGGCCCTTGGGCCTTGGGCCTCACCCAAAACGGAGCCCCTTAGCAGCTCACTGGCTCCCCGAGGCCCTGGGCCCAGCCTGCACGCCTCCCATCCTGCCCAGCGCTCCCTGCACTGGTGGCCCATTAGGCTGCTCTGGCCAGGCTAGAAGGTCCTAGGGCTCTGTCTCAGGTCCTTCACTCACCTGTCCCGCGTCAGGGTTGCTGTCCGCCTCCCCCCTCAGGCTTAAGGAGGGGATGACCTGGGCCTTGGCTCGTCACGAGCTACCCGGGGCTCGCGGATCCCACAGCATGTCAGGCAGTCTGGGCTGGGCTGGGCTTCTGGGAGCCATCCTCCCCCATCATCTGCCCAGGATGCCCAGGTCCCTAAGACCCACCTCTGCTGAGGGCCACACAACCGCCCCTCTGCACAGCCCCAGCTGGCAGAGACCAAGAACATGCTCAGGGCGAGGGTGGGAGCTTCCCAACCCCCACTACCCCCCACCAGCTCCCCACGCCTCGCACAGGCACCTGCCACCCAGCGCTCACCTGCTCCCAATGACAGGGCCCAGCCACAGTCTGCAGCACTTCCTCCACGCTCCTGGGAGGGGGTTCTCACCATGTGGGGCTGATGTGGGGACAGGTGAGTCATCACTTTTAGCAGCAGAAGGCTGACACAGTCTCCGGCTCCCACAGGAGGAGGGAGGACGAGGCCAGGACAGGTCCAGAGTGGGTGAGAGGGAATCACAGCATTTTTGACCCCTCCTCTGCTGTCATGCTGGCCACGGATGGTGCAGCAGTCCTGCCTCAGAGGAGCTCAAGCCGGCTGGAGACAGCTGATAAGAGAAACTCACAACGTGTGGAGCAAGCGTTCGTGAAGTTCGTGAAGTGGAAGCAGAGATTCTACAGGAGCCCAGGGCAGAGACCTGAGGGAAGCCAGGAAAACTCAGAGAGGAAGAGCATCTCACCTGAGGCCTGTAGCTTGACCTGTCAGATAAGGAAGAGGTTTGAGGACGGAAGGCGGGTGGCCGGGGTGAGGGCAGGGAGATCAGCGGGCAGGGGGGACTGGCAGCCATTCTATACGGCCAGAGAGTGGAGGGCCAAGGGGTACGAGACGGCCTGGAGAGAGGGTGACCAGGACAGCACGGACCCCAGGAAATGCCTGCTGCCCGGAAGGGGGCCTCTTTCGCCGGATGGCCACAGGGTGGGTCTGAAGTGGGTGTCCTGGGTGTGATCGCGAGGATCATGTCCTCCAGAGGACTCACTCCTGCTTCTGCCCCATGAGCCCTGGACCATAACTGCAAGGCTGGACCCACAGGAGCCCCGGTATGTCCTCTTGGGACCACCAGCCAAACACGTACTCACTCTCATTGACCACACGGGGAACTTATTCTGCAAATAGGCATCTGAGGTTCAGAACATCCAGCGAACTTGCCTGAAGTCAGGCGGCACATCAGGCACAGAGGAGGTCCAAGCCTGTCCAACGCAGGAGCTCTGGGCAATGTTAATGGGTGTCATACTTTGTGTCACACACATACACAACAGATCTCCTGGTCATGTAAACTTGGGAAGTGCTGGCTTAAATAACTCAAAGAGGCACTTTCCTGCAGGACTTTTCAGGGTCTTTAATGTGCTAATGGGTGATTCACCGGAGAGATTTCTGAATGCATTTGGCATGGAATCCCTTCGTCCCTGACAGAGCTGCTGTCTCCAAGGAGCCACTCTGGGGCCTGCTGGTCTGGAAGGTAGAGTCAGGGACTGGGCTCTGGAAGCCTGCCTGCCTTATGCTTTGTGTGTGCTCACTTTGGTGCTGTCCTTGTGTTTGAGAGGCTTGGTTCGTTGCGGGTACGCAAGCTTGGGCAGAGGAGAATGGGGAAGGTGGGCTCCCTGGGCCCAGCCTTCACAAGAGCCCTCTCCACTCTGTGCCCATTGCCTGTCTGTGGTTGAAGGAGGGACACCCCAGACAAAAGAGCCATTCCCGGTCACCAAGGGCACAGGCATGTTTGGGAAAGGTTTCTGGGAACTGGTGGCACTTTATGGTGAGGGATGAGAAGATCGAAAGCGTCAAGGAAGAAGCCGCGGTTATGGGAAGAAGTGGGACTGAGGCTGGGAGAGGCTGGGAGAGGGAGCTGGTACCTGTGGTGGGGCTTTGAAGGCTGTCCATGAGGGATTTCGACTTGGATCTGGGGGTATCAGAACCACAGAAGGTGCTTGAGACAGGGATGACTTGATCAATCCACACACAATTCCAGCCTGGAGTCATACCCAGCAGAAGGGATGCTTTCCTTCCTCCCCGTGGGCTCCCAGGACCTGTCCCCACCACGTGACCTCAGTCACCGCCTGTGACCTCTGGTCTCACCCCTGCTGGAGTGTGCCAGCTCTGACCCAGCCATGCCACCTCTGACCTGGGCCCGCCTCCTGCAGCCTCCTTGGCCTGGTGTCTCCATCTCCATAGGCCCCCTCTGGCCCTGAGATGGCCTCACGTTGCCCTGGTGGAAAACCGTGCGCCGGGCTTTCGCAAGCTCCCCGCCCTCACTGCACACTCCTTAGTGGCGCCATCCTCCCCCGCCACTTCCCTGCGCCATCAGGCGCTGCCCTCGGCACATTTAAAGAAGGGTAACCTCTCTGGGGCACCAAGAAATACCTGGGCATGCAGAAAACGCTGGCGGGTGGCCCCTGCTCCAGAGAACACAGGAGGGCACTCTCTCCTTGGCCTAGCCTGCTCTTCATCCCAGCTTTCCTGGAGCCCATCTCTGGCTCTCTGGGAGATGGGCACATCAACCAGGCCAAAGACTAACCCTCATGGTCACCCTGACCAGAATGCCGGGCACTCATAATAGGCAGATGCCAAAAGCCGCCTGGGGAGAGAGAGGGGAGACAGAAGAAAGGGTCTTGAGAGTCTCAGACTGCACTGACCTGCTGCCCCCCGCCCCATCCCTGGGATGGTTAAGGGTCCATATGGCTGGGCTAAGGCTGATGTCCCCTCTGCCCTCTGTGCCAGGGTGCTGCCTGACACATCCTTTCTTTGATGGGTTAGTTCTTGGATGTGGTTCTCCTTCTGCCTTGCAGAAGTGGCTTTTCTGATCTCTGCTGGGGTTCTGGGAATGGGGTCACTGGCGTCAGCTCCTTTTACACAAATACGTGCACACATACACAAAAACAAACATATGCAATGCTGACACCCTGGAGCACTTTCCTTGGAATTCTCTCTCCCTTGGCTTCCATGGAAGGTCAGAAGGCTTAGCACCTCTTGAACCCACTGATCCATTCCCTGCTGGCATGTAAGGTATTTTTACAATTGTTCTAAAATCCCATTATCTCATCCTCTGAACAGGTTCTGTGAGTGGTCCTGGCTGAATACGTGACTGGCCACCGGCCACCAACTGGTCCCCTGCTGCCCTCACTCCTGGGGCAGTGGAGCGACCGAGACCTCTGGGTCTTCAACATACTCTCCCCTCCTGAGGCCTGGATTATGGGAAGAACACAATGAAAAGATAGAAAGGAATGGTCTTGACCACAGGGGATAACTGTAAACACCAAACGATGTTTCTAAGCAACACAAAAGTGAAATTATACAGTTGACAAGCCGGGAGGAGCTCAGAGATAATTTTGATCATTCTTTCTAGCCAGCACTTACCATATTAGTAATTTTATATTTATCTGTGTTATTATTTGCTTAATTCATTCAACAAATATTTACTGAGCACCCACGCTATGCCAGGGGCTATTCCTGATCTGTGATAAAGCAAAGATGTTTCCCTCTGGGTGCTTACATCCCGTTGGAGGAGAGGGAGAGAAAGACAACAGTAACAGTATTCATAATTAATAAGCAAATGACAGAAAGTAGAAAGTGATACGCACTAGGGAAAACAGAAGCTGAAGAGCAGGGAAAGTGGTGCTTGGGGTGGGGGCATGTGGTAGCCTTCGAGAGAGTTAGCAGAGGAGACCCCGGGGAGGAGCTTGGCAATGGAAGGGGCAGCTAGAGCAAAGGTCTGAGCAGGGGCTAGGGCGGTGGGAGAGGTACCAGGGAAGAGACCGCATGGGGCCCGGTGAGGACTTTGGCTTTTGTGAGAATGAAGTGCAGAGGAGGGGGGTGGCGTGATGGGACCTCACACCTGTGAGAGCCCGGGGAGGCCAGGGTCAGCCTGCAACCCCATGCCTAGCATTCAATAAATACTAAATACTGGTGGAACGAATGAATGAATGAATGAACCCAAGATGGAGATCATGCCTCCACCATCCCAGAGAGACAGGACTGTGGAGATAGCTCTGAACAAAAATGTTTCCAATCTGGTCATTGTGTCTGAACCAGAGATTCCCGTCCATATCACTTGGGGAGTTTTTCAAATTCCTCAGGCCCAGTCCCAGACCCCTCCCCACAAGTCTTGATTCCTAGATTGGGTGGGGCCCAGCACATGTATGTGATTCTCAAGCAAACCCACCCCCAAGGGAGAAACTGCGGTCTAGACCTTCCCAGATGCTTCCAGCTCCTGAGGACCTGACAGCAGTTCCAGCCCCAGGGCACATATTGAATGAAGGCATAAATGTTTGTTGACTGAATTCATGCACGTACATGTGCATGAAGATAGCTAATTAATTGTTCTCAATGTATTTCTGCAGAGCTCTGAGCGCGGGGCCTCTCCTCCGAGGAGAGGCCTGCTGAGGAATGAGGCTGGACTAGACAGCCCAGTGTCTGCAAGAGCAGGGGTGCCCAGCCGGCAGTGGGGGCTTGGAGGGAGGTGGCTGTTCACTTCCCCTTCCACACAGGAGGGGCCACCCACATTCCAGGGACGGGGACCACATTCTTCCTGCAGGAAATGCTGGGGCTGCGAGGACGGTCCTGTCAGCCCCTTTCCCTTCATGCTTCTTCCCTCTTGGCCAGCTGCCTCCCTGGGGGCCTGGGGCCCCAGCTCAGGGCGTCTGGGTCTCACAGATTCCCAGCCTCTTGCTTGCAGGTGTTGGCTGCCAGAGATTTTTTTCATGTAAACAGTAGGGAGCCCCTTATTCTCTTGACATACTTGGAATAAGTACGGCCATTTTTTCTCTTCCCAGAATTCAAAAAAGGCCAGAAATTCCACAAGGCATCTGACTCAACTCTATTTTCTCCTTCCTCTTGCTTTTCCACCCTGAGCCTTGTGCCCTTTATAGAGCAGCCCCAGGAGCCTGTGCGCTCCAGCCTGGGGCTGTGGCCACACCTGGTGGCCAGAAGGAGTCCTGTGAACCAACTGGGTCCAGAGGCCCGCCTTGGTGCACGCCACCAAGGAGCAGCTCTGAGCGCAGGAGAGCAGAGAGCAGTGGGCCGAGGGCCCAGCACAAAAGTCAGGCGGCCTGGCTTCGGTCCTGCCCCTCCACCTATCAGCTTTGCAGTAAATGCGTTCCATCTCTCAGCCTCATGTCTCACGTGGGTGCGTCAGTAGTTTCTTTCTCTTAAGGAGGCTGTGTGGGTTCAGGGAGATAATACACGGAGAGCACTTCACAAACAGTAGCTATAATTATTGTATGTTTTCTAGTATTTGAGTGCCTGTCATATAACAGCTACCGTACAAAGTCCCAGTACAGTAACTTTGAACTAAAAGTTCAGGGCCCACAGAGGCCACCTTACCGATGGGACAGTCAAGGAAACAGCAGCTTTGGGCTCCATGTGATAAAATGGTGCTCAAGACAGAGGGGGAGGGGTTTCCCCGGTGGTGCAGCAGTTAAGAGTCTGCCTGCCAATGCAGGGGACACGGGTTCGAGCCTGGGAAGATCCCACATGCCACGGAGCAGCTAAGCCCGTGCGCCACAACTACTGAAGCCTGTGTGCCTAGAGCCCGTGCTCCGCAACAAGAGAAGCCACTGCAATGAGAAGCCTGCGCACCGCAATGAAGAGTAGCCCCCGCTCGTCGCAACTAGAGAAAGCCAGCACACAGCAACGAAGACCCAACACAGCCAAAGATAAATAAATAAATTTACATATAAAAAGAAAAGGTAGAGGGGGAGGTGGGCTAACCCTTTGCAAAGAGATCAAGACAGTTTCACAGAGGAAGGAGACCCTTGCAAAGGCTTTGAAGGTTGAATAGGAGTCCTTAAGACAGACGAGGGGGAAAGGACATCACAGGTAGAGGAGTCAGCATTTCCCAAGACTCAGAGGCGCCGTGAGCAAGCTGGGTTTGGAAGTCCACCGTATAGGAATCTAAAGTGGGAAAAGGACAAGGGTGACAGGGAATCTAGCGAGACGGGCAGAGGCCCATCCTAGAAGATCTTGGAGGCCTTGCCAAGGAGAAGTCCAGCTGTCTCCTCTCCCTAAGGGCACTTCCTTGTAGTGAAGGTTTCTTTTTAGGAAGACCTCTGGCCGTCGTGGGGGGGGGCGGCAGGACAGACACTGGAAGAGACGAGGCTGGGTCAGAGTTAGAGGATGGATGCAAGAGGTCGGGCAGGGCTTCCCTGGTGCCGCAGTGGTTGAGAATCCACCTGCCAATGCAGGGGACACGGGTTCGAGCCCTGGTCTGGGAAGATCCCACATACCACAGTGCAGCTAAGCATGTGAGCCACAACTGCTGAGCCTGTGCTCTAGAGCCCGCGAGCCACAACTACTGAAGCCTGCGCGCCTGGAGCCCGTGCTCACCAACAAGAGAAGCCACCGCAATGAGAAGCCTGTGCACTGCAGCGAGGAGTAGCCCCCGCTCACTGCAACTGGAGAAGAGCCCTCGCAGAGCAGCGAAGACCCAACACAGCCCAAAATAAACAAATTAATTAATAAATTTTTAAAAAAAGAAGTCAGAGCAGTGGCCCCCAAGCTTCAGTCATCCCCCTGCTCCTTCCTGGTGTTTGACATATCCAGGCACAACCCCAATCATTATTTACATAATGTTTCCCTTTATGTTAGTTCAGTTTTAGGTCTGTTGTACCATTATAGCTACTGCTTCACTTTTTCCGAACATCTATGTAAATCCTACACTCTTGAAATGAAACGTGTATGTCCACTTGCCACTGGAAATCACTTCTCTGCCCTCCTGCCTTGGGAATCATGGATCCTGCTAGAGCCCACCAGCAGGGAGGGGAGAAGGGTCTGCTGTGTGGTGTCAGCTGGGCTGCATCCCAAACCCCTGCTTCAACCTTTATGGCATTTGTGACTTTGCTTGGGGGCTGGAGATGGGCACCACGGTTGCAGCTCTGAAAACAAAGACAAAACAGACCTCCCCAAATAATGCCATTTGCAGCAACATGGATGGACCTAGAGATTATCATACTAAGTGAAGGAAGTCAGGCAGAGAAAGACAAATATCATATGATATCACTTATATGTGGAACCTAAAAAAATGATGCCAATGAACTTATTTACAAAACATAAACAGACTCACAGACTTCGAAAACACACTTACGGTTACCAAAGGGGAAAAGAGGTGGGGGAGGGATAAATTAGGAGTTTGGGATTAACGTATACACACTACTATATATAAAATAATCAACAAGGACATACTGCATAGCACAGGGAACTCTACTCAATATTCTGTGATAAACTATCTATGGGAAAAGAATCTGAAAAAGAATGGATATGTGTATATGTATAACTGAATCACTTTGCTGTACACCTGAAACTAACACAACACTGTAAATCAACTATAATATAAAATAACAATTAAATTTAAAACAAAACAGGCCTCCCCAGCCCCTGGCGGCCCAGACTCTTGTCATTAGTGGCCCTCCTCCCCTGAGCATGTGGGCTCCAGCTCTGCTTGGAGCCCAAACAGGCAAATGCGCTTCCCTGAGACAGACAGAGTTAGGCAGACCTAAGGACACCTCGGTGGTGGAATCCTCTGTGGGTAACTGCATGGTGCTGTGTTAGTGAAAAATATGCAGGGGGAGGGAGAGAAGGAGGAGGAGGAGGAAAGAAGGTAAGAAGAGAGGAGACGCATCATCTGATCTATCTTCCCAGGAATCTTGTAAGGTAGGAATTATTGTGCACCTTTTACAGATGAGGAACCAATCTCAGAGACATTAACCAATCTCAGAGACGTTAAGCTACCTGCCAATGTTGCTTCTAATGAGAAATAACTGTATAACTAAGCAAATAATCCAGATCCGTCTGACATTAAATCCACTGCTTTCTTTTAAAAGAATGATGTTCTGGGACTTCCCTGGTGGCACAGTGGTTAAGAATCTGAATCCGCCTGCCAGGGCAGGAGACACAGGTTCGAGCCCCTGGTCCAGGATGATCCCACATGCCACGGAGCAGCTAAGCCCGTGCGCCACAACTACTGAAGCCCACGTGCCTAGAGCCCGTGCTCCGCAACAAGAGAAGCCACGGCAATGAGAAGCCTGCGCACCACAATGAAGAGTAGCCCCCGCTCGCCGCAACTAGGAAAGCCCGCACACAGCAACGAAGACCCAACACAGCCAAAAATAAATACATAAATAAATAAATTTTTTTAAAAAAGAATGATGTCCATAATCACACCACTGTAGCAACTGTTATTTTTTTAAATCCCTTTGTAGTGTTTTCTGCATGAATCTCTTCTTTTATTCACCTAGCATTGTACCCTGAACATTTGTAATGTTGCTAAATAGTCTTCACAGTAATGATTTTTATGTGATTTTCCACACTGTGGACATACCATGTTTCACTGAGCCATCACTGAGCATGGTGGTGGTTTCAACGTCTCGGGATTATCAATCCCCACTTCCACCCTCCCCAAGGCAGGCTCCCCTGGGATGAGTCAGGGCTCCCACCTGCCCTACGTCTGAAAGGTTATTTAGGTCGTGGGGACCCCATGATACCTGCAGTGATGCAGCAAGGTATTCTGGAGCCTCAGAAGGTGAGAGCGACTCAGAAAGCTGTGTCCTCTTCCCCCTCTCACAAGCTTGCCATGGTCTTGGCCCTGCCCCTGCCGCTGTCCCCGCCTCATCAGGCCACAGAATCGGAGGTGCTGTGGACTGGACAGGCCAAAGGCTGCTCTAGGTGGTTTCTTACTGCCGGAGAAGGCAGCCCAGACATCTCAGGGGCCAAAAGGCACCCAGAAGACCCCAGAACTGGGATAGAAGGCAGAGCCCTGCAGAGGACCTGGGTCATTACTTGGTCCCCATTCCCCTGAGAGGCCCCTTACAGAGAGTCCTCTGTTCTCTGCCCTCTTGGGGAACACACACATCCCAAGCCTCAGCAACTCCAAGATGCCTCTGGAAGCAGAAACACTCCCAGCAGGCGAGCAGGTGTGCACGCCGCCTAAGGTGACTGGCCAAAGATCACATTTTCAGGATGCTTCTTTGTTTTATCTGTTTGCAAGGCAGATATTTGGGGAGGCTGGGCTCAGAATTGCTTCTCGGTTGCCAGTCCCATGGGAAATGGTTCACATTCTTCGCATAGTTGCAGGGCTGTGAGGCAAAGGAGCTGACTGCACACGAGTGCCAGGAGGCCGCTCCCACCAGACCCGAGGAAGATGAGCCACCGCCTCGGCATCCTCTCTGCTTGGACCGGTTCCGGTGTGGGAGCACTGGATGTTCTCTCCAAGAAGGCAGGGTGGTGGGAAGCCTCTAGAGGGGGTTTTTGGAGAGACAGTCATCGCATCATTTATGCAGGCCCAGGACTGAGAAGATTTTCAGAGGTCGAGTTCTCTGTGCCCCTGCCTGGCGCACACGCCCAGTGCCAGCAGCACTGACCTTTGGAGATGCTCACAAAGTGTTAAAGAGACCGGCTTTCTTGAGCCAGTGGGACTTCAATTTCTTCTGGGGGTGTTGCTGTTTGCATTGTTTCCTTTTAATAAAGAACATGGATCCTTTAAAAACAAAATAAAGTTATTTTAAAATAAATAACTAAATAAAAGGACCACCAAGCTAGGGCATTTCACCTCTTGTCTGGATTGTAAACCCCAGGGTGTAGCAATCTTTCTTGTCAGAAAATCATGCTGTTACCCCTCTGTGCCCTTTCCTGGAGTCGCTCGGACACCTGCCTTCGCTGCTGCATGGGGGTGGGGCCGTGGCCTCCTTGGGTCAAACCTGTGACTGGTGGCCAGTCCTCACCCAGCATGGGCATGCCAGCGTGCAGCCAAGAACCACACACCTACAGAGTTCTCTGAAATGAGGAGCACCATTCCTGAGACCACTGAGTGGAGAGGGCTTCAAACGGCAATCTGGACTTTATTCAGGCGCCGCTCAGTGCCAGGAAATGCAGGGAGAGAAATCCCCTCTGGCACCACCTCTGTGGTCTGTGCCAGGCCCCTGCCCAGCCCGCGCGTGTAGATGTGTGCTCAGGGAGCCCGCCCGTGGCGCTGTCCTGGGAGCTGCCCCCGCCCCCCACCCCCTCCAACAGCCACAGCTTCAGGAAAGCACCAGAAGAGGGGAACTGATGGCAGAAGGAAAGCCAAGCAGCTCGCAGCCTGCTTGATGACTGCGTGCCTGCTTAATATGAAACTGTGAAATCCTCCTGGGAACCTCGTGCCAGGTGTGCGAGTGGGATTTAAGAGAGGCCCGGACCCCTCCCTGGGGTGGCTACTGTCCAGGAGGATGGAATGAGAGGCATGCCTCAGAAGTGCCAGAGCTGACAGGCTGACAGCCTCATGTTGCCTGAACTTCCCATACGGCCGAGGCTCTCAGCCCTGGCTGCACACCGCACATCACCAGAAGAGCTTTCTAAAACTCCCCGCAGCCGGGCCGCACCCCAGACCAACTCAATCATGCTCCTTGGAGGCGAGACCCAGATATTAGCATTTTTTCAAGCTTCCAGGTAATTAAAATATTAGCCATGGTTGACAACCAGTGCTTTAAAAAGATATCTGGGGTACCCTGGTGGCGCAGTGGTTAAAAGTCCACTTGCCGATGCAGGGGACACAGGTTCGAGCCCTGGTCCAGGAAGATCCTACATGCCGCGGAGCAACTAAGCCCATGCGCCACAACTACTGAGCCTGTGCTCTAGGGCCCGCGTGCCACAACTACTGAGCCTGTGTGCTACAACTACTGAAGCCTGCGTGCCTAGAGCCAGTGCTCCGTAATGAGACAAGACACTGCAATGAGAAGCCCACGCACTGCAATGAAGAGTAGCCCCTGCTCGCCGCAACTAGAGAAAGCCTGCGCACAGCAACGAAGACCCAATGCAGCTGAAAATAAATAAATTTGTTTTTAAAAAAATGAAAGAAAGAACAAAGATATCTGATGCATCCCAGGCTCATCAAACAAAGTAGGGCTCCTCCTAAGTGATTCACAGAGCCGCATTCTCCCTCGAGGCCCTCCTCCCTAAGAGTGAGAGGAGAGTCTCAGCTCCTGCCATTCTTCAAAAGCCGTCTCAATCCCCACCTCCTGTGGGAAGCGCTCCCCGGCTGCCTCGGCTGCTGTGAGCACCTTCCTCTGAGGTTCCCGGTCACTTAGGACCTGTGTCACTTACCATGCACAGCCATTGATGGACTGATATTTGCCTTGTCTACAAATGGGGCTATCTGTTCCCGTGGAGGCACGCACTCTGTTGCATATTATGCTTCCTTGTAACACACCGACCTACCACCCACGACCATGCATCACCCATATTACATGCTCAGTAAGTGTAAGTAAGGCTGACTTACATTCTACTGCATTTCAACATTTCAGGCAATCTTGGTAAGAAAGTTGAAAGAATGTCTGACACAAATTAGTGGTTTTAATGTTGATCAGTCATTGTGGTCACAGAGGAAATGGGGGTGGCCAGCAGGGGGTGAAAATGGCTGCAGGAAGAAAGGCTAAGAACTGCCTGCTAGACTCTCTTCCAGGAATGTATGTGTAACCCATATAACCCAGCTCCCATGTGGTCCAGGCTCTGCACTGGACATCTGCTAAGACGTGGCAGTTCCACGGGGTAGTGGGTGGGGGAGAGATGTTTTCTAATTAAGAGCACTTTGAATATTTACTGCAGTCCCTTAAGGTAACTTGAACATGGCAAACTGAGCCCACACTTTCCTATCTCCTCTCTACCTCTCTCTCTGTAAATCACATCTGAGGAGCTGGTATATCAGCTAGGCCTTAAAGGGTGGAGAGAGAAAGAGAGGGTGTTTCAGGCAGAGACACTAGCTGGGACACAATGCCCACTGGGTTCTCAGACTGGCCGGTGGTCCTGTGACTGTGGAATGAAGGGATTAAAGGATGGGGGTGGTTAAAAAGAGACTGAAAAGGAAAAGCAGGGCCAGTGTATGGAGGGCCTTGAATCGCAGGCTAAGGAGATGGACTCCAGGTTTTATCATCCAAAACTGAAGGCCGAGAAGTGTTATAATGGGGTCACTCTGGCAAACTGGAGACCAGCCAGGGCATGGCAGCAAGCCCGGGAGAGATGGCTGGGCCAGAGAGAGGCTGCCCACGGGGGCTGCACAGTCAGGTCCACCTGTAGCTGCTGGGGAAGACGTTTCTGAACCCCACCTCCTGTGTGGTGTGTTCTCAGGCCTGGGGCCAGTGTTGGAGGTGCTCCCACATTCCTTACTTCAGAGACCCGTCCAGAGGTCCTGGCCTGCCTGTTCAGTCACCCCAGACCCAGATCGGCTACTCCACAATGCTCCTTCAGCCTCTGAGCTGAGATCAGAATACCCCCAGGTGTTGGTAGGCCTGCCCTCAGCTGGCTTCACCCACAGGCCAACATTTTTGTTTTATGCCCAAGCCAAAGGACACTTACAGTCACCACCAAATGGAAAACAAATAAGCAAATCTCTAGATTCAAACAAGAAATATATTTCAGTGAACTTTTTAAAACTGAGGAATAGCTCTTGAATTCTAAAATTTTTATGTCAATTTTTACCAGAAGATTTTAGGAGTCTGGGCTGCTTGGGTTTTCCAGGACGCTGATGCTGAGATGGAGTTAGGAATGCAAGATGACTTATGGGGTGAAGTGTGGCAGAGGAGAAAACACCTGTGAAAGAAGGGAGAGAAAACACGATTGGAGCTTCCAGACTGCGGTGTGGACCTGACAGTCTCTGCCAGCCCACCAGGGAGCACTAGAGGAGCCCAGGGTTAGGAGGAAGCGTGGAAATGCCTTGGCCCTTGTACCACCACTTTGCTCAGTCATTTGCCAAGTCCACCCCCAAGAAGGCCTTGAACTTGTTCTGAAAGCTGGGTGGATGTAGCAGGAGTCAACAGCTGTAGGTTGTGAGCTGACCACAGCCTTGCATCTGGGCAGTCATTTCTTGGAGAGACATCTTCACATCTGCCATGGAACCTTTCCTCCCCACACCTGCCAGTCTGAGTGGACCACACCTGGAGCGTTTGAGCCCTGTCCTCCAGTCTCCACAAGGGTTCCCTTCACTCTCACCTTCCTTCCCTCCTGCCTCAGTCAGCAGAGGACATCTCTCTCAGGGATCTGTTCTGTCTTCTCCCTCTTTCCACTTCCCAACGCTGATGCCTTTTCCTTCATTCACCTCCTCACGATACTCTGCCCAAAACTCACCACAAGGAAAATCAAAAGATGAATGACTACCTGGGAAATGATCTGTATTACTTGAGTCACCAAGGATTCACCTTCCCAAGATATAAAAAGCTCAACAAAAGTCACAGACATAACGAAACATAAAAATGAGCAAAAGATACGAATGATAGTTCATAGGAAAAAAAACACAAACGGCCCTTGGGTGAAGAGATGCCCGACCTGACTCATAATGAAAGAAATTCCAGTTACGACTACACAGAGATACTGTTTTCACATATCAGATTGACAGAGATCAAAACCTTTGATTCAGCACAGCGTCGGTGTGAAAACAGGGCACTCACACACTGCTGGTGGGAATGGGAATTGGTAACGCTGTATGGAAGATTGACAATATCCCTTTAAGTGACAAATTCCCATGACCTTCCAAAGGCGGTAGAATGTAATAGTTAAGAGAATGAAGTGGAGCCCCAGAACCTTGGTCTGAATCCTAGCTGTTCAGGTCGCCTAGTTTTCTGTGCCTCAGTTTTTCTCATCTGTAAAAGGGGATGATAATAGTACCTACCTCTGGAGATGCTCATGAAAGGATTAAAATATATTAGTAATTGTAGAGCACATACTATAGTGTCCGGCTCTTAGCAAATGCCATGCAAATGTTAATATCATTATTATTAATTGGCCCAGCAATCCCACTGCTAGGAATTTATCCTACAGATACGCTTGCTCATGTGCTAAATGAGTGTACAATGTATTCACTGCAGCGCTGATGCAGCTGGGGAGAAAACTGCAAGTAACCCAAATGTCCTTGAAAAGGTTAAATTAACTGGTGCATGTGTATAATGGAATACTATGCGGATGCAAAAAAGACAAAAAACAAAAAACAACCCAAAAAAAGCTCCTTAGTACTGATCCATTGTGTACAGAATACTACCGTAAGCTTTTAAATAAGGAGTAGTATAAACACAAGTCCACATTCCCTTATCCACAATTATGAAGTTCAAAACTCTCTCAAAAAAAGTTTTTGTTTGTTTGTTTGCTTAGGAAATTTGGCACAAACTCATGTGGTAGCAAAACTTGAACTGAAATGAACTGAACTTACTTAAGGCTGATTATGGCTCCATTTATCCTACCTGGTGCAGAAATACTAGCGTGTTTTGTCACAGACTCTGCTGGGAGTGTGACATAATATACACGTACTACTTTTGTACACTCCTTGAATTCCGAATTCCCAAACTCACCTGCCCCCGAGGGTTCCAGATAGGGACGTGTGGACCTTTTTTGACCTTTTCTTTTTCCCGTTAAAGTATCTCTTTAAGACTGCACAAGAAATTAGCACCAGTTGCCTGTAATGAAAGGAGCTGCCTGGCTGTGTGACAAGAACGTGAGGGACAATTTCACCATATTTGAGTCCAAGAATGTAAAAAGTCTATGGATATCTTACTTATTCAAAAAATACCATTGAAGACCTTCTTAGCCCAGGCTGCCAGGTCATCTTAAAGCCTGGACACCCTCTCACTGGCATGTCTGCGGCAGCCTGCCTGGGAACTCGGACCTGGGAACCAGGGCTCGAGGGTGGGGGCAGGTGGGACAGGAGCCTCATCTCTGACTCACGGTGCTGCCCTGGGCAGGTGGGGAGGCCTCCTCCCTAGAAAAGTGCAGACACTGGGAGTGAGTCAGTGTCAGGCACTCCGATGGGCCGATTGGCAGGGAAGCCAGGTCCCTCGCTAGCACCCTCCTGCACACCTACTCTCTCCCGGAAGGGCGAGAGCCACCCTCCAACTCCATCTCAGCACATCTCCCAGCAGAGACGTGGTGTGAGGGTCTCCGATCCAGCTGTGACCGGCAGGGTCCTGCAGATGGAGGCTCAGGATGGAGAGCGGGGTGCACCACTGTGGACACACAGGAAGCTCCCAGCAACCCTGGTTTCAGGGGTGAAAATTCTGAACAAGCCACCACATGAAGTCATGACAAGGGGGGATAGTTAAATACATTCAGGGGATGGATAGACCTGAATATGCAGTATGGAATAATGCCCATGACCTAGTAATGAGTGAAAAAAGCAAATTGCACAACTACATATATATATGTATATATGGGAGATACATATATATAAAATCATATATAGTCCCACAAGGACCCTTAGAAGGCAGGGGGTAGAGGGGAAAAACTAACAGAGCAAAGATGTTAGTGCGTTTATAAAAGAGGAAAGGTAAGTGGCAGATGGACAAACTAAAACCAAGTGCTGGAGGGACCTGCCCATCAGGAGCCCACCGACTACTCCTCTGGTTTCTCAGGAGGCAGGCACCGCAGGAGGGGCTGGAGTGGAAAGCAGGGCACAAGCAGTGAGACCGCGGCTCCCTCCCCACTGGGAAGCAGACTAGCTTATCCTTCACCCAGAGGAGACTGTAAAGTTAGACCCCGGGGGACTCCAGATTCAGGGGCACCAGGGTACAACAGAGGGTAAGGGGGACCCAGCACTGAAAACGGGGGATTGGGTGAAGGTCCACAAATGGAGGATGCGCCCATGACGCCTTTCCCCCCACACCCCCAAACACTGGCTGCCACTCAGCCATGCTGTGAGCCCTGCCCTCCCCACCAGGGGTAGATTATACCATTCTCAGAAGAAACTGAATGGCCTCAGAGGAAAGACCCACAGAAACTTTGTCCCCAGACAAACCCCGGTCCTCCTATCACCCTCCAGTGAAATAAAGCTCTAGCTAAGCACACAGTTTCCCGTTAGATTTTTCTGAGCACCCCTCTTGAATTATGAACAGATGTGCAAGAGTCACCAGTCACTTGAAAAAACTCCTGCCACAAAAGACAGAAACCACAACAAAGAAACAGAATAAAGCAGACAGCATATAATGCACAGAGTAGAAGAAAACGTCAAGAAAAACAATAATATCTTTAGAGAGACGAGAAACTGGCTTCTGTTAAGTTAGATCAGAATATTTTTTAAAGACAGGAAGAAAAAAAATCAGAAATTAAAATTGTGATTCTAAAATAAAACAGACAAGATTTAATAGGAAGATTTGGAGATTAGAAAAATCATCCAGAGAGACTAAAAAGAGAAAGGACAGGAGAGAAAACATGAAAAAATTTGGAGGCTCAATCAGAGGCCCAATGAGGAAAGGAGGTACAGAGGAAGTGGAGAGAAGGAAATCATATGTAAAAATATCACAAGAGAACTTCCCTGAACGGAAGGACATGAGTTAAGTGCCTGTCAAGTACCCAGTACAGTAAATGAAAAAAGACCCAGAGCAAGAAAAGTGGTGGAGAGATTTCCAAATACCTGGCATAAAAAAGATTCTAAAGACTTCCAGCAGGAGGAAAACAGGTCATCTACAGACAAACAGGAGTCAGAAACTGAGTAGGGCTGCAAGAAGAGCAGGGTTTGATCACTGGAGGTGAGAAACTCAAATTCATTTTTTAAACGTGTAGAAATTGAGCTACTTCTTCAGATGTTGTATAGACTATTGAATATGGGAGCCTGGAATTCTAGAGATTTTAGTGCATTTTTTTCTTCTTTTCTTTTCTTTCTCTTTCTTCCTCCTTCTTTCCTTCCTTCCTTCCTTTCTTTCTTTCTTTTTTTTCCTTTTTTCTTTTGTAGGACCCCTTCCCATAAGCCATGTAGCCACCTAGTGCGTATCCTTCCACACTTGTCTCTATGCCTAGATATCACACATCTACTAAATGTATATATGTATATATACACACACATATCCACATGTATACATACATGCACATATATCCATACTTAGACACAAACATATGCAAGCATATCCACATGTGTGAACACGTGGCAGCACAGGACTGCGCCTCTCATACCTCTGACTGTAGTGTTTGCATTGAGGCCAGGCTTCCCCAGTCTCTGAACCAGCAAGGCACGGACATTAAGCCAGGCCTGTTCCCAGGACACGGAACTCCAGGAACTTGGGACTTTGATTCAGTGACACCCCATCCGAGTTGCCAAAACTTTCTTAGAACTGCATTCTCCCAGCCTCCTCCAGCAAACTCCCCATATTTAAAATTTATTTATTTATTTATTTTTGGCTGCGTTGGGTCTTCATTGCCGAGCGTGGGCTTTCTGCGAGCGGGGGCTACTCTTGGTTGCGGTGCACGGGCTTCTCATTGCGGTGGCTTCTCTTGTTGAGGAGCATGGGCCCTAGGCGCACAGGCTTCAGTAGTTGTGTCACGTGGGCTCAGTAGTTGTGGCTCACAGGCTCTAGAGTGCAGGGTCAGTACTTGTGGAGCACAGGCTTAGTTGCTCCGCGGCATGTGGGATCTTCCCGGACCAGAGATCGAACCTGTGTCCCCTGCATTGACAAGAAGATTCTTATCTACTGCGTCACCAGGGAAGCCCCAAACTCTCCATTTTTTTAATCACAGGAGTTTTTCCCAATAAACTTGAAGTCTAATATCCCATTTTAGTGACTGATTCTTGAAGGACCCAAACAAACAAAGTATATATATACATATATATGTATATATATATATGTATATATATATACACATATATATGTGTATATATATATACACATAAACTATATATATGTATATATATATGACTCTAGGTTTGTTTTTTTTATATACAGCAGGTTTTTATAAGTCATCCATTTTATGCATATCAGTGTGTACATGTCAATCCCAATTGCCCAATTCATCACACCACCACCACCACTCCCTGCCGCTTTCCCCCCTTGGCGTCCATACGTTTTTTCTCTACGTCGGTGTCTCAATTTCTGCCCTGCAAACCAGTTCATCTGTACCATTTTCTAGGTTCCACATGTATGCGTTAATATATGATATTTGTTTTTCTCTTTCTGACTTATTTCACTCTGTATGACAGTCTCTAGGTGCACTCACGTCTCTACAAATGACCCAATTTCGTTCCTTTTTATGGCTGAGTGATATTCCATTGTATATATGTACCACATCTTCTTTATCCATTCGTCTGTCGATGGGCATTTAGATTGCTTCCATGACCTGGCTACTGTAAATATTGCTGCAATGAACATTGGGGTGCATGTGTCTTTTTGAATTATGGTTTTCTCTGGGTATATGCCAGTAGTGGGATTGCTGGGTCATATGGTAATACTATTTTTAGTTTTTTAAAGAACCTCCATAGTGGCTGTATCAATTTACATTCCCACCAACAGTGCAAGAGGGCTCCCTTTTCTCCACACCCTGTCCAGCGTTTGTTGTTTGTAGATTTTCTGATACTGCCTATTCTAACTGGTGTGAGGTGATACCTCATTGTAGTTTTGACTTGCATTTCTGTAATGATTAGTGATGCTGAGCAGCTTTTCACGTTCCTCTTGGCCATCTGTATGTCTTCTTTGGAGAAATGTCTATTTAGGTCTTCTGCCCATTTTTGGATTGGGTTGTTTGTTTTTTTAATATTGAGGTGCATGAGCTGTTTATATATTTTGGAAATTAATCCTTTGTCCGATGATTCATTTGCACATATTTCTCCCATTCTGAGGGCTGTCTTTATGTCTTGTTTATGATTTCCTTTGCTGTGCAAAAGCTTTTACGTTTCATTAGGTCTCATTTGTTTATTTTTGGTTTTATTTCCATTACTCTAGGAGGTGGATCAAAAAGGATCTTGCTGTGATTTATGTCAAAGAGTTTTCTTCCTATGTTTTCCTCTAAGAGTTTTATAGTGTCTGGATGTACATTTAGGTCTCTAATCCATTTTGAGTTTATTTTTGTGTATGGTGTTAGGGAGTTTTCTAATTTCATCCTTTTACATGTAGCTGTCCAGTTTTCCCAGCACCACTTATCGAAGAGACTGTCTTTTCTCCATTGTATATCCTTGCCTCCTTTGTCATAGATTAGTTGACCATAGGTGCATGGATTTATCTCTGGGCTTTCTATCCTGTTCCATTGATCTATATTTCTGTTTTTTGTGCCAGTACCATATTGTCTTGATTACTGTAGCTTTGTAGCATAGTCTGAAGTCAGGGAGTCTGATTCCTCCAGCTCCGTTTTTTTCCCTCAAGACTGCTTTGGCTATTCGGGGTCTTTTGTGTCTCCATACGAATTTTAAGATTTTTTTGTTCTAGTTCTGTAAAAAATGCCATTGGTTATTTGACAGGGATTGTATTGAATCTGTAGATTGCTTTGGGTAGTATAGTCATTTTCACAAAATTGATTCTTCCAATCCAAGAACATGGTATATCTCTCCATCTATTGGTATCATCTTTAATTTCTTTCATCAGTGTCTTACAGTTTTCTGCATACAGGTCTTTTGTCTCCCTAGATAGGTTTCTTCCTAGGTATATTATTCTTTTGTTGCAATGGTAAATGGGAGTGCTTCCTTAATTTATCTTTCAGATTTTTCATCATTAGTGTATAGGAATGCAAGATATTTCTGTGCATTAATTTTGTATCCTGCAACTTTACCAAATTTGTTGATTAGCTTTAGTAGTTTTCTGGTGGCATCTTTAGGATTCTCTATGTATAGTATCATGTCATCTGCAAACAGTGACAGTTTTACTTCTTCTTTTCCAATTTGTATTCCTTTTATTTCTTTGTCTTCTCTGATTGCTGTGGCTAGGACTTCCAAAACTATATTAAATAATAGTGGTGAGAGTGGACATCCTTGTCCTTTTGCTGATCTTAGAGGAAATGCTTTCAGTTTTTCACCATTGAGAATGATGTTTGCTGTGGGTTTGTCATATACGGCCTTTATTATGTTGAAGTAGGCTCACTCTATGCCCACTTTCTGGAGAGTTTTTATCATAATCGGTTTTGAATTTTGTCAAAAGCTTTTTCTGCATCTATTGAGATGATCATATGGTTTTTATTCCTCAATTTGTTAATATGGTGTATCACATTGATTGATTTGCGTATATTGAAGAATCCTTGCATCCCTGGGATAAAGCCCACTTGATCATGGTGTATGATCCTTTTAATGTGTTCTTGGATTCTGCTTGCTAGTATTTTGTTGAGGACTTTTGCATCTCTATTCATCAGTGATATTGGTCTGTAATTTCCTTTTTTTGTAGTATCTTTGTCTGGTTTTGGTGTCAGGGTGACGGTGGCTTCATAGATTGAGTTTGGGAGTTGTCCTTTCTCTGCAATTTTTTGGAAGAGTTTGAGGATGGGTGTTAGCTCTTCTCTGAATATTTGATAGAATTCACCTGTGAAGCCATCTGGTCCTGGACTTTTGTTTGTTGGAAGGTTTTTAATGACAGTTTCAATTTCATTGCTTGTGATTGGTCTATTCATATTTTCTATTTCTTCCTGGTTCAGTCTTGGAAGGTTATACCTTTCTAAGAATTTGTCCATTTCTTCCAGGTTGTCCATTTTATTGGCATAGAGTTGCTTGTAGTAGTCTCTTAGGATGCTTTGTGTTTCTGCAATGTCTGTTGTAACTTCTCCTTTTTCATTTCCAGTTTTACTGATTTGAGTCCTCTCCCTCTTTTTCTTGATGAGTCTGGCTAATGGTTTATCAATTTTGTTTATCTTCTCAAAGAACAAGCTTTTAGTTTTATTGATCTTTGTTACTGTTTTCTTTGTTTCTATGTCATTTATTTCTGCTCTGATCTTTATGATTTCTTTCCTTCTGCTAACTTTGGGTTTTGTTTGTTCTTCTTTCTCTAGTTCCTTTAGGTGTAACGCTAGATTGTTTATTTGAGATTTTTCTTGTTTCTTGAGGTAAGCTTGTATAGCTATAAACTTCCCTCTTAGAACTGTTTTTGCTGTATCCCATAGAGCGTCATGTTTTAATTGTAATTTGTCTCTAGGTATTTTTTGATTTCGTCTTTGATTTCTTCAGTGATCTCTTGGTTATTTAGTTACGTATTGTTTAGACTCCATGTGTTTGTGTTGTTTACGTTTTTTTCCCTGTAATTGATATCTAATCTCATAGCACTGTGCTTAGAAAAGATGCTTGATATGATCTCAGTTTCTTAAATTTACTGAGGTTTGATTTGTGACCCAAGATGTGATCTATCCTGGAGAATCTTCTGTGCGCACTTGAGAAGAAAGTGTAATCTGCTGTTTTTGGATGAGATGTCCTATAAATATCAATTAAATCTATCTGGTCTATTGTGTCATTTAAAGCTTATTTTTCCTTTTTAATTTTCTGTTTGGATGATCTGTCCATTGGTGTAAGTGAGGTGTTAAAGTCCCCCACTATTATTGTGTCACTGTCGATTTCCTCTTTTATAGCTGTTAGCAGTTGCCTTATGTATTGAGGTGCTCCCATGTTGGGTGTATATATATTTATAATTGTTATATCTTCTTCTTGGATTGATACCTTGATCATTATGTAGTGTTCTTCCTTGTCTCTTGTAACATTCTTTATTTTAATGTCTATTTTATCTGATATGATTATTGCTACTCCAGCTTTCTTTTGATTTCCATTTGCATGGAATATCTTTTCCCATCCCCTCACCTCCAGTCTGTATGTGTCCCTAGGTTTGAAGTGGGTCTCTTGTAGACAGCATATATATGGGTCTTGTTTTTGTATCCATCCAGCAAGCCTGTGTCTTTTGGTTGGAGCATTTAATCCATTCACGTTTAAGGTAATTATCAATATGTATGTTCCTATTACCATTTTCTTAATTGTTTGGGGATTGTTTTTGTAGGTCCTTTTCTTCTCTTTTGTTTCGCACTTAGAGAAGTTCCTTTAGCATTTGTTGTATAGCTGGTTGGTGGCGTTGAATTCTCTTAGCTTTTACTTGTCTGTAAAGCTTTTGATTTCTCCATCGAATCTTAATGAGATCCTTGCTGGGTGGAGTAATCTTGATTGTAGGTTCTTCCCTTTCATCACTTTAAATATATCATGCCACTCCCTTCTGGCTTGTAGAGTTTCTACTGAGAAATCAGCTGTTAACCTTATGGGAGTTCTCTTGTATGCTATTTGTCATTTTTCCCTTGCTGCTTTCAATAATTTTTCTTTGTCTTTAATTTTTGCCAATTTGATTACTATGTAGACACATAGTTTTCTCCTTGGCGTGTTTCTCCTTGGGTTTATTCTGTATGGGACTCTCTGTGCTTCCTGGACTTGGGTGGCTATTTCCTTTCCCATGTTAGAGATGTTTTTGACTATAATCTCTTCAAATATTTTCTCGGGTCCTTTCTCTCTTCTCCTTCTGGGACCCCTATAATGTGAATGTTGTTGTGTTTAATGTCATCCCAGAGGTCTCTTAAGCTGTCTTCATTTCTTTTCATTCTTTTTTCTTTATTCTGTTCCACAGCAGCGAATTCCACCATTCTGTCTTCCAGATCACTTATCCGTTCTTCTGCCTCAGTTATTCTGCTATTGATTCCTTCTAGTGTATTTTTCATTTCAGTTATTGTATTGTTCATCTCTGTTTGTTTGTTCTTTAATTCTTCTAGATCTTTGTTATACATTTCTTACATCTTCTCAATCGTTGCCTCCATTCTTTTTCCAAGGTCCTGGATCATCTTCACTATCATTATTCTGAATTCTTTTTCTGGAAGGTTGCCTATCTCCACTTCATTTGGTTGTTTTTCTGGGGTTTTCTCTTGTTCCTTCATCTGGTACATAGCCCTCTGCCTTTTCACCTTGTCTGTCTTTCTGTGAATGTGGTTTTTGTTCCAAAGGCTGCAGGATTGTAGTTCTTCTTGCTTCTGCTATATCTAGGTTTTTAAATCATCGTTTTCCCTAAATACTGTAAATGCTTTTCTTCATCTTGCTTTTCTTATTCATCAATGTCTAATGAAAATTTATTATGGCATTTCTCTATTTCATTCTTTTAATAGCTGCACAACTTTCCTAGTATGGATGCACCCTAATTTACTCAACCTATAAATGGTCATTCACTTTGATTCCAATTTTTGGACACTATGGACAGAGCTGCAATAATTATCATTATCTTGTACAGATATTTGAGGATAGATGATAAAGAATAGACTGGCAGTCAAAATATATTTATGTACATATAATTTATACAATTTATAATATACAAATTGTTAATTTTATATAATAATTTTAATTGATGCTGCCAGATTGATTTTTTAGAAAGCCTATAAAAATGAACATTTCCACTAACAATGTATGTGAATATCCCTTTCTTTCTCTGCAGGTCCACAAGCAATAGGTATTACCAATCTTTTTCATTTTTGGGGGGTGGCTGATTTAACTACTTTGCTAACTACTAGTGATTTTTCATATCTTTTGGTTCTTTAGAATTGTTTTTAACTAAATTGCCAATATTTCCATTGGGTCATTTATCTTCTTCTTGTCAGTTTCTAAAAAATTCTTTGCTCCTTTTGTCCTGGTTTATAAACATGGTCTTCAAATCTCTTTATCTGTTGTCTTCAGTGTTATCTCTTGACACACAAAGTTTAAAATTGTAATCTAGTCAAATATGTTAATTTTTCTTTCATAGCTTCTGGGTTTCTTGCCTTTGTTAAAGCTTTCCCCCACCCCATCTTCATGGTCCAAGAAGGCTGCTAGAGCTCCAGCCATCCAATCTGTATTACAGGCAGCAGTATGGAGAAAGTGACAAGAAGGGCATTCCACCTCTCTTTGAAAGAAACTTTCCAGAAATTTCTACACAATAATTCCACTTACATGTCATTGCCATAATTTAGAGACATAGCCATAGCCAGCTGCAAGAGGAATATTATCACAGCCATCTTCGGGAAATGCAATCTTCCACACCCACATTTAGAAGCAAGGGTGCCCTTGCTTCGTGGCATTCAATAGACAAGCAGAGACCACACACTGCTAAGAGTGGGCTGGAGCCTGGGAACCTGCTTTTAGGAGAGAAAGGGCCTCTATTCTGCCTCCACGGACACCATGCTTAAGACAGTTGGACTGCTAAGTCAGGAAGGTCTCAGCTCTGAGGCTTGTGTGAACAAACCCCAGAGTGGCCGTAGCTTCCAGAAGTGGCACCTCTGCCTCAGGCCCCTCTCCCCTCAGGGCCCTCCCCCGGGGACGGCCAGAAGTTTGCAGCGGGTGGGCAATAGGCAAGCCTGCTGGCATGAAGGGCTGATGGCTTCTGAATTCTGGGAAATATCACTAGACATTTCGAGGAAGATGGGGTCTTTAGAGAATTACTTATGATTCATGCCAATCTGCAGGGCGTGTCTGTGCCAGAGAGAAAAACATAACACTGGAAATACTTTCTCATTCCTTCACTCAGTCCCTTACAAGCCCAGAGAGGGGCCAGCCACACCCACCCAGATATTTCTTTATTTTATTTTTTTTTAATTTTTGTTACGTGGGCCTCTCACTGTTGTGGCCTCTCCCGTTGCGGAGCACAGGCTCTGGACGCGCAGGCTCCGGACGCGCAGGCTCAGCCGCCATGGCTCACGGGTCCAGCCGCTCCACGGCACGTGGGATCTTCCCGGACCGGGGCACGATCCCGTGTCACCTGCATCGGCTGGCGGACCCTCAACCACTGCGCCACCAGGGAAGCCCCCAGATATTTCTTGCAGGTTTTCTTCCTACAGTTATGCTCTCTGTTGAGAAAGCACCAATGGAAGAGGTAGGTCAATGGGGGAGCAGCTGGCCAAGAAGAAGGGAGGCTTAGAGGTTTCAGTTTGGAAGAAGCTGGGAAGCAAGAGACCCAGCAAACCAGGCTGTGGGTAATGCAGATCCAGGGCAGCATGCAAAGGCCGGTTCCACCAGGTCCCAATGGTACTATTCTCTGAGTCCTCCACCTCGCTGAGCCTCGTCTTCCTCATCTATAAAGTGGGAGTGGTAAACCTGGCCCTGCCCCCTTGCCAGCACTGAGAAGCAGGGTGATTTGGGGAATTCTCCAGTCTCTCATAGCCCAGGATTAACTACATTGTACAGCCCAGCGTGCTCTGCTACAATTCTCTTGTCTTTTTGAGATACCTTTAATTATACAAGTATTACATGTTCACTGTTAAAATAACCAAAAAAGCAGTGACAAACAAAATGAAGGCCATAAAAGAGAGAAAGCAATTAACATCTTGGCATATGCTCTTACAGTTTCCAGGATCTGGATATATTTTAAATAGAAACCATACTTTATATATGGTTCTGTAATCTATTTTTCACTCAATGATATACCATGAGTTTCCTTCTAAAAGTCGATAAGCAAACTTCCATAAGATATTTTAATACTTGTGTGATATTCTGCCAATGCCGTATTCAATTCTGAACCCATAATCAGTATTACTCATTTTTCCTTTCCCTCAGATTCTTCTGTCTTTATTTAAAATTCTACTGTTTTGTTCACCATGGATTGATTTTTATTTTTTTAATATTGCATTATTCATCTTGATTATGGCATCTTCCCCTAAGATTATTTTCAATTTTTCCAATTAATTCGTCTCTCTATTTCCAGCATCCAGTACAGTGCAGTATACCTGATAGTGCTCAGTAAACAGCTGTTGAAAGAACGAATAAATGAATGAATGAATTGGTGACCGAAGGAAACACTACACCCGGCCCCGAAAGTCTCCCTCACACAGGCTGAGTCAGGAGCTCACTGATACCAGGCTGATGGCTGGGCCCCTTCTCCTGGGGTGCTGGGCCTGTGCCCCCTGTGTGGACCTGCCTCACCACAGCAACAGCAACAAAGAATTCTCCCAGCCCTAACGAAGGTGTGGAGTTTTAAAATAACAAAGCCAGAATCTAAGGGAGGAAATTCTAAGAATGTGAAATAAGTCAGAAGAGCAGAGGTGGTTGTTTATTTTCCATTGACTGTCTGGTCCTCTGCCTCCCTTCCGCCACCCCAAAGGCTGGGGGAGGGGTCCGGATTCAGATGTCAGCACCACAAAGCTAAAGGAAACCCATCTTCCTGTGTTTGCCAAGGAACAATGCTGGAGAGGCCATTCCAAGGCCTGCACTTTTCCTCTATACAGAAGAATTTAGGTCCTGGTGCATTCCTGGGAGGGTGGCTGGACAAGGAATTTCTGGACGTAAACATTTTTGTTCCATCACTAAAGAACATTTGGGATGCGCTGGCTATCATCCGAGGTGGCGTCCTGTACTCAGATCCGTACTGACCGATACCACGTGAGGATCTAACAGTGGATCTGGGGCCTTGGCTCCACCCTGCAGCCAATCAGCTCAAAGTCTGGTCTCATCAGCTTCCTCAGTCTCTATCACCCGGCACTCCCCCTTCAGCTCTTATCAGGCTCTTACCGCTCCTTTTCTGAGCTACTGCCCAAGTCCAGCCTTCCTGGCCCTGACCCTCCTATCCTCACCCACGGGCCATCTTCCCACAATGCACCTACAGGCGAGGCCCTTCCCTGCTCCCAATCCTTTGCACCTGTAGCAGCAGATGCCCCAGATGTAGTCCAGGACCTTTATGATGGCCAACCACACCACTTTCATCTCCTGCCTGCTCCCCTCCTCAACCAGGGAGGGACAAAAAAATAGGAAGTTCCATGACCAGTGTCCATCCCTCAGCCAAGCACCTCCCCAGGGCAGAAAAGCTGGACAGCTGCCCTTCTCAGAAGCACAAACAGCTACTTTGAAGGGAAAGAGGAGTCAATGAATCAGGCAGGGAGTTGAAGACCAGCCAGTGTTTACTGAGCATCTACTAGATGCTAGGTACCATGCCAGATGCTTTATGGGCTTTATGTCTCTGTCCCCAAAATACTCCAAAGCATCATGTTGAGTCGTGATGCTCTTTATACTCCTCACAGGCCCACTACTGTGTTTCCTGCAGAATGAGAACTCCATAAACCAACCAATAACATGGGTTCAACAGATATTGGAACCCTGATCCTTGTTGTGACTCAGCTGGTGGCATGGCAGGCACTTTTGGGGATGCAGGCTCAGGGAACCAGTTGGATCACATGGTCTTCCTTCAGCCTCTGAACACAAGGTTCCCTCTGTCCAGAACACTGTTCCCCCATCTTTTGGGCTAACTCCTATTGGCCTTTCAGGTCACTTGGCAGCTTCCTCCAGGAAACCTTCCTGGATCTCCCAATCTGGGCTATTCTTTTCTGTTCCCCATCACCCTCAGCTTCTTCCCTCTCTCTGGGTGTTTGAGTGACTGTCTCTAGGATCAGAATGTCAGCTCCTAAAGGACAGGTGATGCCTTGTTCACCTCTGTGTCCCCAGAATTTAGCTCAGGGACTGGCACAGAGCAGAGGCTTGGTAAATATTTGTTGAATGAATTAAATGCTTGTTCTTGGATATTCAGTCTCTCCCTGGCTGGTCAAAGAGCACCTAATCCCAAACTGGATTGTCTGCTTTTCCCTTCCTATCTCTAGGCCTTGCCATCCACAATATGCCCTAAAGATGGGCAAATCTAGGGTCTGAACTCTGCCCCTTGAGGCTGGTGTCAGAGAAGGTGGATTCCATCTCCCCTTCCAGCTATAGGCCCTGCCTTCTCGGTGCCTGAGTGGACTACTTCGGGTTTCCTTCCTTTTCTAAACCACACCTGGTCTCGAAGCACCGGTACCAGAGGGCTGGTGCTGAGTCCCAGCTGGCCTGACAGCCCTCAGGACCCTGTCCTTCAGCCGGACGTGCGGCAGGTCCTGTGCGGTGGCAGACAGGGGGCCTCCCCTGGAGCCGTTGCCAGGCGTTCTCTGACGGGAGGGGACCGAACTTGCGCGTCCAGGGCGCGCAGTGAACACCCTGTTCACATTCCTGCGCCGACCGCAACGCGGACAGGGATAAAGCCAAAGGCCGCATTCCTCTGGCTGGCGCGGGAACAGGGCCCGGGCCCCGCCCGACCCCGGCCCCGCCCCGTCCGCCGGACGCGGGACCCCCCGCCCGAGAGGGCTCCCCCTGGCGGCGCGGGCGGCCGGAGGTGAGACCCGGGCCCTTGCCTTCCAGTCCCGGCCCCCTGCGCGTCCTCCCCCTATCCTCCCTCGCTCCCTGCACCCGCCCGCACCCCGCCTGACCTTTGGATCCAAGAATCCACTCCTTCCTCTTCCCCGGGAAGCTTCCAGCTTCCGGACACTGATTAGGACTCCAGAGGGCCTTTTGTTGCTTGTATCTCAGTAATCCTTCTCCACTGTTGTTTTCATTTTTTATTATTTGCTGCCAATCAAATCAGGTAAAAAAGAATGGCTCCCCAGAGCCTTAACACAAAATCCTAACTCCAGGGTGGTTTCCTTTCCTGGCTTCCCATCCTGTACCCACAAAACCGCCCTTGACCCTCCTCTGGTGGGTGCTTCTGCGGGAGTCTCCCACCCTTGTGTGTCATCTCCTCCCCATCAGGGCCAGAGACCAAGATGAATGAGCTGCAGGCCTCACCCTGGCCGAGTCACCCATGCCTGCACCGTCACTTCCCGCTGCTCCATTGAGGGCTTCAGGAAAGGAGATGCAGTCCGTCCCTAGTTCTTGTGGCCCCAGGTTGAAAATGAGCCTGGGTCTGTCGGTCTGTACATTGGCACCTACTGGAAAAAGCACCACTGCCTCACAGCGAGGATCCCCGCTACTGATGGGAGTCGAGGCCCCAAGAAAGTGGAAAGCCACTAGGCTGAGGGTTTCCATGTTAGTGTAGAAACCACTCACATCACATGCAAACTGCGCCAGCCTCAAACACCACTGAAACAAGTAAGCAGGGCTGTACCTGTTTAAGTCACCCTCTAGGGACTTGAAGAAGAGGGGTGTATACTGTTTACTCACTCCTGCATGAGGGGACAAGCAGCTTGTTTTCCCAGATACCTGGTAACCGTGAATGGTGGATGGTGCCAGGAAGACATGGGCTCGCACCCAACTTTCTCAGCTGGTTCTCAGGTATCTTTCTTAGTGGGAAAGAAGCTTCAACCTAACACTGTTTGCATATGGAAATTTGCATGTTTATCAGCCCACGACCAGTTAGGCACTCACCCTGTGGTTAAAGTGACACCTGGGCAGCCAGTAATGAAACAGGCATGCCTGGAACTTGCATTGCTCACCATTGGGGAGGGTTGTGAATGTTGCCAAGAAAGATGGGAAAGCAGAAGCCAAACTCTCATTGGCCAACACCTCAGCTGCAAGAAAGGGTTGGGCGGCAGGGGAGCTGGATTGGAAGTTGGCCTTGAAAGCTGGCTTACCTTGCTCAGTTGATTTCTTAGCCTCTAAGAGGAGGAAAATACTGCGGTCCCTTCCTACCTGGCAGGGAGGTAGGCCCAGAGTGACAAGTTGGCAGGTGGTCCTGCAGCTCTGGTTTGTGATTGCAGCCCTGGCTCCAGGTCTGCCTCTTCCCCATGACAGAGAAAATGGACATTCTAGACTTTTCTCACCACCCTGGCGGTTCACCGAATGGCAGTGCCAGGGCTCTGTCTCAGTGGGGTGTGAGGGTGCTTGAGGTGATCGTGAAAGACACAGGAGAAGCCCCAGTGATGAGTCTATTCATTTTACAAACATTCACTGAACCCAGGCCCTACCGCCAAGAGACTTACTGTCCACTGGGGGAGACAGACGCCAACCCGGGCAGCACAATGCAGTGTGATGAGTGAGACGAGGTAGAGACAGGTCCAGGATGCAGTGGAGGCGGGTAGACTGGGGAAGGGAGTGCTGGCCAGCCTGGGGCAGAGCATGGGCAGGAGCGTCTTTTACGGAGGTGGGGGGGGGGCGGGGAAAGGAAGGCTGTGCTGGAAGAGGGCTCTCTAATTCTTGCCTCTACTCCAGAGTCCTCTTCAGTATTGTGAGGCCAGCATGCATTGTGCTATTTTTTGCTAAAGAATCTCCGTGGATTTTGCTGGTCACGTGGTTAGATCGGCCAGCCTTTTTTTTTTTTTTTTTTTACGTGGCCCCTTCCGTTGCGGAGCACAGGCTCTGGACGCGCAGGCTCAGCGGCCGTGGCTCACGGGCCCAGCCGCTCCGTGGCATGTGGGATCCTCCCAGTCCGGGGCACGAACCCGTGTCCCCTGCATCGGCAGGCGGACTCTCAACCACTGTGCCACCAGGGAAGCCCTCGGCCAGCCTTTAAGCATTGAGTTCTGAGGTCCCTTTCTAAAGATGAGTGGGATTGTAATTCCCACTGGGCCCAGGCTGGGATATGGTTTCAGGGATGAATTTGCCCCAGAAATTCACCCCCTTCCCATGGAGTTACTTGAAGCCAGGGCCCCCCTTCGCTGATGCGTGGACTGTCATCTCGCTCCCCACAGCCCTGTGAGTCTGGTGTGAGCGGCAGCTCCCATCCACTGGGAACGTCCCACACACTTAGGTGAGTGACTGACCCCCTCTGAGCCTCACTCCACCCTTGGGCTTAAAATCAACAGAAGGCTACTGGGCCCTACCTATCCCATATTGAGAAAAATAAATTCAGACTATAAGCCCTTTGGAAAACTATAGTTTTCAAAAATATCATTATATAGAGTGATGTTTCTATAATATAAGCACGCTTTCGAATCATCAGTTGGTAGAGGTGGGGACAAGGGTTTATTTAAAATGCTTTTTCCTCAGTCCACTCACAGATTCTGAGTCAGGAGGTCTCAGGTGGGACATGGGAATCTGCATGTTTCCAAATCATCCTAAGGAATCCTGATGCCATTGGTCTTTGGACGGCACTTTGATAAGAACTGATACAGGCGACCGTGCATCTGTTCTCAGAATGAACTCTCCCTCTGTCAAGATTTGGGCAGATCTTTTTAATCTTCTGCCCCTGAAAGGAAGCACATAGGGACTGGGGCTGAGAGGGAGGCCCCTCCATTATGCAGGGTGGGGAAACATGCAGTAAACCAGGACGGACCCTCGGGAGTCCCGTAAAGTAGGCTTACTCCAGTGATTCCAGAAGAGGGCCACGCACAGAAGGCTCCCACCTGCCCTTCCTCCTCCTTCTGTTACAGGAATCTGGCACTCGTGAAGCAGACCAAAAACAAACAAAAATCACCCTATTTGAAATGCCTCAGTTGGAATCTGAATCAAATCCCAAAGGGTCATGGTTCCAATGTCTGGCCTTGAGCAGTGTCAGCAACAATCTTCACAAAACCCAATGCTTAAGCCTTTGGTACACAGCAAACTGTAAGAACTGTCAGGACAGGAACACAGGACTGTTGGCAGTGGCACACACCAGTGATCTCCAGGCTCTTTTCATCTGGGCCTCAGCCTCCAAACACAGTTTTGCTTGCACCCCTGATAAGCCATATGGCTGTACTCCTATTCCTAGTACTACTGATATCAAGGCCCAGCTATGTTTGTTATTATAGCAAAGCTCTCTATAAATGGTAATAGATATAATTTCAAATGGTTTTGACAGGTTTGAATTTGGGAGACTGATGTCTTGTCAGATCTGAATGGGCTGTCCTTGTTTTTATGTCATATGCAGCTAAGAGCTCATACGAGGAGTGGAATGAGAGCTTAGTCATTTCTCTTTCTCTGGGTCACTTGTGCAGGTACCATTTGTATTACCTTCAGACTATGGTTTCTTCACAGGGAATTCTTAAAAGCTACTTGTCCGTGCTGTAAGGCTTACTTTCTCTTTTTTTAAAATTTTATTATTCATTTGGTTTTGCCGGGCCTTAGTTGCTGCCAATGGGCTCCTTACTGTGGCTGGCAGGCTCCCCAGTTATGACATGCGAACTCCTAGTTGCAGCATGCACATGGGATCCAGTTCCCTGACCAGGGACTGAACCTGGGCCCCCTGCACTGGGAGCATGGAGTCCCAACCACTGCGCCACCAGGGAAGTCCCAAGGATTACTTTAGGTAACGTACGTAATACACTCCATAAGTCCAGCCTGGTGGGGACACGTAAAGTCTGTCACACATGCTTTGCTGATACAGGACTATTTGACATCCATTCCAGTGAGAGAACCACCACCAATTTGGATATTAAATATTAGCGAGGCTACATTCTTATTTTTAGATTAAAAATATAAATAAATACATAAATAAAAGTTCTAGTATTTTCTCCCTGTACCTCCAACAGATCATCTTGCATACCTCAACGTGGAGACCAGTAGTCTAACTGGATTCTCCCACACCAGGGGCCCACCTCCCTGAAAGCCAACCTTCCTCCCTCAGGAGAAGAACCCAACAGTTAGCCAGGCCCCCAAAAACCAGACGGATAGACCCCTACACCTAGAAGAAATTCTGACAGAGCAGAAGAACTCTCCAGTTCAGACTTCTACTTTGGCATCTGCAATGGCTAACCTCCCATGCTCCCTTGTGTCTGGTTGGGGGGCATGCAGGCTGAAGGCTGTGCTGAGGACTGTGGTAAGGTAGGGCAGGTCCCCTAGAGTTTGGGGGACTCCCTTGGGCTCACAAGTCCAAGCTCCGACTGTGCTCTGTGGGGGACAAACTAGGTCAGTGGGGGACCGCGGCCAGGTTCCTGACCCGAGCATGGGGAAACAGCGGCCCCTGCTGGCTGGGACACACCGTGCCTCAGAACCCTGGCATCCCTCCTGCTGTAACATTTGCTGAACCCTGGCTTTGGTGTTCAAGTACTGTGGTGTGATCAATTGCACAGACACAGGTAAGAAAGACCTGGCTTCCTATCTGGGCTCATCTGATGGTCCCAGGCAGATTAACTTCTCTGAGTCTTAGAGTTGCTGCTAGGATTAAATGAGATGCTGAGTGAAAAGTAGTGAACAGTGCCAAGCACATAGGAAGAACTGAAATGTGATGTCATGATGATTGATGTTAGTGCCTCTAGACATCTAAAAACACCTGGAAAATATCTCTGGGGGCAGCCCTGGAGGGAGAGTGGGAAACTGTGAGCAGGAACTCTTGTGTTTCTGTGCTAAGAGACACAAATGAGCAGTGAATGTGTCCTGGACACTGGTGGTGAGCATCAGCCTGTGTGTGTGTGTGTGTGTGTGTGTGTGTGTGTACAAGCACAGCCACGGTAGAAAGGCAGAGAGCTCTGGAAGATGCTCAGGGCACCTCCCAGAAGGGAGCAGTGCTGACAAAGGGGAAGCCAGTGTCACCTCTTCCTCTAATCACACCGCAGAGCTCAACTCTGAGAGAGGATGGGTGTTATTGAATCACACAACAATTACTTATTGATCACCTACTATGTGCTGGGCAGGGTTAACAAGATGGAACAAATACCTGTCACAAGGCACTTTCAGATAGAGTTCAGGGCTGAACAAGAGGGATGTCGGGAGGTCAGTCTAGACTGGTGGTCTGGGGACTAGTGACTATTCCCTGCAGCCACCAGAACAGAATCCCGGGAAGTTCACAAAACCAGGCCCAGGCAGAGGAAGGATTTCTCTGCTCAGGTGGCCTGCTGGAGGTGCATCACCACCCAGCTTTTTGGAAGGTCCTGGGCCCCGCACAGTTCAGGTGAAGCCAGGGAAAAGTCTGAGGTACAGTCTCTCAATCACCCCTACCCAATCTCTGGGGCTTCACTCAACTAAAATTTGGTTCTGTTCAAAACTAGCAACTTCTGAGAGTTCCCCTCACCACCTGCAGAAGGGTTTGCTGGTGGAGAAAGAAGGAGGGGCTGGTGTCCCAGAAGAGATCCGCCAAGTCCTTGGTGGGCCCTTCTGGGACTCTTGGTCCTTCCACAATTCATTGAATAAAATTATATCAAAATACATGGACCACTTGTTGCTGTGCTCCCCATCCTGCCTCTAAATTACAAACCTCTAACATTCCAAAAGCTTTGAGAGGTGCCCTGAGCTTACGGTGCTTAGGACTTATATTACTTCTTAACACCTGCTCTGTGCTGGGCAGGGGTGGGGAAGGAAGGCACTGAGGTGAGGGAAGGGCTTCTGCCCAGTTTAAAGCTCCCCCTTCCTCATGACTTGGTCTCTCTCTCTCACACCTGTCTTACCCCGTTTGCCCAGCTGGAGACACTGAGGGCGTGCCTTTGGCCCACGTCTGCCTCCACCAAGTATGACTTACCACGTACCCCTCTGCCCTCAACACACTGTTCTTAGATAAATGCAAACTTGTTGGTGCTAATTTGAAAAATGACACTGCTACAGTGTTACAATCCTCCTGTAAAGGTCCAGTACAGCTGTTCACCTTGGGGGTGGGGGGGCTGGGAACCACCCACCACCGAGAGCACCCTTTCTGTAGAGACATTCCCAGCTCAGACAACTGACCCCTGAAGCTCCAGTCCCGGGATCACTGCAGATCTGTTTCCCTTTTGCGGGCCCCAGCCCTTTCCTACCTCTCATCTTCCCCTGACGCCCTGATCCTGTCTTTCTTGGTTCTGTCCTCAGACCTCAAGAAGGAGAGAAACAAAGGAGGGAGCCAATCCATGGAAAAGCGCTCTTCAAAATTCAGAAGTCTTTTGCAATTCCTTTTGGAGGGCTTAGAAGGCTTTAGTTAAAGACTCATGTAAATCTAAAGCCAAAAAAGATTTTTTAAGGTAATTGTTAATTCCAGGGGGGAAAATAAAGGAAACATAACCATAGTGAACACTTTAACTTAGCCATGAACTACACTCACATATTTATCTCCAAAAGTAGCTAATACTTTAACAAAAAGTTGGGGCACAGCTGTTTCAGTAGGATGGAGAGAATGGCAGTGGGGACACGGAAGTGGTATTAGTACTAAACCTTCACCTTCCATAGCAGGAAATCAAGATAATGTCTTGATTGAGAAATACAAAGAACTGAGAAATACAGAGGTACATACCAGAAAAATACTGCTAAAAAGTTTAGGAAAGGGTATCAGGAATAAGAAATTGCAGGACACTGCTATCTATAAACTGGATAAGCCATATTTTATTTATACATTTTTTAAAAAGCAAGCTGAATGTTAGGGAGATAATGTTGAAAAACATTTTCTTCAAGGCAGAGTGAAAAGACAAACAGCTGGAAACTATGAGATAAAGATAAAATAACCCAAGGACAAATGTAGATGTCTGAATGCAGGGGAAAAGGCAGAGAAGGTAGAAGAAAGGAGACAATTGGAGAAGTAACCAAAAGACTTTTTCCTGAGGCAAAGAAAGACACAGGTCATCCAAGAAAAGATCCACTGAGGCCAAGAACATAAATGGGAAGTCAGGAAAAAGAAATTCAGAGGGCCAGTAACATAGGAAATGATACTAAGCCATACATTCAGCCAAAGAAACACACATGAAAGCACCAATATTTTCACCTGTTCAGACTGGCAGTACTTAGAAAGCTTGATAATACCTACTATTAATAAGTTTGTAGAGAATGAGACACTGATAACCTGTTATTGAGAATGAAATGTGCAAACTTTTGCAGGGCAAATTGGCAAAAAATGATCAAAAAATAAAATGTCCGGGCTTCCCTGGTGGCGCAGTGCTTGAGAGTCCGCCTGCCTATGCACGGGACATGGGCTCGTGCCCCGGTCTGGGAAGATCCCACATGCTGCGGAGCGGCTGGGCCCGTGAGCCATGGCCGCTGAGCCTGCGTGTCCGGAGCCCGTGCTCCGCAACGGGAGAGGCCACAGCAGTGAGAGGCCCGTGTGCCGCAAAAAATATAATAATAAAATAAAATAAAATGTCCTTACTCGTTATTCCAGCAATGTCACTACCAGGAATTTATCCCTTGCATATAGTCATTAAAGTATGTCAAGATACCTATAGTCATTCAGAGGTGTTTACTGTAGTATTGTTTGCACAGCCATAAAACTTGAAATTATCTAAATGTCCATCAACAAGGGACTAGTTATGTTACTGAGTCCAAGCTTGTACTACTTGCCACACGACATGCCAATAAATAAATGAGGTGTTGGGGCAAGGAATAGTGACTTTTTTTGGAAAGCCAGCAGACTGAGAAGATGGAGGACTAATGTCCCAAAGAACCATCTTACCCAAGTTAGAACTCAGGCTTCTTTTATACTAAAAGGGGAGGAGGTGTGGTTGGTTGGTGCAAACTTCTTGGTGTCAGAATCCTTCGTTCTTGCAGCTGTCCTCCTAAGTCAGGTCATGATGCTCCTGTAAACCTCCAACAAGACAACTGTTATTCTCTGTTCTGCTATTTTTTTTCATCTCTCTGTTAATGGAAAAGTGTTATACTTTTAAAGGTCAGAGCCTTGACTTTAAAGCTATGCTGTATACTTCAGGCTATAGGCAACATTCTTAGTTTGTAGCAAAAGCAATAGAATACAAAGGTCAAAGTAAAAGAAACAGATCCATTCGGAATCAGATTTGTTCTTCCCTATTACAGTTAGATCCCTGAGGGAGTGGAGTAAGGGAAAGCTGACTGTGTGGTTAAGTGTGTGTGGTGTGTACTTTCCAAAAAGTGAATACTATTTGCCAGTAGAAACATTTTTTCCTGGTTGTATGGATACCCAATGAACCAAAGAAAAAGGAGAGAGGGACTGCAGGTGAGGCCTGAGGAGAGCTGTGCCTTTCATTTTTAAACAGTACAGAACTGTTTCACTTTTTCCATGATAGTGTTTTGTTTTATGCTTCAAAAAATTAACTGGAGTTATCTCTGTGTTGCTATTATTGCCATCCTTGTTTTTCTCATAATACATTTTGGTATTAAACCAAATAAATGTTTTGTTTTGGTTTTGTGTTTTTTTAAGGGTCCCACTGAGGGCCAATGAGGATGAGTAAAGAAATATCTCGTTTAAATGCACTTGGGTAAAATTTCAGAAATTAAAGCATAAAGAGAAAAATCATATAAGCTTCAAAGAAAAAACAGGTTACCTATGAAGAAATGAGATTCAGCCTGACATCAGATTTTGCATCAGATTTTGAAGGAAAATTAATTTGAATCTGGAATTCCAGCCGAAGTACCACCCAAAGTGAAGACAAAATATAGACATTTTCTGAAATCCAGGGAGTCAGAAAATTTAACATTTAAGTCTTCATGGTCTATGAAGAAATCACTCAAGAAGATGTCCCACTGAAACCAAATAATTCAAAAAACAGTAAGTGAGATTTTAAAAAATAGAAGCTGAATGTTCAAAGAGATATAAACATAGAAAAAAAAATGAACTGATACTAGTTTGGACTTGGATACCTGGAACATTCTCCTTTGCTCTACAGAGATTTAGTAATTGAAGGCTATTTTTTTCTTAAGTGCTCCAGTCATACAACTTGAATCTGTAGCAAATAATATTTACACAATTGTAACATCAGAATTACATGTTACAATAGTGTTATTATGTGGGGTTTGATATCTTAGACTCAATCTGTAGACAAAGCATGTAATGAAATGAACAGAACAGAAACCTTGACAAAATAAAGGGGAAAATTTACTTTGCTGAAAGCCAGAAAGCTAAATTCTCTAAATTCCTTTAGCTGCAAATAGTATATCAAAGCCAGGCCTGGTTGTTTAGAGTTTAGGGTTCTATTAATCACAAAATTGGTGGAAGAGCCCAGGCCAGATGTAAAGGAAGTGGCTCCAGGGCTGTATTGGAGGCATCCTCACAGTTCCTTAGAGCTGATTGTCTTTATCTCTTCTCAACTCTCATTGACATCATGACGTTAGCTTGAAATTAGCCATAGTGGGAATATTTACACCACAGATATGGCAAACTTTATACTTGAGGGCTTTTTTTCTTCCCAGAGAGCGTGTTGTTAAATATTTACCAGCATACCCATGGGAAAGCCTGACACGTCTGGCTTGAAGTATTGTAAGGATAAAAAGGAAGAGGAAGGTGGTGAAAGCAGGTGGTGAAGGCCGCAGGGTTAGATGGGTCATGGGGGAACTAGTGGCATTCTTAGTGAAATCTTCTAAGGTATGAGTCAGCAAACTTTTCCTTAAAGGTTCAAATAAATAGAAGTATCTCAAAATTATTCAAACCTGCTGTTACAGCTCAAAAGCAGCCATAGACAATATCTAAATGAATGAGCATGGCTGTGTTCCCATAAAACTTTTATTTACAATTAAGTGGCCAGCCCCTGGGCCATGTAGTTTGCCAAGCCCTGGTCTGAGATAAATCCCCTGGGAGGGCACTTCAGATATGGCCCAGAAAATGGCTCAGCACTCACAGCTGGGGGTAGCTGGGTAGCTGGATATTTGAGCTAGAGGTCCCACCTCTGGCTCCCCATGGCCTCCAAGTAGCTTGCAGGGGATCCAGAAGTTCCTGTGTCCCAGGGGAAGGGACAGAAAGGTGTCTGCCTGATCTTTCCTCTCCGCCATTCCTAGGTACAGCTCTCATCCACATGGCCCAAGGTGGCTGCTGAAGCTCCGCCATTATACCCCTCACATCCAGCAGGCAGGAGGAGGATAGCAGAAGGGGGCAGCCCTCCCTACCCTCAGCTCCGTGGACATGTGACCTGTGCAGTCACTTGGGGCCCAACTCAGTTTAATGGTGGACTGTCACCGTCTTGGAATCTTAGTAATGTTATTCTTGAACTTCTGTTTTGTAAAAGAAGTCTGATGGGACAATAGAGCATGTCCACGAGCAGAGGAGATCCATGCAATGTGCCTGTGTGTCATCCCTCCTTGCAGCCCTCATTCTCACGCAACATAGGTAAGGCCTGGCATGCAGCTTCCATGACATGCTTACCTTGTACTCCGATCAAAGGGCCTCCATGCAGGCATTAATTTAATGCTCTGGATTCCTGTTTTGAATTTGTAATTAACTCTATCTTTGAACTTGTGCTTTGTGAGTGAAGTCCAGTAGGACAATGGCTGATGTGTAGTATGTGTGCCTTCCATTTCCACGTGTGCCAGGAGCACAGAATTTCAGTGGACTCACCACGTGTGGGCTTTTATCAAGATTCAAAGCGAGTACAGGTAAGCATGTTATAATCCATGACTAAGTGGGAGTCCACAGCCCTGAGAGGCCACGCTTTCCATTGGAATCAGAACTTGCTTCAAATACAGAAAGAAGGTAGCGGCATTTTAGGAAACACAAACAGCCAAGGAGCCCACCGTATCCTTTCTTACTTGTGTTACTTTCCTGTATTCACTTACTTCCCTGTCAATCACTCACTTTGAAAATGATGACAGATAAATGATAGGGTAACCCAGAGTTCCTGTGATGTTCAGTCCTTTAATCATCGGTAAGGTGAAGGCAGACAATGTTGGTACCATGTGAGCATACCAAGATGTAAAATTAAAATGTTGGTTTTATGCAACATTTCTACTGTTTGGTATGAGTAAAATGCATGCATGATCTATGAAATATAAATTGCATAATTTCTGTGATTTTTACATATGAGTTAAATGCTCTTAAGTTTTTTATTTAAAACTGGCATTGTACAATTTAAAGATGAATGGTAAAATTCATAGTAAGAGTATAAAATTTTAATTTTTCTTTACTTAAAAATGACATTTTATTTGCTATTTAAGCAAATAAAAATCACCATGACAAATCAAGAGAGAGACTGCAGAAGAAAGGAGAAACTTAATATTTTAGTACCTGTAGTAGTACTTTTTGTTTTCTGCTTTTTGAACAAGGGGGCACTGGGTCCTGCAAATTATGTAGCTGGCCAGGGCAGCACATTAGCCCAGGATGTCATATGGGCCCAGTCTCAACTCTCGTGTCGACAGCAAGGAGCTGATGCCCCTTTTCTCAAAGAGAGTAGCAGAGGTCCAGAGGACCTGATGTGTTGAGGGCCCCCCTAAACTTCAGTGGATACAGTAAGGGTCCTTATTTACCCAGATACCCAGAGAGCATCTTGAGGAGAGGAAGGGTGAGGCACAGAGCTCAGGACAGTGAGTTTTCCAAGAGACTACGGAAACCAGCCACACGAGGGAGTTCAACTCCAAATAGACTGACTACTCAGACCAAAGGGAGACCATTCCACATGGAGAGCCGGGTGTAGTGTTAGAGGCAAATCCAGGCTTCCCCCTGTATGGTAGGGTGGAACTGCTAAGTAAGACCCTCATCTTCTTTGCAGGTCGGAATGGCGTGTGTACTTTTGCAAGCCAGCTACCCTGGATCCAAGGCACTTTCTGTCTGAAATACCCTCCTACCTGCTCCACCTCAGTCCACCCCTAGTCCTGTAACCCCAGGTCACCTGGCTAACTTCTCACCTTTCTGCACTCAGCTCAGGTATCTCCCCCAGGAAGCCTTTCTTAACACCCTGCCCTCACTGTCCCCTCTGGGCACTCATTGCAACCTGGCCACCAGAGTGTCAGAGGAGCAGTTTGAGTGGCAGCAGGCATGGCACTTGCCTTGGGGCCTTCCTGCTGCTCACTTACCCTCTCTGAGCCTGTTTCTCCATATGGAAAATGGGGTAATCATAGCAGACCCACTGACCTTATAGAATTTTTTAAAAATTTAATTTGTGAATAGGTTCTAGGTGTACCTAGTACACAATTCAAAAGGTATAAGGACACATAGTGGAAAGTTACTCTCCTTCCCGCTTCTCTCCTCCAGACTCCCAGTTGTCTTCTCCAAAGACAATCCCTGTCACCAGTTTCTTTAGCTTCCTTCCATAGATATTCCATGTGTTTTAGAGCAAATATATCGTCCATCACCACCTGTGCAGCATTCCAGGGGAGGAGAATCCACAACCTGCATCTAACTATGAGGAAGCATCAGACAAATGAGGAATATTCTATTTTTTAAAGTGGCAGTTACAAAGCATCAAAATCACAAAACACAAAGAAAGACTGTGGACGTGTTCCAGAATTAAGGAGAATGGTAGATTAGATAAAAGCACTGTATCCATGTTAAATCTACCAAAGTTGATAAGTTTACTGCAGTTATGTAAGAGAATCCCTTTTTTAGGACATAAACACTGACATATTTAGGGGTAAAGGGGCCATGATGTACAACTTACCCTCATATGTTTCAGGAAGAAAAACGTGTGTGTGTGTGTGTGTGTGTGTGTACATAAGAAGGGAAGGGAGGACACACATGATAAAGAAAATGGGGGTAAATGTTAACAATAGGTGAATATGGGTAAAGTGTTGATGAATATTTTTGTAGTATTTTATTTTTGCAACTTATGTCTAAGTTTGAGGTTATTTCTCCTAAACAATTGATGTTCATATTCATGGGTTCAAGTATTTGCAAATTCATCTACTCACTAACCTTTATTTGGAGCCCCAAATCAACACTCCAGGCACTTGCACAGCCATTCACACGCATGTGCAGAGCAGGGACAAATCTGAGTCATCCAACATGCACGTTCCAAGCTGAGGTCAAACAAGGCGGCCCCCTCCCTCCCTGCTTCAGCTCTCAGCCTGTAAACAAGTGTCCTCTTTGCAGTCTATTTAGTGTCTATTTAGCCACGTTTTTTGAATTTTCATGCTTTTTGTTAATAATTGTGCTGCTTAAAATTGCCTTCAGTCAGAGTGTTGAAGTGCTCTCTAGGGTTCCTAAGCGCACAAGAAGACTTTGATGTGCCTTACGGAGAAGGTACATGTGCTAGATGAGCTTCATTCAGGTACGAGTTCCAGTGCTGTTGGCTATGAGCTCAGTGTTAATGAATCCGCAATACATATTAAATAAGATGTCTTTAAACAGAAAACAATAAAGTTATGTATGTGTTGGTCTGTTGATGAAAATACTGCGACCGGAGCTTGCAGGAACCTAACCCTGTATTTCCTCTGGGAACAATAGTTCAATATCTGTTAATTCAGTGTTTGTGGCAACTTTATAGAACATAACTACCATGAATAACAACAATCAACTGTTTCTATATATGTGTTTCCTACACAAATGAGAGAATACAATATGCACTGTTCTGTACCGTATGAATATATTTACCAACATTCATAGAAATCGTGCTATTAGTTTGCATTCATTCTTTATTCATTCTTTTTTTTTTTTCAATCAGGTGAACAAAACATGTGCTATGGAGATCTGTCAGCCTCTTTTCTCAGCCACCCAGTGTTTGCTCAATGGGCCCATGTAACCAAGTGGCATGGTAGCTGGGTTTTGTGGGCACATTGGGGTTTTTTTTTTCATTCTTCTGAACAGGTGCCTGGGATTCCCCATATGGGTGTTTCCTAATTGATCTAACTAGTCCTCTAGTGACAGACATTTGGGTTTTATCTTTTCAAAATGTTGCAGTCCTGCTTAAAGTACTTCCATGCCTTACTTCTGTGGCATCTCCTGGCTCTTGGGATAAAAATTAAAGTCCTTAACCATGACCTGACAGACACTCTCACACAGCACCCTGTCATCTGCAAGTCTCCCCTCCAGCCTTCTCTCACCCCCGGTATCATCCACACTCCCTCCTGCCACATAGCATGTGCACGAGCTTTCCTCGTGGGACAGCATCCCCATCCCTCGCCCTTGGCCTGATTAACTATCCTCTTCCTTCAAACCTCTACCTGCTCAACCAATGTATCGCCTTTGGGGCCTGGCATAGAACCTGGCATATAGAAGCTGTTCAATACACTCGTGTTGAACAATTGAAGGAATGAGGCAGGAGGCAGGCAAGGAGAGAAGGCAGCTGGTAAGAATTATGTTTATGTGGCTCTCTTTTGACCAAACACTTGGTTGTAAATGCTTAGTGGAATGAAAACTGTACAGCTGTCTTATCTCCTGTCAGACTCTCAGCTCATTAGCACCAGAGTGATTTCTGTTGAACTAGACACATAATGATGATGGGAAGTCAGGGAGCCCCGCAGAGTGACCCTGAGGAGGTCGCCATATCTTTCTGTGCCAGTTCCTCACCGTGAGAGGGGGTGATAATGTCTGGATCTGGCTTGCTGTGAGTAACACACCTTAGGACACATCACAGGGGCTCTCTTCCCCCCTCCAGCTCCTACCACCTGTAAAGCATTGCCCCTGTCCTCTAAGAATATCCTCAGCATATTGGCTCAGAACAAAAGATCTGAATACGATGATCCAGTGACAAGTCAACATTCCCCCAACCAGGAGATGCCTGCTGGCACCAAGCTAAGGGGAAGGAACAGAAAAGGAGGTATCATAGACAAAGTGTCTTCCTGCCGCTCCAGGAGCGTATCACATGCCCCCGAGCAGGGAGAGACAGAGTTCTTTCTAGGCTGTCACCAGGCCTTTGGCTCCTTTCCACCTTCAAGCGACTAATTCTATTCTCACGGTTTCTCTAAAACTATATGAAACTTGTGGTAAAACCCACATCCTTCCCCTATGCCAAAAGACCCCCAGCCATATCCTCCCAATGACCACCACCCCTTTTCCTCTATTATTGTTGCAAAATGAATCAAAGTAGCTCACAAAAAAGGTGTGAGAGAGAGAGCATACACAGGGGATGTCATAGACCCAGAATCCAACCAGCTACTTTTCCCCCCCCGACCAACCACCTCCCCAGTCTGAACCATCCTCATCCCTCACCTGGTTTCTTGCAACACCCTAGCTGATCTTCCTGCTTTTACCTCCGTGCCCTAAAGCTTTCTCCGTGTACAGGGTTGCCAGATTTAGCAAATAAAACTTCATGATGTCCAGTTAAATTTGCATTTCAGATTAATGAATATTTTTCTTAGTAGAAGTGTATCCCAGATAATATTTGTGACATATTTATACTAAACAATTATTTTTTGTTTATCTGAAATGCAAATTTAACTGGACATCATGAAGTTTTATTTGCTAAATCTGGCAACCCTAACCATGTAGCAACCAGAGTCAGCCTTTCAAAATGTAAATTAGCTCATATTATCCCTCTGCTCAAAATTCACCAAGAGTTTCCCATCTCTGAGCAAAGTCTTTACCATGATCTGCCTTCCCCAGTACTTCTTGTGTCTCATCCCCTACCACTCCCTTCCTTGGCCACCCAGCCCAGCCACCCTGGCTTCCTTGTTGTGCCTCACACTTCTCCCAGGTAGCCGCATTGCTAGCTCCTTCTCCTTCTTTAGGGTTTTGCTTTCTCAGTGATGTCTTCTCTGACCATCCTTTAAACAAACACTGGAGCCACCCTACCTTCTGTCATCTCCCTGCTTTCTCTCCATCGCATGGTGATGTGTCAGCTCCTAACACACCACAGTACACATATGTGTTGGCTGGCTCTCTCTCTCCCCACTAAAAAGCATAGTTCATGAGAGCAGGTACTACAGTTTGTTCAAGCTGAGTATCCAGCCCCAGAATACTGCTTGGCACATAGTAGACACTCAATAAATACTTCTTGAACCAATGATGAAACCCAAGGACAAGAAGCACAGCCAGAAAAGTCCGAAAACAAGGGGGTTTTGCTGCATTTTCCTTTCTTGGCAGGATTGCTCTTATCTTTCTCCACTTACTTATCTTGCTCAAGGCCCCCTTTGGCCACATTTCCGTGCCTCACCAGGACTTCTCGGGGGCACCATCACAAGACTGGGGTAACCTGATTGGCTCAGCTCACCTCCCTTCCTTTCTCTCTCTCTTTTTCTTTCTCTATCTAACCCTTTCCCCCTCCTTCCCTCTTTCCCAATCTCTTTTTGCCACTTATGTTTTTAATATTTTTTAATGAATGAGTAATATTTCTAAAAATTGACTTTATTTTCTTTATGTCTAGTGTGAAAAAGAGTGATCTGGCGGCTCTGACAGCCAAGAGCAAATGCCACGAAACATCTTCCTTGTGCCCTTTCCCAGCCTCAGGTTCCCTGCAGAGAATCACTGGTTCTCTGGTCTGTATTAGCTAGGAGAGGACAGCCTTCAGTCTGGTAGCAAACAGACTCAAAATCTGAGTCATATAAGACAGGAATTTACTCCTCACATATGATACATGTCCAAAGTGAATTGGCAGGGGTTCTGCAGTACCAAGTCTCAGGAAGCCAGACTGATGGAGACTCTTTTGAGTTGTAGCTGGGTCATCTGGTCACCCTGCCCAGAGCAGGGAAATAGAGATGGAGGGACCCACCCTGGTCCACCCACCCTGGTTCTTAAATGCATCAGTCCAGAAGTGAGGGCCAGCACATCCACTCACAGCCCTTTGTCCAGAATTGGTCACATGGCTCCACATAATAGCAGGGGTCTAGGAAATGTGGGCGAGCCTAGAGATATTTGGTAAGAAGTAGATGTCTCTTCCTAGGCACCCTCTTGGGGAAGAGGATGAGAGGCAAAGTGGGTGAGAAGCCTGTTCGGGCACAGATGTTCTTCTACTCGCTCACTTCACCTCCCAGAGCTCAGGGAACTCAGATGAGCCCTGGCCAGTAAAGAGGAAGAGATCAAATGTGAGCCAGCTCTAAGCACTTGAACCAGGCCAGATGACAGTGAGAAAATAAGATGATTTTCTGGGTAATGCAGGCTCCATTTCCTGATTCCATATCTGCTATGGAAAATAATAATATTAACTTTCATTTTTCCAGCACTGACACTTTTCAAAGAGCTTTCCCTTCCATGTGGGCTTCACGAAAAGGCAGAAATTAATACCTTTTTACCGAAGAAAAATCAGAGGCTCAGAAAGGTTAAGAGCATTGCCTAAGGTCAGGCGCAAATAGAGGCATAATGGGGACTTGAGCAGCTCTGTTTGCCTCTACCTGGTCCAGGGCTCATCATCACATCATACTTGTGCTTTGAAGGACTGGCCAGTGGGGAGGGAAGAACACAACTGGTCCCATAGAGGTCTCTTCAGCCACACCACATACATGGGAAACCATCACTGCTGCCTCCCTGTTATTCATAAACAGGTTAAGATTCAAAAATTAGGTAAAATTTAGCTCTGTTCAGGAAACAGAAAGCATGTTATCATGTGGATGGTGGCGAACAAAAGTGTAATGGCTTTCAAAGCAGAAAGATGAGGGAACTTTCCGAAAACCACACTCTTTCCATGTATCCCAGAGAGCTAAGTTGTAGAGCTGAACAGGCTGGTTACAAGGAAGGTTGCCCTGGGTTTGAATCCTGGCTCTGCCCCTAACCTGCTCCATAAACTTGAACAAGTGACAACCTTCCTGAATCACGATCTCCACCGTTGTACAATGATGGTTACAGCATCCCCTTTATAGACTCTTGTGTGGACATAATGTAAAGTGAACCTATGTGGTTCTCAGCACACAGCTGTCGTTTGATAAATGATGTCTGTTCAGAACTGTTGAATGGGTTGACAGGAAGCCTGTGGGACCCTCAGTCTCAGAGAGAAGAACAGAAGGAACTGGAGGGCGGGGGCTTCCCAGTTCCTCTTCCTTTTGCCCTCTCTTCCTCCTTCTCTCATACTATTTTATTTTTACTTATAAAGAGAACAGAGAATAATTTTTAAAAGTTTAGGAGTAAAGAAGAAATAAAATGCAAAGAAACACTCACAACCTCATGATGGTAACCCAAACGTCTTGCCTTGTTCATACTTAAAAGTGAGTTTGCATTCTCGAAATACTGTGTTTTGAGACTTTTTCTATGTTGCCTCTTAGGTTTAGGATAACTTGTACTCCAGTATCAACCCCCAAATCTCAGAGGCTTAAAATAATAAAGGCTTATTCCTTATTTCCCCAATGTCCTCTGTGGACCCGAGTGACTCTCGTGCAGTGAGAGTCATCTCCCATGGGATGACTTAGAGATGGAAGCTCCTTAAACCTTATGGCCCCTCCATTTGAACACACGGTCCTCTTCTTGACTGTAATGAAGAATTGTGTGTGGCACCTTAGATGCTCTAGCCCAGCAGAACAAGTATCACTTCCTAGCCACGAAGCTGTATCTTAAGGCAAGGCAGGGTGTGAGGAGGCCTGGACAATGCAGTCTTCCATGTGTCCAGGAAGGAAACTGAGAGTACCTGTGAGCCATCTTTTCAACTTTGTGTTTGCATGACTTTTCATTAATGGCACATTCCATCATTTATAGTTAGACATTTAGATTGTTTGCAATTTTTCAATATTATAAATATAATCAGAGCTCCCCAGTTTCACTATGTTTACAGGTGGGACCACACTAGCATTAAGACTGCCATCTTGCAGATGTAGGCCACCACCCACTCAGGCAGAGCCTCAGCTCTCATCCCCACTCATCCAGATCAGCCCTGTTTCCCAAAGTCCACAGGTGAGTAAGACCACTCAAGTTCTTCTATTCATTCAGAAATATACATTGAGTGCATGCTGGAGGTGAGGCACTGTGCCTGACACACCTGGAGATACAGCAGAAAATCAGACAGATGCAGTCCCCACCCTCAAATACTCCATTCATGCTCTTGTCCTCTGCCCACACCTTTCGGAGCACTGCTGAGAACTCTGCGCCTTGACAGAGTAGAGGGGGTAGGAGAATGCTTCTCTCTCTGTTCCGTATGGCACTTGGCCATGTAGGCCCTGAAACTACACTGTTTGGACGTTAGGGTCTCACATAGTCCTTTGTTCATTCTTTTCCTTCTGTTTCTCCCACAAAGCATCAAAACCAGTGAGGCAGCCAATTCTAGGGTGGCAGAGACTCAAACCTTCTTGTCCCCCACGGTCCTCATCTTTATCATCCCTAGGAACCTCTTACTCATTCTTCAACCAAAATCCCAAAGCTGCCATGTACATCAACTGATGAAAACACACACTTATGGAAAGGGGTGTCCCCTAATGCCACCCACCAGGACCACTGTAGACTCAGGCTCAGGTCATCCAGAAGCCGCTGAGAAGCCAGTAACACTCAAAGGACATCACCAAGAAGAGCTTCTTTCTTCGTTAGATTATTTCCCTAGGATAAATTCCCAGATGTGTGATAGCTGGGTCAAAGTATTAAAATATTTTTTGTGGCTCTTGATTCAAGTTGACAAATTGTTTTCTGAGACTTGTGTGGTGATAAGCGCTATCTACGATAATACCAGTTTCTTGCACTGTCACCAGGATTAGGAATTATCATTGTTATAAATATTGTCACTGGGGTGGAAAAAAGCCATACTTTTCCCTTGCTTTAATTTGTATTTCTGTGAATACCACAGATTTTAATTTTTTGCCATCTTTATTTATAGCAGTGTTTATACTTGTGTGATTTGTCACTGCAGGTGTTGATTTATTTATTCAAGCCTTAATTTCTTAAACCAATTTTTATGAGTTCTTTGTATAACAAAGATGTTAGTCTTCTAGCTGTGGTAATTATATCTTAGAGCCTCACCCCACTGCCCCTGTTCTGGTCTCTTTGCTTTTTTATTTTGGTTATTTTATTGTTTTCATTGTAGCGCAGAAGTTTTAAATTTTAATTCATTCAAATGTGTCAGTCTTTTCCTTTGTGGTTTCTTCTTTTTTCTTTTTTGTTTTCACTTCAAATATTACAAAAGTTAAAATTGATGACTAATAAGAACCTGCAGTATAAAACAAACAAACAAACAAAAAAACAACTAATACTAAACTTTCTTTGGGTTATTTGTATGGAAATATGTTAATATAAATATTTCAGCTATTACATGAAATTTCTAAAAATCTTATGTGTTCTGGTATAATGTTATAAGTCATAATTCTAGTTATTACTCTAAAATGTGTATCTCAGAAATAACTAAATTTCCTTGTCAATTGCATTATTATGAACTTTCATCAAATCTTTAACCATGGTCATTTTTAAGTCTCTTGTCATTTACAGAGAGTTCTGGGTGTACTCTGATGCTTTTGCAAAAATGTTCCCATAAAAGGGTTTCATCTTCAAGGAATTCACGGAAAAGACTCTGACAAGTACAGGTTTCTGGTAACTGACTATCCTGCTGAACTGAATGAAGAAGCATTTTCAGAACTCTAATGGAAAACTGATGAATTCATAAAAGTGCTAACAAAAGATCAAGATGAAAAAAAATAATTACATGGGACTGAGTGAACTGATGAGGATGATTATAATTTCTGTGACTTTCTGTTTGAATTAAAAAAAAAAATCCCACAAGGACTCAGAGGCAAAAAATATACAAATCAATTTTCACTGCAAAGTAAAGGAGCTGTTACAGTGGAGGATTACTGGACTGATGTCAATATTATGACATAGTATGAGTGTGTTTCATGCTTGGTAATTGCAATCATTGTTGCTTTTGTTGTGGTCATCCATTTATAATGCTTGGTGTCAGTTTATTTATCTCTTGTAAAAATAAAATACAGTGTTTGTGTGTGTGTGTGAGTTGTGAAAAAAAAGAAAGCTTACAAAAGTATTTCCTATCCAGAAACTTGATAATTATGTGATTTTATTTTCTTCTAGTTTGTCTTCTATGATTTGGCTTTTTAATATTTAAATCTTTTTCTTCCCCCCCGGGCGTGCACTTAAAGAAAACTCAATTGTTTGAACATGGATTGCTTCTTAATTTTTTTCTTTAATGTTTATTCAATTTATTTAAACTTAAAAAAACAGTTCCCTCATTTCTCCTACCCCTCCACACCCCTATCCCTCGCATCTTGCAACCACCAATCTGTTCTATGGGCTTGGTTTTTGTTTTGTTTTGTTTTAGATTCCACATATAAGACAGATCATATGTATATTTGTCTTTCTCTGACTTATTTCACTTAGCATAATTCCCTCAGGGCCATTTCTGTTGCTGCATATGGCAAAATTTCATTCTTTTTATGGCTGAATAATATTCCATTATATATATAATATATTCCATTATATATATCTATATATAATATACAAATATATTCCACAGCTTCTTTATCCATTCACTTAGGTTGTTTCCGTATCTTGACTATTGTAAATAAAGCTGCAATGAATTTGGGGGTGCATATATATATTTGAATTATTTATATTCATTTATTCAATATAATAATATTGAATAATATTGAATTATTATATTCAATTATATATAATTGAATGTTTTTATTTTCTTCTCCATTTATTTTTAACTAGCCTTAGAGGGGATAAAAACCCTCTCTGAAAGGTAAGGAAACTTATTTGGGGTGTTTAATTCTAAACCCAAGGCATCAGGCATTAAATTTTCATTGGTTTGAAGGATTAGAGATAACTCTGTCCCAAGTTTTAAGCAAACTGAACTATAAAAATATCAATCCTTCCAATCCATAAGTATGGAACGTCTTTCCATTTATTTGTGTTTTCTTCAACTTCTTTCATTAATGTCTTGTGGTTTTCAATATACGGATCTCTCAGCTCCCATGGGATGACTTAGAGATGGAAGCTCTAAATTGGTTAAATTTATTGACAGGTATTTTATTCTTTTCAATGCAGTTTTAAATGGGATTGTTTTCTTAATTTCGCTTTCTGATAGTTTGTTGTTAGTGTTAAGAAGCGTGACAAATTTTTGTGTGTTGATTTTGTATTCTGCAACATTACTGAATTTGTTTATTATTTCTAAAAGTTTTTTGATAGAGTAGGGTTTTCTATATATAATATAATGTAATCTGCAAATAGGGAGTTTTACTTCTTCCTTTCCAATTTGGATGACCTTTATTTCTTTTTCTTGCCTAATTGTTCTGTCTAGGACTGCCAACACTGTCTTGAATAAAAGTGGCAAGAGTGGACATCCTTTTCTTGTTCTTGACCTTTGAGGAAAAATTTTCAATTTTTACTGTTGAGTATGATAATAGCTGTGAGCTTGTCCTATAGAGCCTTTATTATGTCTCCTGGAGGGAAGCTTTACACATGTCTGGTGTCTGGTTTATGCAGCTGATGCCCAGAGGGCACCCCTTGATCACCTGACTCTGGTGGCTGGAGGAGCTTGTGTTTCTGGGTCCCATGGGAATGTGGGAATTGGAGGAACAGTCCTTAACAAACCACCGTGCCCAGGGCACAGCACAAACAGCGGACTGAGGCACACCCACAATTTTTTCTGTGAAGGAGGCCACTTTGCTTGTCCTGGAGCTTCAAACTGAGGAGGCCGCTCCAGGTTTGGCTCACATTTAGTGGCCTATGGAGCTGCTCTCAAGGAAGATAAGCTGTGGATGCCATCTTGGCGTTCTCCCTCTGCCTTGTTCCAGCTTTCTGGTGTCTCCCAGATACCAGAGCTTATACACTCATCTGGAGCCCACGTGGTGGACATCTCTGGATCACTTGGCTCTGGTAGCCAGTGGGGCTTACCCTTGCAGCCCCTCAGAACTATATATATTTGCATAAAAGCTGCTGTCTGAGGGTTAGCTACCAGTCAGATTCAATCTAGGTGCTGAGATCCTCCACTCTGGTACAGTAGCAGGTCTTGGCACATCCTCAACTACTGGGAGCTACTAAAAATATAATAGGCTGCCTGGACAAGCACAGAGGTTTAAGAGAAAACCAGGAGCTAAGGTAGGGTTATAACAAGGTATAACCTTGTAATAACAAGGTTCATCTCCTACACAAGGCCACTCCTTCAAGACTGGAAGAAGTGGTTGTTTCATCTACTGTACAGAAACCAACAGAGAGTCAAGCAAAATGAAGAAAGAGAGGAATGTGTTCCAAATGAAATAACAAGATAAACCTCAGAAAACATCTTAACGAAATGGAGATCAGTAATTTACCTGATAAAATGTTCAAAGTAATGGTCATAAAGATGCTCACTGAACTGGGGAGAAGAATGGATGAACACAGGGAGAACTTCAACAAAGAGATGAAGAAAATATAAGAAAGTACCAAATAGAAGTCAGAGAGCTGAAGAATGCAATAACTGAACTGAAAAATACAATAGAGGGGTTCAACAGCAGACTAGATGAAGCAGAAGAAAAGATCAGTCAACTCAGGGACCAGGCAATGGAATTTACCCAATCAGAGGAGCAGAAAGAAAAAAGAATGAAAAAATGTGAAGATAGTTTAAGGAATTTATGAAACAACATCAAACAGACTAACATTTAATTTATAGGGCTCCCAGAAGGAGAAGAGAGAAAGGGACAGAAATCTTATTTGAAAATGTAATGGCTGGGGACTTCCCTGGTGGTCCAGTGGTAAAGAATCCACCTTACAATGCAGGGGACATGGGTTTGATCCCTGGTCAGGGAACTAAGATCCCACATGCTGCGGAGCAACAAAGCCCACGCACCACAACCACTGAGCTTGCGCGCCTCAACTTGAGAGCCTGCATGCCACAAACTACTGAGCCCACGCGCTCTGAAACCCATGTGCCACAACTAGAGAAGAGAAAATCCGCACGCCACAACTAGAGAGAAGCCTGTGCGCCACCACGAAAGATCCCGCATGCCTCAAAGAAGATCCTGCGTGCTACAACTAAGACCCTTCACAGCCAAAATAAATTAAATAAATAAATAATAAATAAATCTTTAAAAAAAAAAGAAAAGAAAATGTAATGGCTGAAAGCTTCCCTAACTTGGGGAAGGAAGCAGACATTCAGATCCAGGAAGCCCTGAGAGTTCCAAAAAAGCTGCTACCAAACAGACCCACACCAAGACACATAATTAAAATGTCAAAAGTTAAAGACAAGGAGAGAATCTTAAAAGAAGCAAAAGAAAAACAACTAGCTCTATACAGGGAACTCCCATAAGACTATCAGCAGATTTTTCAGCACAAACTTTGCAGGCCAGAAACACGATATATTCAAAGTGCTGAAAGAAGAAAACTTCTAACCAAGAATACTTTACCCACCAAAGTTTTCATTCACAATTGAAGGAGAGATAAAGAGTTTTCCAGACAAACAAAAGTTAAAGGAGTTCATCACCACTAAACCCGGCTTACAAGAAAAGTCTCAAATAAATAACTAAACTTTATACCATAAGGAAACAGAAGAAGAAGAACAAATGAAGCCCAAAGTTAGTAAAAGGAAGAAAATAAAGATTAGAGCAGATATAATTGAAATAGAGACTAAAAAGACAATGGAAAAATATCAGTGAAATTAATAGCTCGTTTTTTGAAAAGATAAACAAAATTGACAAATCTTTAACAAGATTCACCAAAAAGGAAAAATAAGAGAGGATTCAAATAAATAAAATCAGAAATGAAAGATGAGCTGTTACAACTGATACCACAGAAATACAAAGGATCGTAAGAGACTACAATGAAAAATTATATGCTGACAAATTGAATAACCTAGAAGAAATGGATAAATTCCTAAGCACATACAAGCTGTCAAGACTGAATCATGAGGAAATAGAAAATTTGAACAGATCAGTTACTAGCAAGGAGTTGAATCAGTAATCAAAAATCTCCCAACAAACATAAGTCTGGACCATACGACTTCACTAGTGAATTCTACCAAACATTCAAAGAAGAATTAACACCAATCCTTCTCAAACTCTCCCCCCAAATAGAATGTCTTCCAAACACATTTTAGGAGGCCAGCATTACCCATTATAAAAACCAGACAACCTGCCAAGACTGAATCAGGAAGAAATAGAAAATATGAACAGACCAATCACAAGCACTGAAATTGAAACTGTGATTTAAAATCTTCCAACAAACAAAAGCCCAGGACCAGATGGCTTCACAGGCGAATTCTATCAAACATTTAGAGAAGAGCTAACACCTATCCTTCTCAAACTTTTCCAAAATATAGCAGAGGGAGGAACACTCTCAAATTCATTCTACGAGGCCACCATCACCTTGATACCAAAACCAGACAAGGATGTCACAAAGAAAGAAAACTACAGGCCAATATCACTGATGAACATAGATGCAAAAATCCTCAACAAAATACTAGCAAACAGAATCCAGCAGCACATTAAAAGGGTCATACACCATGATCAAGAAGGGTTTATTCCAGGAATGCAAGGATTCTTCAATATACGCAAATCAATCAATGTGATACACCATATTAAAAAACTGAAGGAGAAAAACCATATGATCATCTCAATAGATGCAGAGAAAGCTTTTGACAAAATTCAACACCCATTTATGATAAAAACCCTGCAGAAAGTAAGCATAGAGGGGACTTTCCTCAACATAATAAAGGCCATATATGACAAACCCACATTGGTGAAAAGGCCATATATGACAGATCCTCAATGGTGCAAAACTGAAAGCATTTCCACTAAGATCAGGAACAAGACAAGGTTGCCCACTCTCAACACTCTTATTCAATATAGTTTTGGAAGTTTTAGCCACAGCTCTCAGAGAAGAAAAGGAAATAAAAGGAATCCAAATCGGAAAAGAAGAAGTAAAGCTGTCACTGTTTGCAGATGACATGATACTATACATAGAGAATCCTAAAGATGCTACCAGAAAACTACTAGAGCTAATCAATGAATTTGGTAAAGTAGCAGGATACAAAATTAATGCACAGAAATCTCTGGCATTCCTATACACTAATGATGAAAAATCTGAAAGTGAAATCAAGAAAACACTCCCATTTACCATTGCAACTAAAAGAATAAAATATCTAGGAATAAACCTACCTAAGGAAACAAAAGACCTGTATGCAGAAAATTATAAGACACTGATGAAAGAAATTAAAGATGAAACCAATAGATGGAGAGATATACCATGTTCTTGGATTGGAAGAATCAACATTGTGAAAATGACTCTACTACCCAGAGCAATCTACAGATTCAATGCAATCCCTATCAAACTACCACTGGCATTTTTCACAGAACTAGAACAAAAAATTTCACAATTTGTATGGAAACACAAAGGACCCCGAATAGCCAAAGCAATCTTGAGAACGAAAAAAGGAGCTGGAGGAATCAGGCTCCTGGACTTCAGACTATACTACAAAGCTACAGTAATCAAGACAGTATGGTACTGGCACAAAAACAGAAAAATAGATCAATGGAAGAGGATAGAAAGCCCAGAGATAAACCCACGCACATATGGATACCTTATCTTTGATAAAGGAGGCAGGAATGTACAGTGGAGAAAGGACAGCCTCTTTAATAAGTGGTGCTGGGAAAACTGAACAGGTACATGTAAAAGTATGAGATTAGATCACTCCCTAACACCATACACAAAAATAAGCTCAAAATGGATTAAAGACCTAAATGTAAGGCCAGAAACTATCAAACTCTTAGAGGAAAACAGGCAGAACACTCTATGACATAAATCACAGCAAGATCCTTTTTGACCCACCTCCTAGAGAAATGGAAATAAAAACAACAATAAACAAATGGGACCTAATGAAACTTCAAAGCTTTTGCACAGTAAAGCAAACCATAAACAAGACCAAAAGACAACCCTCAGAATGGAAGAAAATATTTGCAAATGAAGCAACTGACAAAGGATTAATTTCCAAAATTTATAAGCAGCTCATGCAGCTCAATATCAAAAAAACAAACGACCCAATCCAAAAATGGGCAGAAGACCTAAATAGACATTTCTCCAAAGAAGATATACAGACTGCCAACAAACACATGAAAGAATGCTCAACATCATTAATCATTAGGGAAATGCAAATCAAAACTACAATGAGATATCATCTCACACCAGTCAGAATGGCCATCATCAAAAAATCTAGAAACAATAAATGCTGGAGAGGGTGTGCAGAAAAGGGAACACTCCTGCACTGCTGGTGGGAATGTGAATTGGTTCAGCCACTATGGAGAACAGTATGGAGGTTCCTTAAAAAACTATAAATAGAATTACCATACGACACAGCAATCCCACTACTGGGCATATACCCTGAGAAAACCATAATTCAGAAAGAGTCATGTACCAAAATGTTCATTGCAGCTCTATTTACAATAGCCCAGAGATGGAAACAACCTAAGTGCCCATCATTGGATGAATGGATAAAGAAGATGTGGCACATATATACAATGGAATATTACTCAGCCATAAAAAGAAATGAAATTGAGCTATTTGTAATGAGGTGGATAGACCTAGAGTCTGTCATACAGAGTGAAGTAAGTCAGAAAGAGAAAGACAAATACCGTATGCTAACACATATATATGGAATTTAAGAAAAAAAAATGTCATGAAGAACCTAGGGGTAAGACAGGAATAAAGACACAGACCTACTGGAGAATGGACTTGAGGATATGGGGAGGGGGAAGGGTGAGCTGTGACAAAGCGAGAGAGAGGCATGGACATATATACACTACCAAACGTAAGGTAGATAGCTAGTGGGAAGCAGCCGCATAGCACAGGGATATCAGCTCAGTGTTTTGTGACCTCCTGGAGGGGTGGGATAGGGAGGGTGGGAGGGAGGAAGATGCAAGAGGGAAGAGATATGGGAACATATGTATATGTATAACTGATTCACTTTGTTATAAAGCAGAAACTAACACACCATTGTAAAGCAATTATACCCCAATAAAGATGTTAAAAACAAAACAAAACAAAACAAAAAACCAAAGATGCCACAAAAAAAGAAAATTACAGACCAATATCCCTGATGAACATAGATGCAAAAATCATCAACAAACTATTAGCAAATCAATTTCAACAACCCATTAGAAATATCATACACCGTGATCAAGTGGGATTTATTCCAGGGATGCAAGGATGATTCAACATCCACAAATCAATCATGTGATACACCACATTAACAGAATGAAGAATAAAAGTCATATGATAATCTCAATAGGGGCTGAAAAAGCATTTGACAATGTTCAACATCCATTTTTGATAAAATCAACGAAGTGATTATTGAGAAAATATTTAAATCTTTCATCCAAATGAAACTTACTTTAGAGCTATACCATTTCTTTTTCCAACAAGTAGGAGTTGTAAGTCTTTCTACTATCCCTTAAGCCAAATAAATAAATAAATAAATAAGAAGTTGACCAAAAGTATCTCAGGCAATGTGAGGCCTGGGGATGGGTCTGGGAATAGGAGTTTTCTTTAGCCTCTCCTTCCATTCCCTTGTGTTTCTGATGAATGAACAAGGGCTGGGAATGGCCCATCTGTTCAACGTCTTTTCTTTCAGAGGCCCTTCAGAAGAATAGAATAAACTCCAATTGTTAAAATAAAATCCTTCTTTGTTTTTCTTTTCTTTCTTTGTTTTTTTTTTTGTTTTTTTTTTTGAGTGTAACATCTACAGGGTTGAGAGCTGGTGGAGGGAATGGAGGGTTAGGGTAGATGTTTTTATTTTAGGACTTGTGTGACTTTTTTTCTCAAGTTGTCTATATCAGGTAATGGTTTGGGGGTTTGTGCCACAGACCAACACTGTGATTTATGTCATCAGGTATGTTCAGGTCTCTGTATTGAGAAGGCTGTTTAGTTGCAGCCCCCAGCAAAATCTTTTAAAGTGGAGATGGGCTAGGGATGAGCCCAAGAAGTGTGTGTTGGGGCAAGGAGTTCATTACAAAGAACAAAAACTCACTTTGCTTTTTTTGTTTTAATTGAAGGTGGAGAAATGGCTTACTGCTAATATAATAGAGAATGCTAATATATTTCTCTAGTCACCAATACAAATTTTATTGTAAAAGTAGTTATGAGATATAGGGGTAAATAAATTCCAGGATATCTAAAGGAACTTACTCCCTTTGCACCTGAATTTCCCTAGCTGAAAAATAGGATCAACTTGGGATCCTATTGCCCCTACATTTCAAGAATAAATGGAAAAGATTACATCACATAAAACCCTGGAATTATGTACATTCATTTGAATACTTAACCTTTGTTAAATTAATTAAACCTCTGATCATATTTTTCACACAACTGTTCCTTTGAAAATGCTATTGCTGAAATAACACAAATGTCCCTCAGTAGAGGACTGGGTATATCCACACAAAGGAATACAATGCATATGTAAAATGTATTCAGAAATATCGATATATTCTGCTACAAGATGATCTCTGTGATATATTGTTAAGTGAAAAAGGCAACATATAGAACAGTGTGTAAAGGAATGGTATGCCATATTTATTTTAAGAAAGAGGCAGGAGAAATATGGCCATGTGTATACATACATATTTGATTATATGATATTTTTTTAAAAGGGAAAAAATGGAAGAATAGACCAAAAAAGTAAAGGGAACCTGGGCTCTTTGGAGAAACTAAGGCAGGAAATGTACAAGATAAGCCTGAAATGTCTTGTGGTACCAGAAAAAAAGGAAGTTATCAGAGACTACTGGATTTGTGCCAAAAGGACACAACAGCTAACAAGAAGGAATTCCCACTAACCAAATATGGAACAATCTGAAAACGAAAAATAAACAAAAAACAAAAATGAAAACTGTCTGAGAAAATAACGATGTGTGTACTTGATTGAAACACAATAAGCATATTAAAGTTATGAGTTCATTATGCTATTAAAAATAATTTATTAGGCAGATAAGTGGATGCTAGGGAACCAACTCATTATTTTGAAAAGTGGTAAAGAAAAGGAAAGAATAGAGAATTTATTTTGCCTCTTTCATACAAACTATCTTTTAGAGTAACTGAGTAGTTGATGAAGGAGAATTTTCCATCATAGATTTCCAGCTAATACATGCAAAGGAATGTGGTAACCAGCCTCCACAATGGCCCCCAACAATTGGGTCTCCCAGTATTCACACCCTGTGCAGTCCCCTCCCACACTGTATCAGGGTTGGTCTGTTTGGCCAACAGCACATAGTAGAAATGATGGCATGTCACTTCTGAGATAGATCAGAAAAGACTTTGGTTTCCATCTTGTTCTCTCAGTCTCCCTCTCTCTCTCTCTCTCTCTTTCTCTCTCTCTCTCTCTCTGTCTCCTTACTCACTCTGAGGCAGTTGCCATATTGTGAGACATTCAAATAGTCTATGAAGAAAGAAGCTCACTAGGTGAGGAACTGAGTTATTCAGAGCCAGTAGGAACTTAGCCCTGCCAACAACCATGTTAGTGAGTTTGAAGGAGATCGTCCAGCCCCAAATGACTGCAGCCCCAGTCAGCAGATTGGTTGCAATGACACGAGAGACCCAGCTAAGCCACTTTCAGATTGCTGCCCACAGAAGCTATGAGATAATACATGTTTGTTGTTTCAAGCTACTAAATTTTGGGCTAATTTGTTGTGCAGCAGTAGATCACCAATACAAGGAATGATAGCGTTAGAATACCATAGATTTGTACTGACTAATGATCATCAATAACTACTAAGATCATAGGTGCAAGGCTAAGGGGGAACTTTATAATAGATGGATCCGCAGGCTGACAATATCTGAACTTAGTAATTAACTTTTTAAAACAACTGGGTACTTTAAAGTAAATCCCAGACATCATAACATTTCACTCACTGGTCAATCTTAACATCACAAAAACAGAGCCAAATAGACATTATAAGCCTCCTGATGTGATGCAATTATAAGTACCGAACACTATGTGTAAAATATTATTGCTAAAAAAAAAATTGAACCTGAATTTAATTAAGTCCCAACTGCAAGTTTATAGGAAATACAGAGGACATGTAGAAAACTCTACATATAAGTGACTTGATTTCTTCAAAAAACAAATTGCCTAAAAGAGTGAAAAAAGAGAATCGAGATAACCCAGAAATGGGTGGACTCAGGGTTCTCCAGAGAAACAGAACCAATAGGATATATACAGGAGGAAATTTATTATAGGCTTTGGTTCAGACAGTTATGGAGGCTGACAAGTCCCATCATTTGTGTCTGCAAGCTGGAGACACAGGAAAGCTGATGACGTAATTCAGTTCGAGTCTGAAGGCCTGAGAACTGGGGGTGGGGGTAGGGGGTAAGTGGGGGGCAGCGGTGTTAAGTCCTGATCTGCATCTGAATGCCCTAAAACCAGGAGCAGCATGTTTGAAGGCATCTCAGCCCAAGCAGAGAGTGCAAATTTGCCCTTCCTCCATCTCTTTGTTCTATTCAGGCCCACAATGGATTGGATGATGTCTGCCCCAAACTGGTGAGAGTGATCTTTACTCAATCTCTTGAATTAACTGCTAATCTCTTCCAGAGACACCCTCATAGACACACCCAGAAATAATGTTTTACCAACTATCTGGGCACCCTTTAGTCCAGTTGAGTCGACACATAAAATTAACCATCACATGTACCCTATTTGGAAATCAATTCAAACAAACCATCTGTAAAAGACATTGTGAGACAACAAGGAAAATGGAACATGAACCAGATATGCAATAACATTAAGGAATTATTATTGATTTTGTCAGGTGTGATAATGGAATTGTGGTTTTTGTTGTTGTTGTTATTGTCCTTATCTATAGAGATGTCTACTGAACAATTTATGAAAAAATTAAATTATGCGATGCTGGAATTGGCTCTGCTCATCATGAACATTTTTGCATTTTGATTTTTAAAAATATTGCATAAAGTATTACTTACCTTGATTACTGAGTTTTCCTGGCATGTCCTTACGTGCTCAAGGCAATTGCGTCACTCAGCTTACTCTAGTCCTGGTCCTGAGGAGACTGAATGTAAACAAGGCAGTCAGGACATAAATAATGCAACTGCGGAATGTGATGAATGCTATAAAGGCAACTTTTTGGACAATCATTAGGGAGTGGGAGCCAGAGAGACTGAGAGCGAGTGTGTGTGGGTGTGTGTGTGTATGTGTGGATAATGTTGGGTGGTGGGGGCAGAGGGGGGAGTCAGGGTCCAGATTTCCAAGGAGATGATGGAATTGGAGAGAAGTAGAGGGAATTCAGGATATATTTTCAGGATGGAAAAGATGGGATTTGCCAATGGCTTAGCAAAAGGAGGGGAGTGAAAGATAAGAGATGGGATTCAGCTTCAGGAATGGCAACCTGGGGTACCTTTACAGAGGTGAATGATACTGCGGAGGAACAGAACTCAAGGGAAACCGAGTTTGACTTTGAACCATGTTAAATGTGAGCTGCTTATTAAAGACAGAAGTAGAGTTGGAAAAGGCATTGATAAAGGCAAATCTGGAACTCGAGTGGAAAGAGTTGAACCAGAGATAGATAGAAACGTGGATGAGATCACTTGTGGAGATTATATAAATAGAGAAATGGGGAGCGCACAGGTCTGAGCTCTGGGCCTCTACACTTAAAGGTCGGGTAAGGAGGAGGAAGGAGGCTGAGAAGTGGCCATCAGTCAGGCAGGAGGAAAACAAGGAAAGCCTTTCACGAGGAAGAACTGTGTGAAATGCCGCTGAGAAGTAACGTAAGTGGAAAAAAGACAACTAGCCATTGGCAGTTTCTGGTGACCAAGGCACGGGCAGTTTCCCTTGAGTGGGGGGATGGAAGCTGGATTGGAATGAATTGGCAAGGAATGAAGGCAGTGAATTTGACAATGCATTTGAGAAATCCTTCAGGGATGAAGAATAGAGATGGCTGGGAAGAATCAAGTTGGGGCGTAATCCACAGCCCGCACCTCTACTGTCTACCTGCAGCAATTTGTATTGAGTACAACTCAGGTTCAGGAAGCTGTGGAGGTTTCATGGTTTCTTTACTTTGTGTGAAGATTACAAAGAGGGAGGAAAATAAATGTAAATTGTTTTACATTTTGCATACTTCTTTTTTTTTTTTTTTTGGCCACACCGTGCAGCATTCAGGATCTTAGTTCCCCGACCAGGGATCAAACCCGTGCCCCCTGCAGTGGAAGCATGGAGTCTTAACCACTGGACTCCCAGGGAAGTCCCCTGCATATGTTTTTAATATCTTATCTTTTAACCAGCTATGACAGTGGCAGCAGAAGACATTAGCTAAAAATGTTAAGTCTAAATCAGGGTGTGAGTATTTTTAAAGCAAGAATCATCTCTTAAGGCAGGGGACCGAGAGTATAGGCAAGTGAGAGGTGAGGGGTATGGAGCCCCATCCCTAGGCAGAGGTCTGACAGCGGAGACTGGGGGTCTGCCTAGCAGCACCCACGTGTGAGTGCCCTAGCTGAGTGGCCAAACCCTTGGAGCAGGCTGCCCTGAGATAAGCAGCCTCGGGAATACTCTCCACCTTATAATTTTGTGAGCAGTGCCCTGTTGTCCCCTCACCTTCCCACAAGAGCAAAGCCAGGACTGCCCCTGACACTCCAAGCACCCATGGGGGTTGAGGTGCTCCTTCCATCACCAACAGATGGAAACTGAGAAGCAGCAGAGATGGCATCTCTTCCCTCCCCACCCCCATTCCCCCTGTTCTCCAGTAGAGACAGGAGAGAGAGGAGGAAACAATAAACATCCATTTGAAAAGCCACCAACCTCATCTTTCTTCTCCAGGTATTTTGAACTAGTCTTCAAGGGGGAAATTGCTGCTCTGAGAGGTAAGGAAACATACTTTGGGTTTTGAGTCCTAAACCCAAGGCACCAAGCATGACGTTCCTTGATATTCGTTGGTTTGAAGGATTCTAGATAACCCTGCTCCTCGTTTCAAGCAAACTGACCTGTAAACATGCCCCCTTCTCAGAGCCCTGCTTGCTCTGCTCCTATGGCTTTTAAAATTTCCTCCTTGGACTTGGGCAAGAACTGCTCAGACAGGCCTAAGTTTCTGCCTTTAGACAAGGAAAAGAGACATTCATTTAATCAGCAACTTTGGCTGCTCTGTGGCCACACTTCACCCAGAGGTGTATCCAGAGCACACACAAATCCACCTCCAAAAGCCTGTAGAATGAGACAGCTTTTACTGAATGTTTTTCCAAAAGGGGCAATGAGGGGGGATCATGCCACCCACCATGGCATGATCCTGGTCCCTCCTCTTGGGAAGAGGGCAAGTCATCTCTTTCATAAAATGCCCTCTACCCAGTCCACTGGCCCCCTCACTCCTCATTTCCCTGCCCCCCACCGCTTTCTCAGCCAGAGAGTCTGGCCTGCTCTCAGCTTCTGTCACTTTCCTCTCCAGCCCTCACCCCGGCAGTCCTGACCGGTCCTGACAAGATATTTCCTGCTCTCGTATGTTTTCGGTCAAAGAGGTGTGCAGGCCCATTGTCCCCAGTGATGGGACTCCCATTTTAATCACTGAGGTCCTTTGAGTTTGTTTCCTATTGCTGCTGTAGCAACTCGCTGCAGGTTTAGTGGCTTTAAACAACACAGATTTACTATCTTACTGTTCTCTAGTTCAGAAGTTGAAAATGGGTCTCAGTGGGCTAAAATCAAGGTGTCATCTGGGCTGTGCCCCTTTCTGGAGGCTCTGGAGGGGAATCTGCTTTTTGCCTTTTCTAGCTTCTGGAGGCTGCCACATTCCCTGTTCCGTGGCCCCCTGCCTGCCCTCTTCAAAGCCAGCAATCACATTATACCGACCTCTGCTTTCATCACCTATCTCCTTATCTGATTCTGCCTCCATCTCCCACATGTATGGGCCCTTTTGATTACGCTGGGCCTGCCCGATAACCCAGGGTATTCTCCCTATCTTAAAGTCAGCCTATTAGCAACATTAATGCCATCTGCAAACTGACTTCCCCTTTGCCATGTAGCATAACATCGTCACTGTTTCTAGGGATTAGGGCATGGACACTTCGCGGGGGGACATCATTCAGTCTACCAGAGTTCAAAGGCCGAAGTGGCTGGGGGTAGATGGTGGGGAACAGTCCCCTCCTCCTTTAGCCAAAGGCCTAAACTCAACTCAAATGGGCGCTAAGAGGCTGAGCCACTCAGGATAAGCTCAAGCCTTCCTCCAAGTTTAGCCTCCTGCAACCCCTCCCCATTTCAGCTCTGCTCCATCCTTGTCCTTAACCCCCATGTTAGGTGGACAAGGGTGGGTGGTCAGTGACTTTCAGAAGAAACACAGATGAACAGACACTTTATCCCCAATGCCCCAGAGACATTTGCTTTCTACGGTTTCTTCTATCCTCTCCTGGCACCTCCTTGGCTCACAGCACTGAGCCATCCAGATTTTGGTGGACAGTTTGGCATTTGAATGGCTCTCCCATCCCCAGGTTAATGCCAGAATCACGTCGAATTCTTCTCATTGACTCAGGGAGGAGGGGAAGCATCGTCACCCTGGGGCTCTGATTGGTAGGTGAGAAAATACAGGATGGTCACTTGTTTTGATTTGGCAGTAACCATCACTCCATATCCCGCAATTACATGGTGTGAGATAGTCACCAAAGATGGCTGTCATTAATTCCTCATCTCCCTGATGCACATCAAGATGTAGAGTCTAATTCCCCTGCCTGGGCTGGCCATAGCGACTTGCTTGACCGATAGAATGTGGGGGAAGTGATATGCTGGGCCTTTTGAGGCTAGGTCACAAGGCTTTTGCACGATCCTCTTGGGCATTGATTCTTGGAATCCAGCTATAATTATGTGAGAGCCCAAGTCACACAGAGAGGCCAAATGTAGGCTCTCTGGTTACTAGGACCTGCTGAGCTCCCAGCCAACAGCAGCATCAATTTCTAGCTACATGAGTGAGCCATCCTGAACAACACGTCCAGACAAGCCTTCAGCTGACTCCAGCCCCAGTTGCTATCTGAACATAATAGTGTGCAAGGCCCTAAGTGAGAACCATCCTGTTGAGCCCAGTCAACCCCCAGAACTGTGAGCAATAAAAATATATTGTTATTTTAATCCACTAAATTTTCCTCGTCTCTGGACCCTGGCACTGAGCCTGCTGCCTGGCCCGGAGGAGTGTGTTTGGTCCATGCCTGCTGAATGGTGAAGCTGTTGCCATGGCCTAGGCTGGACGTGATGAAGGTGTAAGCCACTGCGGGGAGCCGAGAAAGAGAGAGGACAGATGTGGAAGAATTTAACAGGGAAAGGCATGGGGCTTGATGAATCTTGCCAGAACAGAGAGCTTTTTATGTTATGATCTTTCATGATCTAAGTTGACAACTCTTTGGCACGAGTTGAAAGAACATGAACTAAATACCTCACTTAATAGAAATTTATTGAACGTCTTCCAAAGTTAAGAAATTCCTCAATTGTTTCAAAATCACTAGGACAAAGGATGCCTCGAGCTTGAAGACTTTCAGGCTTCTTGTTCTATGCTTGCCTCTGCTACTGTTAACAGGTTAGAGCACCAAACCGCACGTCAGGGCTTTCACCTGGCAGCCCTTCCACACCACTGACAACACCTTTCTGTGCCGACCGGCCCCCAGAAGTAGATGTGTGCACTCACTCACTAATGTCCAGACACCAGCTGCTTTCTAGAAACCAGGCTCTGTGGCTATAAGCACAATTTGCACACGTCATTCTTCAGTGTCAGCTCAGGTTTTGGAATCAGGGCAGACTGGGTCTGAATTCAGTAAAGGGCTCTGCCATTTACTACCGACTTTGGTCAAGTTATACCACCTGTGTAACTCCCAGCTCCTTTACCTGTAAAATGGGGATTGTAATGGGGCTACACCACTGGGTGTATGAGGATTAAATGAGGTTCTGGGTGTAAAGCACTTGGCCTTTAGTATGCACTCAGTATACAGTAGCTCTTAAACTGTTAGGATAAGTAGGTTTTCAGGCCTCTGTGGCCTCTCGAGTCAAAGGATATTAACAGTGTAATGAAAATAATAGTCAGTTATGGCCATTCACAAAATTCAAGTGTGTAAAATAGAAACTTATTAATTTCTCGCACTGGCCTTATTTTCTGATCCTGTGACTCTGTCCTGGCCTTTGAAGGATGAGCTGATCCTGGTACATGCAGTCCTAGCCCATGACTTCACAGCCACATTTGGGATTAGTATCCAGTTGGAGCTCTCAGCACATCCTCTTTTCTTCCTCTGCACTGCTGCCTGGTCCAACATAAGCTGAGAACTTTGCTCATCAGGACAGTCACCATGCAAAGGGAGAAATGGATCCCTTTTTTGGTCTCCTAGGCTCTGGGACCCAGGCTGTTGTCAGTTCCTGATGTCCTCTGGTCTGTGGTGCTCTCTCAGAGATGACAGTGGGGCAGCTCTGGTCAGTGGCACATCCTGTTCCATCCCATGGAGCCCAGCCTCACCCTTCCCTCACTGCTAAGGATCAGGCCTGTCCCTCTCTTACCTCCTGGCACAGGCCCCCGTGGGTAGGTGTCTCTTCCCAGCCAGGCCAGCACGTCTCACCCTCCCAACTAACCTGTGACTCACTACAAGCTCCTAGAAGCCTCTAAGCCACTCTAGGACCTGCAAACCCGGGGGGCCCACTCACATCTCTATGCTGTCATCCTACTCGCTTCCCCTTATCAGAAGGTAGAAGACCCGTCTGAGCAACTGCAACTTGGACACTAAGCCCACAAGCCTCCCCTTCTCGGAGGTGCCCCTGCACCTCCAGGGCAATGCTCTTCTCCTGCTTTCTCCCCACGTCAGAGTCATGTTAGCGGGAGGACTGTTCTACCTCTTATCACCCTTATTCTCCCTCTATTGCCCTGTCTCCCGTCTCTGTCCTCCTCCAGCACAAATCTCTTTTTATAAACACATACACACACCACAGACACAGTGGAAACCAGTTCTCCGAGTTTATGCAGACTTTCCAGACTGTTTTGTCTTGTGTCCACCGGAGAACAGAACCTCTTTGAAGTGATAAGCTAAGGCATCTGCCATTCTTGTTGCTAGAGGGCTTCTTGTGGTGGCTGAGGGGAGTGAACCTGCTAGTTGATGTCTCAGCTATTAGTCCGCCACAGATTAAGATTTCATGTTTCATCCTGTCTCGTGAGTTACATGGGTTTTTACTACGTAGTTGGAATGAGGTCTAACAGACAGCTCAGTTCACGGGCTGGGAAGAACCCCTTCATCATGCTCCAATCGACCCTTCTTTATCCCATTTCAATCTTTTATTTTAATTTTTTATCAAAGTTCTGCATACATATAATTTTAAAAGTCAAGTAATTCTCTAAAACATTAGAAAAACAGTAGTCTTCTGGTCCTCTCTCCTGTCCTCTACTCCCATTCTCACTTTACACCTTTAACTCATTTTTTAAAAATATTTTCCTCCATATTGCTAAAGAGTGAAGCTATATCGCTACCTCTTGACTTTTGGACATTATTTACTGATTTCCAAGCATGGGAGATAAAAGATTTAGCTTTTATGAAGACTCCCACACACACTAACTTCCTATAGTATACTCTAATTGCCTTTCCTTTCTTGAACAATTTTTGTTTTCCTTGGATTTAATAATTGCCCTTTTTCCCCTTTGCTTAGTTTTCTATGTACTTACCTCTAAGTCAATGTCCTTTTCGTGCAGACTTTGCTCCCAGATCCTTCTGTCTCACCCCCTCTTGCCCCCTTGGTTGATAGATGCGTTGGGCATGCTTCGTTCTTGGCTTCCCTGGCAGCGTTCAGCAGACGGAACACACAACTTTTACTGGACTGCACTGCTACTCTGCCGGCTCTCCTCACTCTCTGGTCGCTCCTCTCCTGTAGTTTCTCTTCCTCTCCTGTCCCTTGCATTGAAATGCCCAGCGTTCATCTCATCTCTCTTCCTCCCTCTCTCTATATAGGCTTCCCTGACTCATCCCATGCTAATCGCCCTGGCCTTTCCTGCCACCTCTGTATGGATGGCTGTGTCTCTTGCTCAGTTTTTCTGCTGAGCTCAGACCTACATTTCCATCTTCTGCTGGGACATTTCTGCCAGGATATTCCACAGGAACCTCAAACTCAGCATGTCCTGAACCAAAATCGCTATTTCAGAACCTAAACGTGTTCAAAGTGCACTTTGTTATCTGTGAAACTTTGGGAAAGCTACTGTATTCTCACCTGGAAAACTGGATGATACTGCATTCCTTAGAGGATCAAATGGTCTCATATATCATGCGTGTTAAGCACTCGTCAGAGTGTCTGACCTCCTGTCCATGCTCAATAAATGGCCCTGATCATTAGTAGTAGCAGAAGGAGGAAAGGATGGTGAGGAAGGAGAGCATTAATACTGCTGTTATCCTTTCTCCATCATAATGGCACCATCATCACTTGTTCCCAGTCCAAACACGTAGGATTCGTCCTTGGCCTCTGCTTCCTCCCCACAACCTAACTCCCTCTATCATCAAGCCTACTGACCATATCCCGTAAATATCTCTCACATCAGGTCCCCTGTTCCTATCCTCACTGCCCTGCCCTGTTTAGACCCAATCCTCTCTCACCTACTCTATCAGGAAGGCCCTGCTGCCTGGTTCCCCGACCTCTGATCTTACATTTCACCTCTAGTCTATCCTCTAAATTTCACCAAAATGATCCATCTACATGCTAGTCTGATTGTCCCGTCTCTCCTAGGCACAGTTCAGTAATAATTATAATCGTAGCAGAGAGGGCGGAAAGCTAATATTTAAAAGCATAACACACTGCGGCTGTGTCTTCCCCCAGGCGTGCATTCCTGTTGTGCACAGGGATCTTTGACAAAACACCTGGGTGGAGACAGAAGGTGAACAGTTGAGAATAGAAAACAGAGAGATAGTTAAACTCCTCTGCAGAGGAAATAAGCCTGAACTGGGGAGTTAAAGGCATCTCGAGTGGGAAGGGAATTGAGGACAGCCTTGGGGAGCGGGGGGAGGTGGGGCGGGGGAGATATCTCACCAACTCAGTGTGTGGCTGGAGAAAATTGGGCCTCGGTGGGAGTGACTGTCATGTAAAGATCAGCAGTGTCTCAAGATTTGGACCATTCTGTGCTGGTCTAGAACCCTTCCCATTCTACTCGCAACCCCACTTCCCTTTACTCCACATCTGTAACAAAGTTTATTACAGTAACACTGCCCCCCACGATCCTGCAAATGGGGGAAAGAGGTTGGTGCTGTCTGGATCTGCTCGGAACAGATAACTGAGAGCAGGGGTGGGGGGTGAAATTGGAGCCTGTGGATCCTAGGAACACAAGGGCATTTTTTGGCGGAGGTGCATGAACCTAAGTAGAAGCAAAGGTGGGGTTTCAAATCAATTATACTTAAATCTCAGAGAGTGCCGCAGCTCTACTTCTGTGGTATCATCACTAGGACAACCATTTCACAGCTATGCTTCCTATGGGCCAGGCCATTGATTCGGTGCTTTGCATGCACAGCCTCACGCCCTCCTCTCCTCATCCCTGCTGCAGAATTGCTATTATTGACTCCATTTACAACCAAGGACCTACAACTTGCCTGGGGTCACAGAGCTGGTGGGGGTCAGAGCCCCGATCTGCCTCACCATCATTCAGTGCTCTCTCCTTTTTCTTGGATAAACTCTCAGCTCCTTCTGTATGCCCCAATTTTCTAATAGTGGTCAGATAAAAAGGTAGGTTCAATTTCAGGTCTGAATAAAAAATCAAGTCTATCCATCTCATTTTGCAAATTGGAAGAGGTTGTTCCAAGGAAGCATGGTGACCCCGTCGAGGGGGTCCCATGGATTAGGACAAAGTTCCTTTCATTCCAAGCCTAGTGGTCCTTCCACTGCTCCAGTTTCCCAAACACGGTCTGCAGAAATGATGAGGCCAATAAGTGTACCATGAGAAAGTGGCGATTTAATATGTCTAGAAATCATTGAGTTAAGTAAAGCTTACCAGGACTTCTCACAATCTTTATTATATTAACGTACATTTAAAAATTTTATTTTTTTATTGAAGTATAGTTGATTTACAATGTTGTGTTAATTTCTGCTGTACAGCAAAGTGACTCAGTTATACATATATATATATATCTACATACATACATTTATATATATATATGTATATATATATATAATTTTTTAAATATTCTTTTTCATTATGGTTTATCACAGGATATTGAATATAGTTCCCTGTGCTATACAGTAGGACCTTGTTGTTTATCCATTCTATATGTAATAGTTTGCATCTGCTAACCCCAAACTCCCACTCCATCTCTCCCCCAACCCCATTAATGTGCATTTGATTCTCCAAAAGCAGGCATTGACATGCAACGTTTCTCAAACTTACTGGATAAAGTTTGGTGGAACTATAAACCACTTACCAAGCCGGTATATCATAGGATAGAGTTTGGGAACTCTGGCTTTCCTTGCAGAAAAGCATTTACTTGGAGGAAATGCAGACATTGCATTAAGCAGGGGTTTTAGGTAGTGCAAACGGATTACCCATAAAGATAATATTTTCTACAGAAAGAATGGGGAACCCCCAGAATCCTGCAGGGTCTCATATATTTCTTGATATAATTGGATGGAGACAGATGCCAAAGAGAAGGGTTATTCTGAGTAAGGGAAGGAACTTTGCTTTGAGAGAAAGGACAGAATCTAGCAGAAAGAATCTGAGTAGAATGAGGCTGGATCTAAAAATCACATACCTGTCAGGTAAAGACTACTCCTCAGTACTCAAACTGCAAGGATGACATATACCTTTATTTTTCTCAGTCAAACCTGGCCCACTCATAATGGTCAGCAAAAAGTACCAGTCATTTTCAGTGACTCTTTCCCCTTCCCTCAAGTCACATCAGAAGCCTAGGCTTGTCTAGTCCAGAACAGTGGGGAAAGAGGAGCCTCTCCTGCTGTGTAGATTCGGACTTCAGCTTTTTGGACCAGCACTGCCTCTCCAGGCAGGACTCGGAAATGGCCCTCCCAGGGCCTTCCTCACAGAAGGGCTCAGTTACAGGGGTCCCTGTGGCAACCAGGGTCACCACTCAGTGTCCACAGACTTCCAGCCTCCTCACAAAACCTGAGACACTCCCCCTCCCCAGCCCCAGTAAGGTTTACTTGGCAACTGATCCCTCCTTCCCTGGAAGTTCTAACCTAGCCCTCACGTCCACTTGCAATTCATCCAATTTAGTTTCTTTCACCAAGCTCCTGAGAACACAGGTCTGGTGACTCTTTGGGGTTCAGGAGAGCCAGGCTGACCTTAAGCATTTAAAGCTACCGTGACCTAAGATCCTGTTGAACAGGGAAGAAAAAGTGCCTTTTCTTTCTTTGGCTGATGAATCCATAGCAGGTACCCCTAACAGCATTATTAAAAGAAGGAGAAGGAGAAGAAATTTTTCAAGAGTGCATTGTGTCACAAATATAATGTTTATTTGTTATGATTATATTTGTAGTAAAATAGAGGAAAAGATTAGAGACAGCTTCAGTAAGTCAATGAAGCCACGGAAGGGAAATGTGGTCCAGAGAAATCTTAGTCCTGGTGGAGCTTCCCTCTGTGTGAGGCTGGGAGAACCATGGAGTGATTCTGACACTTGAGTGAAAATGACACCCTATGACCTCTGTGGCGGCATGGGTGGCTGGAGAGCACCGCGTGGCTGAGCACAGGAGTCAACATGCTGTGAACACATTGCTCGACCTCAACAACAACAAGTAATCAGAGAGCCGTGGGCAGTGAAGAGGACAAAAACAGGAAGACTGGCTGCAGTAGCTAATTTTATGTGCTAACTTGGCTCAGCAGTGCTGCCCTGATATTTGGTCAGACTCCAGTCTAGATGCTGCTGTGAAAGTACTTTTTAGATGTGATTAACATTTGACTCCATAGATTTGTATAAAAGCAGATGACCTTCCATCATGTGGATGGACCTCAATCTAATCAGTTGAAGGCTTTAAGACCCAGGCTTCCATGAAGAAGGAATTTGGCCTCCAGAAGGCAACATAGAACTTCTGCCTGAGTTTCTAGCCTGCACATTTTGGGCTCAGGATTCCAATATCAACTCTTCCCTGAATTTCCAGCCTGTGGGTCTGCCCTACAAACTTTGGACTTGCCAGCTCCCACGATCACAGGACCAATTCCTTAAAATCAGGCCTTTTTTTCTCTCTCTCTCTCTCAATCATAACACACTAGCTTATGCTATTTTGAACTTGATACTATACATTAGAGATTAATAATGAGGGATGAGAATGGAAACAGGTAGCAAACTAGGTGCACATGTCTGCAGTCCCTCCCCACGTTCCCAAATCTCATAAAGTCATGGAGCAAGAAGAAGAGGAAGAGGAGGAAGAGGAGAGGGAGGAGGGGAGGAGGGGGAGGGGGGGGGAGGGGGGGAGGAGGGGAGGAAGAGAGGAGGGGAGGAGGAAGGGAGGAGGGGAGGAGGGGAGGAGGAGGAAGAGAATCCACAATAGCACCAGAGAATAAGACTAATCATTGAACCACATTGTTTTTTGAGAAGAATTATAAAACCAATTGTTGAGGGAAAGGAGAGCATGTTCACCTAGTTCAAAATTCTAAAAAGTATCAAAGGATGTACAATAAGTTTTCCTCGCATCGCTGCCCCAGGCAATCAATATCAGCGTGTGGTGGTGGATGGTGATGGTGGTGTGTGTGTAACCTCCCATATCTATATTAGGCACGTACAAGCATATAAATTATTCCATTGCCCCTTTTTTGTACAAATACTAGCATACTCCATATACTGCTTTGCACCTGGTCTTACTCATACACACACATAAAGAGCCTTCTCATTTTTCTTTATACCCACATAACCATGGGGACCCATCATAGGTTACTGAACCATTGCACTATCCATGAGCACATTTCCCATTGTTTGCTATTATGAAATAATGCAGGGAATAACTTTGTCCACATATCACTTCCTAAGTATGCAAATATATCCTTAGGATAAAGTACTAGAAGTGAAACTGCTGGTCAGAGAATATCTGCATTTGCAGACTTGATAGACAATTGTCAAAATGCCTTCCTTGGAGACTTGTAATTTTCATTCCCGTCAGCTATGACATGTTATCAAACTGTTAGAGACTGGTCAGTCTAACAGGTTAAAATACAGTATCTCAGTGTAGTTTTAACTCGCATTTTTCTTATTTATGACTGAGCTTAAGCATTTTAATATATTTCCAAACTATTTGTATTTTTCTGCGAATTGTCCATTTCTTTACCTGCTTTTGTTGTTGTTGAATTGTAGATACATGTATGTGTGTTTACATCAGCTGGCAAAAGTTCTTCATACAGCACACTTTTTTGACTGGGATAAAAATTGTAAAGATTTTTCCTCAACTTATCTTTTGCTTTTTAATTTTGCTTATGGTAGTTTTGTCATGCAGAAATACTGATTTCTTTTGCACGGATCAGAAAAATTGAGAAATCCCCTGGAAAACAGAAACTGGATGGTATCAAATTAGGAGAAACAAGATCAGAGAAAACCACAGTGAAAAACCAGAAAAGTCCTGCTTTGGAGGTGGGAATGGTTCTTCAACGGATCCAAGCTCAGAGTCAATGGACCTGAGGAATGGCGGGGTGGCCCTTGGGTCAACCATGAGGATATTTAATTTGAAGCAACAGGGCTGGTGGAATCCTCTCTCAGCTCCTCTTGTGCTGAGCAGGGGTTACCAGTGGCATTGTCCCCAGGATAAAGCAGTGCCTGGGCACTGGGGCCGCAGGGGCAGATTGATGTCTAGGCAGCAAGTGACACCAGGACAGACATGAAGACCTCATAGCAAAAGATATGCATGCAGAGGCCCCCCCACAATACTCTGGGTGTGGGGAGAGGCAGGGGCACACTCTCATCCCCAGAACCTGCACCTCAAAGACCAACATGGTTCACAAGCCCAAGGAGGAGAAGGCAGTCAAGAGTCAGGAGGTACCTGAGGAAAACCAGTACCCTAAAAGAGAGTAGCAAACTCAACAACAAGAAAGACTGATGTTTGGGGAAAGAGTGAGCACAAAGAGAAGAGTTTAAATGCATATGAGTAATTGCTCCAGAATGGCTAAGCACATGGGCTCAGGAATCAAACTACCTGAAATCAATTCCTAGATCTACCACTTTCTAGATGTGTGGATGGCATTGGGCAAGGTAATTAATTTGTGCCTCGATTTCCTAATCTATAAAATGGGGATTTAAATAATACCAATATCATAGGATTATTATGAAAATTAAATGAGATAATCCATGTAAAAACACTCGGTTCAGCAGGTAATAATAAGTGCTCAATAAATATTAGATATTCTTTTATTATTATTATTTAGAAAAAAAACAAGAATCGGCTGGGGTAGAAAAGCAACCATTTGAGAATTTGTAAATTAAAATCAGATTTATGGCAATTTTTTTTTTTTTTTCCTGCGGTACGTGGGCCTCTCACTGTTGTGGCCTCTCCCGTTGCAGAGCACAGACTCCGGATGCGCAGGCTCAGTGGCCATGGCTCACGGGCCCAGCTGCTCCACGGCACGTGGGATCTTCCCGGACCGGGGCATGAACCCGCGTCCCCTGCATCAGCAGGTGGACTCTCAACCACTACACCACCAGGGAAGCCCAATTTACGGCAATTTTTTAAATGAAAAAGATGAACTGAAAAATACAATGGACACAGATAAAAAGGGAATCAGTGACTGACATTCTGGCCAGTGTACCCAAGACGTAAGGGATGGCATGTCAAGGGCCCAGTCTTTAACTGGCCTCCCTTCCTTCCCCTTCATGGCGGCAGAGCTTTGGCTGGCATACCTGGAGTGGGGAGTGGGGGTGGAGATTGGTGTTTCTGGGGCTAAGCTTTTAGAAAGCAAGGCCACGAGTTTACTTAACTATGGAAGGACTGAACAAATAAGCAGATACAGCGAGGATAATGGAGCCAGGTTTCTTACTGTCATAGAAGGGATTTACAAATAGGGGATAAGGAAGGAACGGTGTGAGAATGGAATCAGAGGTGTTGATGCAAACTCATTGATTTTACAGATCCATGTGTGTATGCATGCATATACACACACAGGCATATACATACATAAATGCATTTATTTCCTTGCTCTGTCTCCTCAGAGGGCCTAGAACCAATTATACCCCAGTAGCAGTAAGCATACCTAGCTCCTCAATCTTGGTTTCTGAATACTATTCTCCACTAAAAGGAACTGGGGCTCCTAAGAAAAATGGGTTGATTCCAGGGTTGGGACAGAAAAGTACAAGAGGAGACAAGAATATTTCGTTGTTCCATAAAGTAAGAAAATGTTCAACCAATGCCAAAGACATACCAAAGGACATAGGAACCAACTGAAGTGGCAAAATCTCAAATATCATCAAATATGTCTTGAGACTGAAAAATATATAATGATAGTAATAGACTATAATCCATTGAATAAAACAAGAATTCACAAATCCACACTGATATAAGTAAATTTTAAATATAAATAGGAGAAAAGGAAAAGGTCTCCCTTATGGTTGAATGCCAACTAAATATGGAAGGAATAATAAAGTTAAAAAAATCATCAATGGATGATCAAATTAGTGCATAAAAGTTTGATGAAGAACCAGAGATTTAAAGAATCTCAAAGTATCTCCCCCACCACACCTAATTTTTTATTAATTACAAAGGGAAAAAGAGTAACTTTACTAAAAGGAAATGTATCAGAAAACATATTAACCAAGTGATCAAAGTTAACATATATATTTACTTATTTATTTGTATTTATTTCCTATTTGTTCTGTTTCTCTGGAGAACCCTGACTAATATAATTGGTTACAACCCTTAAGAATGGAATATTCAGGGGTCTTCCCTGGTGGCGTAGTGGTTAATACTCCACACTCCCAACGCAGGGGGCCGGGGTTTGATCCCTGGTCAAGGAACTAGATCCCACATGCATGCCACAACTAGGAGTTCACATGCCACAACTAAGGAGCCCATGTGCCCCGACTAAGGAGCTGGCGAGCCACATCTAAGGAGCCTGCCTGCCGCAACTAAGACCCAGAACAACCAAATAAAGAAACAAATATTTAAAAAAGAATGGAATATTCAATAAACCAACATCCTGTGTCTTCTGATACCATGCACTGAGAAGAATACATCATTTCAGTGATATTCCTGCCAAAAACATGTAACCTGAATCTAGTGATGAGGAAATGTCAGGCAACACCAATTGAAGAATGTTCTACAAAATATAAGAAATTCAGGCAAAAGAAAGGTTGAGGAACCTTTCAGATTAAGGAGACTAAAAAGACATGACAAGTGAACTCAATGTGTGATTCTGGTTGGATCCTGGATCAGGAAAAAACAGTTATAAAGATTTTGTTGAGACAATTGACAAAATTTGAATATGGACTGTGGATTAGAAAATAGTATTGTATCAATGTTAAGTGTCTATATTTTGAAAATTGTACTATGGTTGTGAAAGAGAATGTGTTTGTTGGGAAATGTACAATGAAGTACTCATGATGTCTCCCACCCATTCTCAAACGGTTCAGAAAAAAAAAGCATTTCAATCTATCCATCTAGGAGTGACAAAGGAAATGGAGCTGAGAATTTCCTGGAATTTTTTTTAAAGACACCAGATCCAGGAATCTCAATAAATTTCAAGCAAGGTAAATGGAAAGATATACACATTTACATATAACCTACTGGAACACCGCTAAAAAAGATCTCTTAAACAACCGTAAAGAAAAGACAAATAATGCGTCAAACTGGCAGTTAGAGTTACAACTGACTTTTCAAAAGCAATAATGGATACCAGAGATAAGTAAGGAAGAGTATGTTAGGAATACAGGAGACCCCTGAGGATGTCCTTAGTTTACCTTGCCCTCTGATTAGGTTCAATGGAAAACTATGACAACCCAGTCCAGGCAGGCTTAGTAATGGCCAGACCCTTTAGGAATGAAGTCTTGGGTCACCCTACCACATAAAGAACCATGACCAGCTGAGGTGCTTGCCGAAGGCAAAAGGAATACACAGAATGAGTAGTAGAAGAAGGTTATTATAAATACCAGCTACAGGAGCTTCCCTTCCCTGGTGGTGCAGTGGTTGAGAGTCCGCCTGCTGATGCAGGGGATACGGGTTCGTGCCCCGGTCCGGGAAGATCCCACACGCCGTGGAGTGGCTAGGCCCGTGGTCCATGGCCGCTGAGCCTGCGTGTACGGAGCCTGTGCTCTGCAACGGGAGAGGCGACAACAGTGAGAGGCCCGCATACAGCAAAAAAAAAAAAAAGTAAATACCAGCTACAGTCATGGGACCAGCTACAGAAATGATGCCTGTAATTATCATGAATTTTGTTACATTCATTTTTTCCATATGGGAACCATTTGTCCCCAAAGCTTATTTTATTATGAAAAAAACTAATTTTGTTATGAATACATTTGTGTGTATACACACATACATTACACAAATATCTTTGTCTTCTTTCCACTCTTATTTCCTTTTATCATGAAACATAAGATGTATTGACTTTATTATCGGTATTATTAATTTCACATCATAGTATTTGAGTTGTAGGATATCAAGAGAAGAATAAACATCACTCAAGTATTTTACCTCCACTTCTGGGGAAGAAATTAGCATGTTTTCAGTTGTACATAGGGGAGTTGTATCATGTCGGCAGAGTTATGATCTCATTATTGTTTTTATTTAGAGATTTAAATATAGTTTAAGGAGATGTATATGGGTGCCAAGTTCACAAGGGGTTGACTTGTGATGGTCAATTTTATGTGTCAACTTGACTGGGAGAAGGGATGCTCAGATAGCTGTCAACATATTATTTCGGATAAGTCTGTGAGGGTGTCTCTGGAGGAGATTAGCATTCGAATCTGTAGACTGAGTAAGGAAGATCACCCTCACCAATGAGGGTCCCATCATCCAGTCCAATGAGAGCTTGTAAAGAACAAAAAGGTGGAGGAAGGGCTAACTCCCTCCCTGCTGCCCTCTGACTTACTCCTGGTTCTCAGGCCTCAGACTGGGATTTAAATTACACCATTGTCCCCACCCCCTTCTCAGGCCTTTGGATTCAGACTGAATTACACTGCAGGCTTTCCTGGGTCTCCAGTTTGCAGACGGCAGATCCTGGGACTTCTCAGGCTCCGTAATCATGACAGCCAGTTCCCATAATAAATCTCCTCTTATCTCTCCTCTCTCTCTCTCTCTCTCTATATATATATATATATATGTGTATATATATATATATACACCCACATATATTTATTTATTTATATTTATATCCCATTGGTTCTGTTTTTCTGGAGAACCCTAATACAGTTACTTACAACAACTAAGAGTGGAATATTCAATAAATACAAAAAATAGCATTTGGGAAAAATGGCTCCCCATATGGAAAAATAAAATTGTGTCATATGCCATATATAAACATAAATTCCAGATGGATGAAGGGGCTAATTGTTTTAAAGGTACAAAAGCATTATAAAAACACAAAAAATATTAATTGTGGAGTTTTTCTTAAGCAAGACACAAAATGCAGAAGCCGTAAAGGAATAGATTGTGAGATTTATCTAAAATGAAAATCCAAAATTTAAATTAAGTAAAGGACATCATAAGCAAAGTTAAATGACAAGGGATACAGTAAAAGAAAATATCTACAAATCAAGAAAAAAGGCAAACCATTCACTAGAAAAACAGGCAAAAGCTGTACATTGAATGGGCAATAAATACCTACAAGAAGTTGCTCAACCTCACTGGTAATGAGGGAAACCCAGATTAAAGAGTTATTTTTTCTTTCACCAGACTGTCAAAAGCAAAATGAAAAAACCCTGATATATTACCTTGTCTCTTTCATTTATGCCACTGGTGGAAGGGTACATTGGTAAAGTCTTTCGCAGGGCGATTCAGTGGAATCCATCAACATCAAAAGTTAACTCCCTTTAACTCAGCACTTCACTTCTGAGAATCTGCCCTTCTGAATATCTACGTACGTGCACAGAGATGCACATAAAAGGATGTGTGGTCCATCACCAGAACTGTGAAATCTAGCACTGTCCATCCCAATCAAAATGCCTCTGTGTGTCCTGTCATGCAAGCATCCTCAAGACCTCAATTCATTTTGATCAGGGAAAAAACAAATCGTGTCAACAATTACCCATTTCTGTAAAACTGAAAGAAACCACACACATACAGTTGCATGTATGTGATACGTGTAGGTAAATGTCTAGAGAAAGGGCTATAAGAACATACGTGAATCTGGGAGGTGGTGGAGAGAGATGATGACTTGTGTCAAAGAGGATGTTCATATTTTCTTCCAGGACTTGGTGCTGCTTGACTCATTCACACTGCAAGTGGAGGGAGAAGGTTTAAAAAGTAAACTGTTCCATAGTACACAGAGCAGTGTTCCCAACTGCCACTTGCAAAGGAAGGGGGTGTTTTCAGAACCTAGAGCCACCCCTTTCTAGATCCCTCCCCTAGCTGAGTGAGTGCAGTCTGGGTTGGGAGTTGTTCTCAGGGCTCTGTGAACTGGGCGTCTATCCTTGTGGACACGAGTGAGCCAGGCTCTGAGTGGGCATAAGACTCCATGCATGAACACCCCAGTCATTTCCCTTAACCAGGATGTCTCACCCCTTCCCCGCTGGACCCCGACGGCCCAGAGCTTCCACCCACCCACCCTGCTGCATCTTAAACCCAAGGCTGGCCTTTTTTTTTTTTGCGGTACGCGGGCCTCTCACTGTTGTGGCCTCTCCCGTTGCGGAGCACAGGCTCCGGACGCGCAGGCTCAGTGGCCATGGCTCACGGGCCCACCCGCTCCGTGGCATGTGGGATCCTCCCAGACTGGGGCACGAACCCATGTCCCCTGCATCAGCAGGCGGACTCTCAACCACTGCTCCACCAGGGAAGCCCAAGGCTGGCCTTTTTTAGGAGCAGTGAAACAAGTCCTGATGATGGTAGTTTCTGGGCCTGAAATTTGTCTCCTGGAGGAGGGTAAGGTCAACCACAGTGACAAGCAAAACCAAGAGCGGGGGCAGTGGGTGGAGCAGCATGACGACTGTGGCCTTCATTTCCTCCAGGCAAAGAAACCTCAGAAGGCTGAAGTCAGGGCTTCCCAGCATTTTCACACTGAGGCTTATTGGGAAATTTCAAAAGTTGCCACCCACACCCTGACCCAGGAGGGAGAGGGGACTCCTTCTTCAGAGATTGGTTGGGTGTTGTGTGAGACCAAGTACCCTGCAGAGATAGGAGAGACTGGGAACTGGTTCCCCCTCTGGGGAGTTAAAGTGTTGGGAAGTCAAAATTTTAATCTTCTTCAGAAGTTAACATTTGAGTGTAGATTTGAACAGGTGAAGGATGAAGCCATGTGGATGTCAGAAGGAAGAGCATTCCAGGTACAGGGAACAGCAGTGCAAAGGCCCTGAGGTAGGATCATGTCTGATGCGTTGGAAGTACAGCAAGGAAGCCACTGTGGCTGGAGCTAAGTGAGTAGGGGGAGAGTAGAAGAAGACTAGATTGGACACGAAGGGAGGAAGGTGAAGAATGAGAACTACCTTGACATCTTGTAAGGACTTTGCCTTTTATTCTAGATGAATTAGGGAGCCATTGGCAGCCTAAGAGGCAGGGAGTGACTTGATCCAGCTAAGGTTTAACAGGATGGCTCTGGCTGCTGTGTTGAGAACAGACTAAATGAATAAGGGGAAAGCAGGGGGTCAGGGAAGCAGCAACTGAGTCCAAAAGAGAGATGGTAGAGCTGAGATTTTCTTGACAGAGTGGCCGGCATCACTTGGAGGGCCTGTGATACTCTTTGGGGGACAGGGACTCCTTAGAACAAGGGATGCAATGTGCATACCACTTCTCTGGGTGCTGCTACCCCTTGAAGTTGTTACTGCTGTTAGTCTGGGGCAGGGGCCTAGGAATTAGCATTTTTGCATGTTCCCAGGTGATACTACTGCTGGTCTGGGAACATTGACAACCACTAGCTTTTTCTTCCTAGCACTGATGAAAATGTGCAATTGATGTTTATCATACCTCCTCAAGGAAGCTCTTTAGTCACCCCTGCATCCCAGGGCCAACCATGATGCCTGGCATTAATGTCTTGAGCTTCGCTCTGGGCCAGGCATGGTGCTACCTGGAATGAAGGTCTTGAGGATCCCTGGTCTGAATGGTTGGAGATAACTGGTGATGAAATTTCCAGGAAGTGGTCATTAGAGGGAAGAGGTTAATTATAATAACAACAACAATGGATGTGACACCCACCCATTCCTGTGTCTGCCTAGGTGTTTTACTGACATCTTCTCCAATTAAATCCTGTAAAAGCCCTGTGAATCTGGCATTATCCCCCTTATTTTATAAATGAGGAAACCAGAGGCTCAGAGAGTTTAAGTAATTTTCCCAAGGTCACACCACTAACAAGTACCAGAGCCCAGCCAGGCCTGACTGCCAGACAGTTCCGTGCTCTGCTGACACCACACTCTCCCTCAAGAAGTCACTGATAAGAGGAGATTGCCTTGAAGACAGGGGCTTCCTTACAGGGGGACTGTGAGTCATTTTAAAAAATGCCGGGAAGATGCCATCCTTTAAAAAAACTCCTACTGTCTGAATTGAGAGCCTGTTCACACAGCACATTACCAGCCCCAAGCCCTTTTTTTTTTTTTTTTTGCGGTACGCGGGCCTCTCACTGTTGTGGCCTCTCCCGTTGCGGAGCACAGGCTCCGGACGCGCAGGCTCAGCGGCCATGGCTCACGGGCCCAGCCGCTCCGCGGCATGTGGGATCCTCCCGGACCGGGGCACGAACCCGCGTCCCCTGCATCGGCAGGAGGACTCTCAACCACTGCGCCACCAGGGAAGCCCCCCAAGCCCTTCTTGACAGAGCCCTGGTCCCCTAATAAGTAGCAGTGGCTGCCCCAAGAGAAGTATTTTTGCTGACCTTTGTGACTTTATCGTTCTCAGGTGGAGCACTTTTCCTCAGCCCTCACCCTCTTCTCAGCCTCCTCCTGTAGAATGATGGGCACAGTATTCTGTGCTGGGGAGTTGAGGCTTGACAAATCAAGGCTGGTTTATCTCTAAACTCAATCCATCCCTCTCAGTAGAGAAGGAGAAAATCAAGTTCCAGGACTTCCCGCCTCATCAACCCGGCTCTTCCGCCACCCACCCCAGAGGATAAAAATAGCATCCTCCCAGGGCCTCACTGCTCTTGCAGCAACTGTGCACTGAAGCTGGGCCTGCCCCGGGAGCAGCTGTTCCCAGAGGCACAGGCCTGGTGGGAGGCATAGGGTCAGGGCAGGGGCTAGGCTGCCCACAGGGGCTAGGTGACCCAGGCCTGGCCGGGATGCTTGGAAACCTCACGAAGAGAGGCGGCACCTGGAGCAGGTTTGACCGCGACACATCAATAAATACGCCACAAGGTGCACCAGCTCGCTGGTCGGCCTTTAAAAGAGATGAGGTGTATCCGTGATTCTTAACGTTTTTCAGGGACAAGGACTCCCTAGAACAAATGAGGAGATGTACATATCACTTCTCTGTGTGTGCTCAAGCCCACACACAGCACACACTGAGAGGCAGACACACACTTTTGCACACAACTTCATATGCGGGGGGGAGCTGTCAAAGTCCAGCATGGACCACGGGTTGACAGCCCCAAATTCAGGTTGATTATAGAGACGCAAAACGATTATAAAAAATAAAAATTTGTAATGTGTAGGAGGAATAAGGTTAAAGTTTGCAGTTTGCTCAACAAGATCTTCTTGGAAAGTAAAAGTATATAGTATATATCCATCAAAACAGACACAGAAATGTTAATGTTGACGTCCGTTGGTAGGCTAAAAGGTATTTTCTCTTTTTCTCTCCAAATGAAAAGCATGTTTCTCTTTTGCCATCAGAGCGGCCGCATCCAGGCATTTCCCTGAATCTGGAAGCCTACTCGGCTGCAGGCGCTGCCCGGGCCTGCCTGCCTGGACCCTCCATCCCGGGCGGGGGTATGTGTGGTACAGACAATAGGCAAGCAAACATCAGGTTGGTGACAACGTGGGGCGGGGACGGGCTCCTTTACAGGGTGACCGGGGAGCCCCTCGCCTTCAGAGAACCTGGAAACCCAAAGCGCTACTCCCCGGGCTCGGGCCCGCACGGAGGAGGCAGTGCGTGCGTGCGCGCTCTCGAGGCGGCGGCGGCGCGCGCACGCGCGCCACCGCGGCCCGCCTCCCGCAGCGGAAGATGCGGCCGAGGAGGCGGCGGCGGCGGCGGCGCGCTCCGGCGGTCTGAAGCGGCGGCAGGCTGCCACGGGCCGGCGGCGCGATGAGCTGGGCGGCCGCCCCCGGCTC